>NC_057812.1:247954574-248310783 GCF_018294505.1 Triticum aestivum
CTGACCATCTCCCCTCCCCTCGCCTCCGCTCCCACCAAACCTCGATACACTCTGCTCGTACAAGCCGCCTTGCGCCTCTTCCTGGGTGTTGGGGACTCTAATATGCTCGCCTCTCTGGACTGCTGCCCCGACACCCTCGCCTCGCCGAGATCTTGCGGCGTCTGCCTTTGCATCTCCTCCAACAAGCTTTGGTTCGATGACCTGCTCGCAGGCTCTCTCTTGCACGCTTTCCTCAGTGGCGACGCTCTCTTGTTCAATGTCCGCCTTCTCCACAATCAAACCTTTCTCTCCTCAGTTTTCGACGAATCCATTGCTGCTCGGCTGTTGCGTTCCTTCCTATCCACCGGCGACTCTTCTCTTTCCACTTTTCGCTACCCTTGTCAGTGTCTTGCCTTCCGGCGGCTAACGGCCTGGTCAGCTCTTGCAAACCACTGTCCGACCTGCTTCTCCTGCATCACAGCGATGGCCTCAAGTTTGCTAATGCCGCCTGGGCCAGACTAAAGTCTTTCGTCTCTATGCCGGACGCGGGAGCTACTCCGGCCTGTCGATTGATGGTCTTCGTGCTCTAGTTTCCGTTGCCGGTCTCGGCACAACTCTGTGATCTCATCCCCGGCTGCTTATTCGGGGATGATCCCACGCACTTCCTCTCCATGGCCACTGCTGACGACGAGTTCGAGTGTCTCGTCGCCAACCGTGAGATCGCTGACCTCGCTATCTCCTTCGACGACCTGCGGCGGCCGGGTATCGACATCCGCTTCTCCATCCCATCGCCGGCACCGGCAGCCTGTCGGCCGACTGTTGGGCCCTCGCCTGGTGGGGTTAGCCATCCTCAGCCTCGAGCCAAGTTAGGTTTGTTTCGATCTTCAGTTAAGGTTACTCAATTACGTCATGGGTCTAAGTTTTGATCCTTCATCCGCATCAAGTTCAAACTAGACTTAGTTCCTCTCCCAGCTTCACTACCCGATCCTCAAAGACACTCTCTTCTTTGGATTAGCTTCTTTTCAGCAGTAGCGAAGCCTAGTGCACGCCTAGTTAAATGTGCTTTAGACCACGTGTTCTCAGTTAGTCCACGCTTTGTTGTCATGTTTTACCAGGATAACATGTTCCTTACGCTTGTCTCGTCGGAGGATGTTAGAAACGAGATCGTCTCCTGTTCGCCTATCTCTTGCCCGGGCGTTGGCCTTGTGCTCTCGACCTCTCTTCAAGTGGCAAAAGCTGCCAGGTTTTCAAATTTTGAATCCACCCTCTCGGGGGACTTGGCCGCCACGAAATATGCCCATGCCCCCCACGTCGAGCATGGCGCTCGCCTTTGCTCAATCCTGGGCACGCCCCTACTGTTCCCCCTCCTCCACACAGTCTATCACTGGTCCAATTGTTTACTCCCCCTCCGTCTCTAGCCACGGTGAGCACACCCGCGGTCTTCCATGCAGCTTCCCCGTCCTGTCCAATCGCCTCCCCGCCCTTCCATGCGCCCCTCGCCCTTGCCTCTCACGTGACCACTCACCCCCTGCATGCAACCTGCTGACGAGCCTCTCCGTCCTCCCTCTTCCCCGGCATTAATGGCAAACCTATCTGCTGTTCTGCCTTGCATGGACTCGATGCATGCACCCACACCCTATGCTCAAGCTTTCCATGGCTCCATGGCGATGAACCACGCCCCCTACGAGTACGCCCTACTTAGCTACACCGCCCAGGCCTCTCATCAGCTCGCCGCCCGCGTCGCTCGCCTCACCGCCCGTGCTCCCGGTTCCCAACCATAGTTCCATCACCGCTGCTGCCGTCCCCTCGCTCTCCTACCGTAACATCCTCCTTTCCCCCCAAAAAATGGCGGCCAAGCCTGCTCGCGGTCTCGACCGGACCGGCGATAGCTCTGCGAGAAGCGGCATATTTCTTCGTCCCCCTTGCCTTCCCACCCTCCATCCGCTCCAAGCCTCTCTACTTTCGCTGCCTTGCCCGCGACCACCTTGTCCACTCCTGTAGAGACCCGGTGCGCTGCCCTCACTGTGGCTGCTCGGGTCACCATAGCTTTGAGTGCTCGTCTAACTTCCCTCTAGCCCTCCAGCGCTTCCGCCTGCTCGCCCACCGCCCAGCCATGGCCTCCCCACCTCGCGTTGCTGCTTACGACGACACCAACCGTGCTTCCCCCGCGATGTGGATCGGCTCATGCCGCATCATCCTCAAAGAGCTCCTCATTTCCGTGCCACGCCTGGTGCGGCAGGCTGCTACCTCTTGAGCATGTGTTGGTTTTCCCTGGAAGAGGAAAGGGTGATGCAGCAAAGTAGCGTAAGTATTTCCCCAAGTTTTTGAGAACCAAGGTATCAATCCAGTAGGAGATTACACGCAAGTCGCCTAGTACCTGCACAAACAATCAAGAACCTTGTAACCAATGTGATAAAGGGGTTGTCAATCCCTTCACGGCCACTTGCAAAAGTGAGATCTGATAAAGATAATAAGATAAATATTTTTGGTATTTTTGTTGTATAGATTGAAAAGTAAAGATTGCAAAATAAAATAAATAGTAAAATAGAATTGTAGGTCGGAAACTTATATGATATATGAAAGTGCTAGTGATCGACTAGAGGGGGGGGGTGAATAGGCGATTTTTATGAAAGTCTTCAAAACATGGAAGTTTCGAAGACAAACGATAGAAATAAACCTATTACCATGCAGCGGAAGGTAGACTACACTAAGTAAGCCATAGTCAAGTATTCAATGAAATGAAAGCACAAAGACTAATAGCAGCTAGGCAGTATAGATCACGATGGAAGATAGTATGAAGCCAATCAGAACAAGCAGTCACACAGTGAAGACAAATAGATAATGCTAACAGGCAATGACTTCACAAGGACCAATCTGCAAATAAAGGGATGGGAAGGATAGAACCAGTGGCTCGTTGAAGACAATGATTTGTTGGACCAGTTCCAGTTGCTGTGACAACTGTACGTCTGGTTAGGGAGGCTGAGATTCAACTCAGAAGACCGCGTCTTCACCTTATTCCCCTTGAGCTAAGGACACCCAGTCCTCGCCCAATTACTCTGGTAAGTCTTTAAGGTAGACTTCCAAACCTTCACAGACTTCGTTCACCGGCGATCCACAATGACTCTTGGATGCATAGAACGCGACGCCTAACCGGCTGGAGGATTCACAGTCCTCAAGTGTAATAAGTCTTCAGATCACACAGACAGGAAGACTTCAGTGATGCCTAACACTCTTTGGCTCTGGGTGGTTAGGGCTTTATCCTCGCAAGGAATTCTCTCTCAAAGGCTTCAAGGTGGGTTGCTCTCAAATGACAAAAGCCGTACACTAACTCTGAGCAACCAACTATTTATGGTTGTAGGGGGTGGGCTATTTATAGCCACTAGGCAACCCGACCTGATTTGTCCGAAATGACCTCGGGTCACTAAGGAACTGACACGTGTTCCAACAGTCAGATTTCAAACACACACGGCAACTTTACTTGGGCTACAAGCAAAGCTGACTTATCCAACTCTGGACAAGATTTGCTCTCATAATCTTCACTCGAAGACATAGGATTTTGGTTAAGCATCACTTCAGTCATTCTGACTGGTTCACTTGGACCCCACTTAACAGTACGGTGGTTCCTATGACTCAACAAAGAAGAAAAAGAACGACGAAACAACTAAGTCGTCGCGCTCCATAGTCTTCACCCGATGTCTTCTCTTGTCATAGTCTTCAATGTGAATGTCTTCACATACCACCTTTGACTTCAATGTCTTCATACATTTTTAGGGGTCATCTCTAGTACGAAAACCGAATCAATGAGGGACTTCTACCTGTGTTATCCTGCAATTCTCACAAACACATTAGTCCCTCAACCAGGTTTGTCGTCAATACTCCAAAACCAACCAGGGGTGGCACTAGATGCACTTATGATACGTCTCCGTCGTATCTATAATTTTTGATTGTTACATGCCAATATTATTCAACTTTCATATACTTTTTGGCAACTTTTTATACTATTTTTGGGACTAACATATTGTAGAAATACTTGTGTTGAGGTTTGTGATTCCCGTAGCATGCACGTATGGTGAACCATTATGTAACGAAGTTGGAGCATGAGGTGTTTATTGATTGTCTTCCTTATGAGTGGCGGTCGGGGAGGAGCGATGGTCTTTTCCTACCAATCTATCCCCCTAGGAGCATGCACGTAGTACTTTGTTTCGATGACTAATATATTTTTGCAATAAGTATGTGAGTTCTTTATGACTAATGTTGAGTCCATGGATTATACGCACTCTCACCCTTCCACCATTGCTAGCCTCTCTAGTATCGCGCAACTTCCGCCGGTACCATAAACCCACCATATACCTTGCTCAAAACAGCCACCATACCTACCTATTATGGCATTTCCATAGCCATTCCGAGATATATTGACATGCAACTTCCATCATCATCATATACATGACTTGAGCATCATTGTCATATGGCTTTGCATGATCGTAAGATAGCTAGCATGATGTTTTCATGGCTTGTCCGTTTTTTGATGTCATTGCTACGCTAGATCATTGCACATCCCGGTACACCGCCGGAGGCATTCATATAGAGTCATATATTTGTTCTAGTATCGAGTTGTAATATTGAGTTGTAAGTAAATAAAAGTGTGATGATCATCATTAATAGAGCATTGTCCCCAAAAAAGGCCAAATAAAAAAATAAAGGCCAAATAAAAAAAAGAAAGGCCAAATAAAAAAATAAAATAAAAAATAAAAGGGACAATGCTACTATCCTTTTTCCACACTTGTGCTTCAAAGTAGCACCATGTTCTTCATATAGAGAGTCTCTTGAGTTATCACTTTCATATACTAGTGGGAATTTTCATTATAGAACTTGGTTTGTATATTCCAACGATGGGCTTCCTCATATGCCCTAGGTCTTCATGAGCAAGCAAGTTGGATGCACACCCACTTAGTTTCAGTTTGAGCTTTCATATACTTATAGCTCTAGTGCATCCGTTGCATGGCAATCCCTACTCACTCACATTGATATCTATTGATGGGCATCTCCATAGCCCGTTGATACGCCTAGTTGATGTGAGACTATATTCTCCTTTTTGTCTTCTCCACCATCATATTCTATTCCACCTATAGTGCTATGTCCATGGCTCACGCTCATGTATTGCGTGAAAGTTGAAAAGGTTTGAGAACGTCAAAAGTATGAAACAATTGATTGGCTTGTCATCGGGGTTGTGCATGATGTGAATGCTTTGTGTGGTGAAGATGGAGCATAGCCAGACTATATGATTTTGTAGGGATGAGCTTTCTTTGGCTATGTTATTTCAATAAGACATAATTGCTTGGTTGGTATGCTTGAAGTATTATTGTCTTTATGTCAAAGGATAGATTATTGCTTTGAATCACTCGTGTCTTAATATTCATGCCATGACTATACATATGATCAAAATTATGCTAGGTAGCATTCCACATCAAAAAATATCTTTTTTATCGTTTACCTACTCGAGGACAAGCAGGAATTAAGCTTGGGGATGCTGATACGTCTCCGTCGTATCTATAATTTTTGATTGTTCCATGCCAATATTATTCAACTTTCATATACTTTTTGGCAACTTTTTATACTATTTTTGGGACTAACATATTGATCCAGTGCCCAGTGTCAGTTCCTGTTTGTTGCATGTTTTTTGTTTCGCAGAATATCCATATCAAACGGAGTCCAAACAGAATAAAACTTGACGGAGATTTTTTTGGAATATATATGATTTTTGGGAAGAAGAATCCACGCGAGACGGTGTCCTAGGGGGGCACGAGGTAGGGGGCACGCCCCAGGGTGTCAGGTGTGCCCCTGACCCTCGTGGCCACCCCGTAAGGCGGTTGATGACCTTCTTTCGCCGCAAGAAAGCTAATTTCTGGATAGAGACCGTGTTAAAATTTCAGCCCAATCGGAGTTACGGATCTCCGGGAATATAAGAAACGGTGAAAGGGAAGAATCTGAGAACGCAGAAACAGAGAGAGGCAGAGAGACATATCCAATCTCGGAGGGGCTCTCGCCCCTCTTGTGCCATGGAGGCCATGGACCAGAGGGGAAACCCTTCTCCCATCTAGGGAGGAGGTCAAGGAAGAAGAAGAAGAAGGAGGGGGGCTCTCTCCCCCTCGCTTCCGGTGGCACCGGAGTGCCACCGGGGGCCATCATCATCACCGCGATCTACACCAACACCTCCGCCATCTTCACCAACATCTCCATCACCTCCCCCCCCCTCTATCTACAGCGGTCCACTCTCCCGCAACCCGCTGTACCCTCTACTTGAACATGGTGCTTTATGCTTCATATTATTATCCAATGACGTGTTGCCATCCTATGATGTCTGAGTAGATTTTTGTTGTCCTATTGGTGGTTGATGAATTGCTATGATTGATTTAATTTGCTTGTGGTTATGTTGCTGTCCTTTGGTGTCCATCATATGATTGCGCGCGTGGATCACACCCTAGGGTTAGTTTGTATGTTGATAGGACTATGTATTGGAGGGCAAGAGTGACAGAAGCTTCAACCTAGCATAGAAATTGATGCATACGGGATTGAAGGGGGACCAATATATCTTAATGCTATGGTTGGGTTTTACCTTAATGAATGTTAGTAGTTGCGGATGCTTACTAATAGTTCCAATCATAAGTGCATAGAATTCCAAGTAAGGGATGACATGCCAGCAGTGGCCTCTCCCACATAATACTTGCTATCGGTCTAGTAAAGTAGTCAATTGCTTAGGGGCAATTTCGCAACTCCTACCACCACTTTTCCACACTCGCTATATTTACTTTATTGTTTCTTTCTCTAAACAGCCCCTACTTTTTATTTACGTACTCTTTATTATCTTGCAAACCTATCCAACAACACCTACAAAGTACTTCTAGTTTCATACTTGTTCTAGGTAAAGCGAACGTCAAGCGTGCGTAGAGTTGTATCGGTGGTCGATAGAACTTGAGGGAATATTTGTTCTACCTTTAGCTCCTCGTTGGGTTCGACACTCTTACTTATTGAAAACTGTTGTGATCCCCTATACTTGTGGGTTATCAAGACCTTTTTCTGGCGCCGTTGCCGGGGAGCAATAGCGTGGGGTGAATATTCTCGTGTGTGCTTGTTTGCTTTATCACTAAGTAATTTTTATTTGCTGTTCTTAGTTGTTCTTTATCTTTAGTTATGGATATGGAACACGAAATACAAAAAAAATTAGGTGTACTTTCTGCTCATGGAGATGGGGAACCTCCTAAAACCCTCGATGCTCAATATGTGAAAAATATTATCTACCACTTTGATAATCCTGAGAAAACTTCATTCAATTTGGTAATGGGAGTAACGTTGGATCAACATGAATACTTTAGGGATTATCGCTTGACACAAAAAGGGAAACTATTATGGGATCAAATTTATATATTGAAGTGGTATGCTAGACAACTATGCTCGGAATATGATTATACTTGTTGCTCTAGGATGAATTCTCCACACCTCCCCTTTTCATGCAAATTTAATGATAATGAAACCTTGGCTTCTTATGCTAGAGGTATATATGATTACTATGATGTGGAACAAATTGAAGAATTTGTTGCTTTTATGGGTGCTTATTAAATTGAATCTATGTTTAAAGAGTTTGATGATATTGATGATGCTTGTTGTAGATCTAAAAGTTTAGCTATCCTCAAATATTGCTATGATAATTATGAATACAATTATGAAATTAATGCACTTATTAAGAAAGTCTCCGCTGTCCAAGAAGAGACTAATATTTTGCAAGAATCTATGGAAGAAGAAGTTGATAACACTGTGAGCTCATTGGATGAAAAAGATGAGGAGGAGAGCGAAGAACAAAAGGAGGAAGAGCGTATTGATCACCCGTGCCCACCTTCTAATGAGAGTAACTCTTCAACTCATACATTTTTAATTCCCCTTCGTGCTTACCGAAGGATGATTGCTATGATGACTGTTATGATCCCTATGATTCTTTTGAAATATCCCTTTTTGATGATGCTTGCTATGCTTATGGCCAAGATGCCAATATGAATTATGCTTATGGAGATGAACTTGCTATAGATCCTTATGTTAAACATGAAATTGTTGCTATTGCACCCACGCATGATAGTCCTATTATCTTTTTGAATTCTCCCGGTTATACTATATCGGAAAAGTTTGCACTTATTAAGGATTATATTGATGGGTTGCCTTTTACCGTTGCACATGATGATTTCGATAAATATAATATGCATGTGCTTGCTGCTCCTACTTGCAATTATTATGAGAGAGGAACTATATCTCCACCTCTCTATGTTTCCAACATGATAAAATTGCAAGAAACTGTTTATACTATGCATTGGCCTTTACTAGGTGTGCATGAATTGTTCTTTTATGACATGCCGATGCATAGGAAGAGAGTTAGACTTCGTCATTGCTTGATATATGTTGCTTTGTGCTCACTACTAAATTACAAATCATTGTTAATTAAAATTGGCTTTGATATACCTTGAGATCCGGGTGGATTCACTACTTGAACACTATATGCCTAGCTTAATGGCTTTAAAGAAAGCGCTGCCAGGGAGACAACCCAGAAGTTTTAGAGAGTCATTTATTTCTGTTGAGTGCTTTCATATAGTTTAAAAACAACAAAAATAAAGAGGGGAACCCAAAACTTTTCAAAAAGGAAAGTGAAAGTGAGAAAGACAAGCACTGTTGAAGTGGGAGAGCTCCTTGAACTTTGTTCATGCTCACGGCAACTTTGTGAATCTTGATTACAGAAACTTTTCAACAAACATAATTATCCCCTTGTACAATCCCATTGTATTATAAAAATAGTGTGCCAAGGTTTGCCTTTAGGATGTTTACATTTGCTTGATGGTTTGTACGGTGCAGGACAGAAACTTTGGCTGTAGTGCGCGATTTTACATTTTTATCTGGAACGTCAAATGGTTCTGATTATTTTTACAATGTCTTCCTATACAAATTGTTTATTTTTACTAATTTTTGTAGAATTTTTCAAGTATCAGAAGTATGGTGAATGTTCAGATTGCTACAGACTGTTCTGTTTTAGACAGATTCTGTTTTTGATGCATAGTTTGCTTGTTTTGATGAAACTATCAATTTATATCAGTGGATTAAGCCATGAAAAAGTTATATTACAGTAGAAACAATGCAAAAACAAAATATTAATTGGTTTGCAACAGTACCTAGAGTAGTGATTTGCTTTGTTATACTAACGGATCTTACCGAGTTTTCTGTTGAAGTTTTGTGTGGATGAAGTGTTCGATGATCGAGAAGGTCTCGATGTGAGAAGAAGGAAGAGAGGCAAGAGCTCAAGCTTGGGGATGCCCGAGGCACCCCAAGTAAATATTCAAGGAGACTCAAGCGTCTAAGCTTGGGGATGCTGGGGAGGCATCCCCTCTTTCTTCAACAAATATCGGTATGTTTTCGGATTCGTTTCGTTCATGCGATATGTGCAAGTCTTGGAGCGTCTTTTGCATTTAGGTTTTTATTTTTATTTTTGTGCACCATGCTGGTATGAGATAGTCCTTGGTTGATTTATAGAATGCTCATTACACTTCACTTATATCTTTTGAGTATGGCTTGATAGAATGCTTCATGTGCTTCACTTATATCATTTGAAGTTTGGATTGCCTGTTTCTCTTCACTTAGAAAACCGCCATTTGTAGAATGCTCTTTTGCTTCACTTATATTTGTTAGAGCGTGGGCATATCTTTTGTAGAAAGAATTAAACTCTCTTGCTTCACTTATATCTATTTAGAGAGATGACAGGAACTGGTCATTCACATGGTTAGTCATAAAATCCTACATAAACTTGTAGATCACTGAATATGATATGTTTGATTCCTTGCAATAGTTTTGCGATATAAAGGTGGTGATATTAGAGTCATGCTAGTCGAGTAATTGTGAAATTGAGAAATACTTGTGTTGAGGTTTGCAAGTCCCGTAGCATGCACGTATGGTGAACCGTTATGTAACGAAGTCGGAGCATGAGGTGTTTATTGATTGTCTTGCTTATGAGTGGCGGTCGGGGACGAGCGATGGTCTTTTCCTACCAATCTATCCCCCTAGGAGCATGCACGTAGTACTTTGTTTCGATGACTAATAGATTTTTGCAATAAGTATGTGAGTTCTTTATGACTAATGTTGAGTCCATGGATTATACGCACCCTCACCCTCCCACATTTGCTAGCCTCTCTATTACCACACACTTCCCTTTTTCCACACTTGTGCTTCAAAGTAGCACCATGTTCTTCATATAGAGAGTCTCTTGAGTTATCACTTTCATATACTAGTGGGAATTTTCATTATAGAACTTGGTTTGTATATTCCAACGATGGGCTTCCTCAAATGCCCTAGGTCTTCATGAGCAAGCAAGTTGGATGCACACCCACTTAGTTTCAGTTTGAGCTTTCATATACTTATAGCTCTAGTGCATCCGTTGCATGGCAATCCCTACTCACTCACATTGATATCTATTGATGGGCATCTCCATAGCCCGTTGATACGCCTAGTTGATGTGAGACTATATTCTCCTTTTTGTCTTCTCCACCATCATATTCTATTCCACCTATAGTGCTATGTCCATGGCTCACGCTCATGTATTGCGTGAAAGTTGAAAAGGTTTGAGAACGTCAAAAGTATGAAACAATTGATTGGCTTGTCATCGGGGTTGTGCATGATGTGAATGCTTTGTGTGGTGAAGATGGAGCATAGCCAGACTATATGATTTTGTAGGGATGAGCTTTCTTTGGCTATGTTATTTCAATAAGACATAATTGCTTGGTTGGTATGCTTGAAGTATTATTGTCTTTATGTCAAAGGATAGATTATTGCTTTGAATCACTCGTGTCTTAATATTCATGCCATGATTATACATATGATCAAAATTATGCTAGGTAGCATTCCACATCAAAAAATATCTTTTTTATCATTTACCTACTCGAGGACGAGCAGGAATTAAGCTTGGGGATGCTGATACGTCTCCGTCATATCTATAATTTTTGATTGTTCCATGCCAATATTATTCAACTTTGATATACTTTTTGGCAACTTTTTATACTATTTTTGGGACTAACATATTGATCCAGTGCCCAGTGCCAGTTCCTGTTTGTTGCATGTTTTTTGTTTCGCAGAATATCCATATCAAACGGAGTCCAAACGGAATAAAACTTGACGGAGATTTTTTTGGAATATATATGATTTTTGGGAAGAAGAATCCACGCGAGACGGTGTCCGAGGGGGGCACGAGGTAGGGGGCGCGCTCCAGGGTGTCAGGCGCACCCCTGACCCTCGTGGACACCCCGTAAGGCGGTTGATGCCCTTCTTTCGCCGCAAGAAAGCTAATTTCCGGATAGAGATCGTGTTAAAATTTCATCCCAATCGGAGTTACAGATCTCCGGGAATATAAGAAACGGTGAAAGGGAAGAATCTGAGAACACAGAATCAGAGAGAGGCAGAGAGACATATCCATCTCGGAGGGGCTCTCGCCCCTCCCGTGCCATGGAGGCCATGGACCAGAGGGGAAACCCTTCTCCCATCTAGGGAGGAGGTCAAGGAAGAAGAAGAAGAAGGAGGGGGGGCTCTCTCCCCCTCGCTTCCGGTGGCACCGGAGTGCCACCGGGGGCCATCATCATCACCGCGATCTACACCAACACCTCCGCCATGTTCACCAACATCTCCATCACCTCCCCTCCCCTCTATCTACAGTGGTCCACTCTCCCGCAACCCGCTGTACCCTCTACTTGAACATGGTGCTTTATGCTTCATATTATTATCCAATGATGTGTTGCCATCCTATGATGTCTGAATAGATTTTTGTTGTCCTATCGGTGGTTGATGAATTGTTATGATTGATTTAATTTGCTTGTGGTTATGTTGCTGTCCTTTGGTGCCCATCATATGATTGCGCGCGTGGATCACACCCTAGGGTTAGTTTGTATGTTGATAGGACTATGTATTGGAGGGCAAGAGTGACAGAAGCTTCAACCTAGCATAAAAATTGATGCATACGGGATTGAAGGGGGGCCAATATATCTTAATGCTATGGTTGGGTTTTACCTTAATGAATGTTAGTAGTTGCAGATGCTTGCTAATAGTTCCAATCATAAGTGCATAGAATTCCAAGTAAGGGATGACATGCTAGCAGTGGCCTCGCCCACATAATACTTGCTATCGGTCTAGTAAAGTAGTCAATTGCTTAGGGGCAATTTCGCAACTCCTACCACCACTTTTCCACACTTGCTATATTTACTTTATTGTTTCTTTATCTAAACAGCCCCTACTTTTTATTTACGTACTCTTTATTATCTTGCAAACCTATCCAACAACACCTACAAAGTACTTCTAGTTTCATACTTGTTCTAGGTAAAGCGAACGTCAAGCGTGCGTAGAGTTGTATCGGTGGTCGATAGAACTTGAGGGAACATTTGTTCTACCTTTAGATCCTCGTTGGGTTCAACACTCTTACTTATCGAAAACTATTGCGATCCCCTATACTTGTGGGTTATCAACTTACAATCTCCCCCTTTTTGGTGATTGATGACAAACTGGTTGAAGTTTTCAACGGGGAATAAAATATGTGAAATTGTAAAGGATATGGTATTGTCTTCATAAGTGGCAAAAGGCTCCCCCTGAAGATGTGCGTATAAGGAATTTGCTTTTGTAATGAAAATGCACATGGCAGGTTGTACTTGTGGAGATCCTCTTCAACTTATGATGACAATTCATCATGCATGAAAAGTATGTGAAGGTAATGACATGCATAATGAAAAATGGACGTCTGCAGAATGACCTAACTGCGGAAGTTATCATCGCACATGCGGAATTTATCATCGCATCACAGAATAGCAAATAAGTAGCAGACGACCATCGAGTTTAAGTGTTACAACTCAAAGGACCAAATGTATCAGAAAGCGAGAGTTGTAAACACTAGGCAAAATATAAAACCACCGCCCATATGGACCCGCTTGAAGACTATCAAACTCATATGCTTCTCCCCCTTTTGTCAGTAAGGACCAAAAAGGTTTGAAGACATAGAGCACCTACTCGTTCCCATGAGGAGTTGGTGAAGCAGCAGGGTCGTCGGTGTTGATTGGCGGGGCAAACGAACTTGGTGCAGTGTTGATTCGCGCTGAAGTTGGGGGAGGTGAAGTTGCATCATCTTGGTCATCGATGACTCTAGCATTTACGGTCGCAGCTGAGGACGAGTAGTCAGAGTCTTCAAGTGAGGGAGTCTGACACAAGTGAGCATTTCTGGGAGGAGTTGAGTCAAACTTGAAGCGTTCGGTGAAGCCATCGTCGTGCAGATCAGCTTCAGCACTCAGTAGGGTCAAACTCTTCCATGACCTCCGACAGGTTTCATGAGTGACAAAGGCATTCTTGGTGGCAAGATTGCAAATGCGGTTGACATCCACCAAGAGGCTTTGCATCTGACGCTTAAGCCAGTTGTGACGTTTTTCCTGTTTTTGATGCAGCGCGACGAGAAGCTCTCGGTCATTGAGGACACGAGATCGTCTTTGAGGCCTTTGCGCAATGGTGCTACCAGTGGCGTCAGTTTGAGCATGAGGGACACATGTGTTTCCAGCAAGGGGATAAACACGAGAAACTGCTGGAATCCCTTCAATGGGCTGGGTGAAGCTTTGGTGATCAACATTGTGAAGATAAATGGGATCCTTAGCAGGCTCTGGGTAAATGGCTTCAACTGACAGATCAACCTCGGGCAAGAATATAAGATGACTGCGCGCAGACGGCTGATAGTTGAAGGCGGAGTGATGCTTTATCAAACGCATGACCCATGGAGCATAGAATTTCAACCCAAAGATGTCGGAGCCAGATGCAGCCAATTGCCTGATGAAGAAGTCTTGAGCATTGAAGCTGATGCCATTGAAGATATAGAAAACCAAAGTCTTCATTGCTCCTTCAAGCTTCGCTGCAGATGAGTGTCCTTTGATAGGCCATAGAATCTTCCTGATGATGTGGTAAATGGTGCGAGGCGGGTACTCTAGGTCTTCAACAAAGAACTCAGATGGGTATTCAGTGTCATGAGGCAGAGGCTTCATCATGCTCAGCATTTGACTCATGTTGGGTTCTTGCCTCTGAAAGATGTTTTCCAAGGCATTTTGATGTTGTTGACAACCTAGTTTATAGTATTCACCAGGAGTGGGCAGGCCTGTGAGCTCAATGATATCAAAAGCTTTAGCTTCATGATGGACATTGCATGTCATCCACTCAAGGACCCAAGTCATCGGATCCCTGTTGTAGCCTCGAATATGAAGAGTGGCATAGAATTGAAGCAGCAATTCTTCGTTCCAGTGCTCCTTGTCAGTGATGAACTGCAACAGACCAGCATCTCTGAAACAATCCAATGCTTCTTCAAGGTAGGGCAGTCCAGCTATAGCTTTAGAGTCGAGGCGCATATGTGGAAATATGTGCCCTTGATTGTATAGGACACAGGAATAGTAGCTGCGCTGCTGATAGCTCCAGAACCAATCTGAGGAAATGCGCGGTCTTGTATAAGGGTTCTTGGAGCTGTTGAAGAAGGTATTATGTGCCACGAAGCCATTCACATTGAAGACCCCAGGTGAAGTGGCAGTGCCTGGGAATCATGGAAGTCTTGGCTTGGGCTTTTGGACTTGAGGCCTGTGCTCGATGTGGTACTCAAATTATGGACCAGCAGCAGGCGGAGGAGTCAGAATGGGCCATCGAACCAGAACCGACTGACCACGATCAAATGCCAGCTCCATTGTGTGAGGTCTTGGAGGGGGAACAGGGGCATTGGCATTGTCTTCATAGGCTTCAGGGGCCACATTTGCTTCAGGTGCTTGGACCTCAGGTGCTTCAGCATTGACTTCTGGTGTTGCATTGACTTCTGGTGCCTCATTGGCTTCTGGCGCTGTATTGGCTTCAGCCATGACAACATCATTGGAGTCAGCGGTGATGTTGGTGGCCGCCTTAGGGTTGTTAACCTCCACTTCAGAGGCTGGAGGGTCAGTCACGTTCTCCTTGAGAACAACATCTTGGTGAGACGGGGTTGTAGCAACTCTTGCAACTTTTGGGGCTTCTTCTTCATCGGCTGATGCAGCCGGAATATCTTCAACCATTTTGGCTTTGGATTCAGACACGTGCATTGTGGGAGTGACTTGGGGCCTTGGTCCTTTGCGAAGCCTGCGTAATGCGGGCGATGCTTGTGGAGATGAAGTGTGTTGGACCTCAAAGTCATCATCATCTTGCACTGGTGGGGTAGCTTGCGGTTGGGGAGAGCTTGGAGTGTCTTATCTCTGTGGGTGATCAGCCCACGATCCATCCTGAGCAGTTGGCGTCAGAGGATGACCAATGCTGATGAGTTTGTTGTGCGTAAGCACAGGCGATGATACCAATTGGTGCTCGATCTGAGGAAGGATTTCATCATCTTCAACATTGTCATGGTGACCAATGTCTTCAGCAGCGGTGGGGTCAACTGCTGGAATGTCTTCAGCTTCAGGAGCCTCTGTGGAAGCAGGATCATGAACTACCATCCGTCATTCTTGATGTGAAGAGTCAGGACAAGCAACCGAGATGGGCTCGACAATAAGGGGCTTTGTCGGAGCAGCCCGATCTTTCTTGGTTTTGCGCTTCTTCTTGGAGGGAGCGACATCAGAAGCTTTAGGATTTTTCCTCTTTCTGGCTTCAGTCTTGGCAGCCCTTGTCTTATTTAGTTCTGAAGCCACTATGGGGACCTTAGACTTCGAGCCTGTCATACTGGCAGGGAAGACAATGGGATGTACTTCCTGCCTTGTTGCTTCGGGTTCGGTCACAGCTGGCTTCTTCTTCTTCGGGTTGGCCGCCATTCTGGAGTCGATGCCAGGACGCCCAAGAGCCTTGCGTTTTCAGCTTCATTGTAGGCTTGCACGCACTTGTCAGCCACACTCTTCATGCGCTCACGAGAACCTTTAGCTTCTTCTTGTTTCTTGAGAAAGGCTTCCTTGAGCTCATGCAGCATAATCTTGAAGTTTTTGACATCTTGCACGCTGAGCTTTGTCATGTGCTTCTTGAACTGAGCTTTCTCATAGTCGGTCTTTTGCTTCAGTTCAACGATGCGCTGAGCTAGAGCTAGCTCAGAAGCAATGGCGCCAGTGAAAGAGACGCTGAGGCCAGTTGCTCAAGAGCGTCATCTGCAAGATCTTCATCACTGGACAGATCAATGTGTTCGTCTCGCAGAATGGCAGCAGGGGTCAGTGCCTGATCAGTATTCTTTTTCATCTCCGTCTTCTTGGAGATACGTGATAGATCTTCATACTGCACACTGTCTTCAGGAGGTACAGTGGCCAGAGGCTTCGCCCGTAAGATTTTTGGTGCTGAGGCAGACTTTGAAGCTTTAGGCTTCTTCAACTTCTTTGGCTTCGGTGGTGCAGGTGCTTCATCAGATTCAGCATCATCTGCAGGTTGATCCACGACTGCCCCTTGAACCATAATGTGAGTGATGAGACCTTCCAGGTTGCAGAAGGGCCCAACAAGATTGGGTTCAGCTTCGCGTGAGCCATCGGCACGAGGAGTAGAGGGACCTGGGTTGAAGTCTAATCCCCGCGACTTCTTGTTTTCTTTGGCCGAATTCTTGGCAAACTGGAAGTTGCGCTTGAACAGATTGTCGTCATGACACCATAGCAATGACGATGGGTCTGCATCTGCAGGCTGTGGTCCTCGGACCATACAAGGATAGAAGCCTTGTTCAATGGCTTCAGCTCTGGACCTGGGTTGAAGATTTTTGTATAGGATGTCTCCCCACGGTCGCTTGATGGCATTCTTCTCAGCATATTCCTGGGTCACAAACCTGTACTTGAACCATTGCTTGGCCCAGTATCTTTGAATCCATTGGATTCGTGTCTTGCGCTGACCATAGCTTTCTTCAGGGTCAGTTTTGTATAGTTCATAAAGATCTTCAGGCAGGTCCGTTGATGTACCCACACGGCGCTGTCTGCCGCCCTTTCTTGTAGGTGTCTCTGGTGCCATGAAGTTTAAACTGAAGGGCTTCAACATGTTTAAAGGCTTCAAAGGCTTCTGCTTGCTGGTCAAACAGGAACTGGCTTCAGGAGAGTTAATGTGATGATGTAAGAATTCTGCAAATGAATGCAGACTATGAGAACCAAGGGATTCTCCCATGGACATGTACCTGTGACAACATTAAGGTGCGAGGGAAGGGGAAGAGGTCATATGCATTCTCAGAAGATTTTGAAGATAAATCAGTTTAGAAGACATTGACCTCATAGTGTGAAGACATTCACTCATAGATAGAGAGTTGGTTCCAGAGTTGTACGAATCCACGAATAAGTACAAGTGAGGAATCTAACTTCTTTGTGAAGCATAAGTGAACATACTAGGCATATTATGAGATGCAGTATGAAATAGATCCAACTTGTGTGAATAGAAACTTCTTGTGGTAGAAAGTGATGAATCTATAGGATCAAAGGGGGCCGTAAAAAGGAAGTTTTATTTACCACACGAAGAACTGCTAGACGGAGTGGGAGAGGAGGCCGAGCAGTTCGATCGTACGTGCCCTAACTTGGCGATGGAGGACACCTATGGCGACAGCGGAGAAGACGATGCCCGCGGCCGGCGTGAAGACGGTGTCGGTGAGGTCGCGACAGCTAAGCGCTTCGTCGCCGGCGTCGTCGAGGGCTAGCGGTGGCGCTAGGGTTTGTGCGAGAGTGGAAGAAGAGATAATGACTAAGGTGAGGCATGTATTTATAGGGATAGGGATGGCACAGAGTTATTACACAAGTGCCCCTGGTGATTCACATCTGAAGGACACGTGGCTATCATGCAACACATCAGAGGTTGTTCCACGTTCCCACGCACGCCTGGATTGTCGGGTGGTCGTTCCAACTTCTCCGGGTTTCAGGTGAAAGGATTTAGCATTGAAAACGGATTAATGTTTGTCTCTGTGTCTTCTGCTGACATGGATGCAGAGAAGACATTTGACAGTGTCAATAGAATGCATATGATTTGGATAGATAGACTTAGGAAAGAAGCATAGAGGGGTTAGGGTACGATCACATTCACTTAGTTCAAATGATTCATCAAGAAGCCATAGCTATAAGTGAATGTTGTAGAGGACAGAAACCAAATCAGTATATACCAGAAGACAATCATATCAACATAGTGAAGATAATCATTAAGACAAGTTGAAATTGAAGACAAACCAAATGTGAAGACATAGCAAATGTAACGCCATGGGTAAGACACTTCAAATAGAAGAATTTGGTGGTGGCGTTACCCACCGTATAGAAAGTATTAGACCTAGACACGGCGCACAATTATCGTGGCGCTCCGAAGTCAAATTCCACGTTAATGTATTCACACTCAGAATGTAAGTCTTCATTGATTGCAGATATACTTTACTTCATGTGTTGCACATCTAAGTCATCAACATGCATAAGTGTTAGGATGTGTGCCTGATCACAGGACATTTGAGGATTCCAAGATATTTAGCTCACACCATAACTTACAAAACCTTTTCTCATCCAAGGGCTTGGTGAAGATATCTGCCAATTGCTCTTCAGTGTTGACGTGTATGATATCAATATCTTCCTTCATAACATGATCTCTGAGAAAGTGATGACGAATTTCAATGTGCTTTGCCTTCGAGTGTTGAACTGGGTTGTTGGCAATCTTGATGGCACTTTCGTTGTCGCAGTAGAGTGGCACTTGCTTCAGATGAATGCCATAGTCTGTGAGTGTTTGCTTCATCCATAGAAGCTGAGCGCAGCAAGATCCAGCAGCAATGTATTCAGATTTAGAAGTGGAGAGAGATACACAGTTCTACTTCTTTGAAGACCAACATACAAGTGACCGTCCCAGAAAATGACATGTGCCTGACGTAGACTTGTGATCCACCTTGTCACCAGTATAATCAGCATCCGATAATCCAACTAGATCAAATTCTGAGCCCATTGGACACCATAATCCTAGTGTTGGGGTGTGAGCCAAATATCTGAGAATTCGCTTCAGAGCTAAGTGATGCGATTCCTTTGGTGCCGCTTGGAACCGGGCACACCTGCAAACACTAAGCATGATATCTGGCCTAGATGCACATAAATAAAGCAAGGAACCAATCATGGAGCGGTATACCTTTTGATCGAACTCTTTACCATTGTCGTCGGGACCCAGATGATGTTTGGCTGGCATTGGCGTAGTGTAGCCTTTGCAATCTTGCATTCCAAATTTCTTCAGGCAATCTTTGAGGTATTTCTCTTGAGATATAAAGATGTCGTTGCATTGCTGACATATTTGAAGACCAAGGAAGAACTTCAGCTCACCCATCATGGACATCTGATATTGCTCTTGCATCATATATCCAAACTCGTCAGTGTATTTATGATTGGTGCAGCCGAAGATAATGCCATCCACATATATTTGGCACACAAACAGTTCACCATCATATGTCTTCGTGAAGAGAGTGGGGTCGAGGGAACCAGGTTTGAAGCCTTTGCTCTTCAGGAAGTCTTTGAGTGTGTCATACCAAGCCCTAGGGGCTTGTTTGAGGCCATACAGTGCCTTGTTGAGCTTGTACACCATGTCAGGATATTTTGGATCTTCAAAACCAGGCGGTTGTGCAACATACACTTCTTCGTCAATCTTACCATTGAGAAAAGCGCTCTTCACATCCATTTGATGCAGAAGAATGTTATGATGATTTGCATAGGCCAGCAGTATGCGTATGGCTTCAAACCTAGCCATAGGAGCAAATGTTTCATCGAAGTCAATCCCTTCAACTTGAGTGTATCCTTGAGCAACAAGACGAGCTTTGTTTCTGACAACTTGACCATGCTCATCTTGCTTGTTGCGATATATCCATTTAGTGCCTATTATATTGTGCTTACGAGGATCAGGACGCTTAACCAGTTCCCATACATTATTCAGTTCAAACTGTTGAAGCTCTTCTTGCATAGCTTGAATCCATTCAGGTTCCATGAAGGCTTCATCAACTTTCTTGGTTCAGATATTGAGACGAATGCGAAGTGTCCACAGGAATTTGCTAGCTGTATTGCCCTTGAACGAGTGAGTGGACCTGGTGCATTGATGCTATCAATTATTCTCTCAATTCGCACTTCATTTGCAACACGAGGATGTACAGGACGAAGATTTTGCTCTTGCTGATCATTTTCATTGTTAGAAGGATTGTCTTCAGGCTGAGCATTGTCTTCAGGTTGATCAGGTGCGGAGATGATAAGTTCCTCTTCAGGCTGAGCTTCAGATGGTATGATTTCTCTAGTTCCCATAAGTTTGATTGATTCACTGGATGGAACTTCATCTTGCACATTTGGCAGGTCCTCTCTCTGCGAGCCGTTAGTTTCATCAAACCACACATCCACAGTTTCAACCACTTTATAGTGAAAGAGGTTGAAGACTCTGTAGGAGTGCGAATCCTTTCCATATCCAAGCATAAAACCTTCATGTGCTTTTGGTGCAAATTTTGAAGTGTGATGTGGATCCTTGATCCAGCACCTGGCACCAAATACTCTGAAGTAACTGACATTTGGCTTCTTGCCAGTAAGGAGCTCATAGGATGTCTTGTTGAGAAGCTTATGAAGATAAACATGGTTGATGATATGGCATGCAGTATCAATGGCTTCAGGCCAGAATTTTCTTGGAGTCTTGTATTCATCAAGCATTGTCCGGGCCATCTCGATAAGTGTTTTGTTCTTGCGTTCGACGACGCCATTCTACTGTGGCGTGTACAGAGCTAAGAATTCATGTGTGATGCCCAAAGTATCAAGACATGTATCTAGCCCAGTGTTCTTGCATTCAGTGCCATTGTCACTTCCGATGTGCTTTATCTTGACGCCATAGTTGTTCATGGCTCGATTGGCGAAGCGTCTGAAGACATCCTGCACTTCAGTCTTGTAGAGGATTATATGCACCCAAGTATATCTTGAATAGTCATCAACAATGACAAAGCCATAGAGACAAGCAGTAGTAGTAAGAGTTGAGTAATGAGTGGGACCGAAAAGGTCCATGTGGAGCAATTTGAAGGGTTGAGTCATCGTCATGATTCTCTTAGAAGGATGTCTGGCCCTCGTCATCTTTCCTACTTCACAGGCACCGCATAAGTGATCCTTCTTGAACTTGATGCTCTCGATGCCTATGACATGCTTCTTTCTTGCAAGAGTGTGCAAGTTCCTCATGCCAACATGCCCTAGCCTTCGATGCAAGTTCCTCATGACCATCATGGACATCTGATATTGCTCTTGCATCATATATCCAAACTCTTCACTGCACTTCTGATTGGTGCAGCCGAAGATAATGTCATCCACATATATTTGGAGCAATCCAACCTCTTTGAAGCAATCCAGAGCTTCTTCCAGACAGGGCGGACCAGCTATTGCTTCAATGTCAAGACGCTTGTGTGGGAAGATGCGACCTTGATTGTAAAGAATGCAGGAGTAATAGCTTCACTGCGGATAGCTCCAGAACCGATCAGATGATATTCTTTCTCTTGAGTAGGGGTTTTTGGAGCTATTGAAGAATGTGTTGTCTACTCTGAAGCCATTGATATTGAAGGATCCAGGTGCTGATGCAGGACCTGGGAACCTGGGCAATCTTGGGATTGGCTTCTGTACCTGTGGCCTGTGCTCAACATGATAGTCGAACTCGGGACCGACAGCAGACGCAGGAACAAAAGTAGTGGGATCAGTGGCTTCGCTGACTTTAGGTGCTTTTGTTGGTGAGGGCTCCACATTAGTTTCAGCCATGACAGCGTCAGTAGCTTCAGTGGTGTTGGAGGTGGCAGCCTCAAGATTTTCAACCTCCACTTGACGAGCTGGAGGGTCGGTCACAATCATGTTTTCCTCGAGAACCGCTTCTTGGTGGGACAGGGGAGGAGCAGCTTGTAGGGCTTCTTCTTTATCGACTGATGCAGCCGGAATGTCTTCAGCAGGGATGGGATCAGCTGCTGGAAAGTCTTCAGCTTCATGAGCCTCTGTGAAAGCAGGCTCATGGACAGTCAGTTGACGTTCTTGTGGTTCAGCGTCAGGGTGAACCATGGAAATGGGTTCAACAATCAAGGGCTCTGTGTGAGCAGCCCGTTCCTTCTTAGTCTTCCTTTTCTTCTTGGAGGGGGCAGTAGGAGAGGCTGCAGGATGTTTCCTCTTTCTGGCTTCAGCCTTAGCAGTCCTCGTCTTCTTCAGTTCTGAAGCGGTTGACCTGGCCTTTGGCTTCGGCCAGTCATGCTAGTTGGGAAGACAATGGGATCTACTTCCTGCCTTGGTACGCCGGGTTCAGCCGTAGCGGGCTTCTTCTTCTTCTTTGCAGCCATCCCGGGGTCGATGCCAGGACGCCCAAGGGCCTTGCACTTCTCAGCCTCATTATAGGCTTGCACACACCTGTCAGCCAGAACCTTCATGCGCTCACGAGAACCCAGAGATTCTGCACGTTTCTTGAGAAAGGCTTCCTTGAGCTCGTGTAGCATAATCTTGAAGTTCTTCACTTCTTGCATGCTGAGCTTGGCCATATGCTTCTTGAACTGAGATTTCTCAAAGTCAATCTTCTGCTTCAGTTCAACAATGCACTGGGTGATAGCTAACTCTGAAGCAATGGCGCCATGGAAGGCGACACTAAGGCCAATGGGAAGTTGCAGATCGTCGAAGCTGATGTTGGGCGTGTCAAACCATTCATCAATGAAGTTATGGATGATTACCACGTCAAAGAGAGGCAGATTATTGAAGATTTCTGCTTCTTCTTTGCTCTTGATCAGTTGCTCAAGAGCGTCATCTGCAAGATCTTCATCACTGGATAGATCAATGGCATCATTACGCAGAACAGCAGCAGCTGTCAGTTCTTGGCCGGTGTGTGGCAGAGGCATCTTGACCTTCTGGGGCTTGGAGATGCGTGACAAATCTTCAGACTGCACACTGTCTTCAGGAGGTGCAGTTGCCAGTGGCTTCGCCCGTGAAATTTTTGGAGCAGTGGCAGGCTTTGAAGCTTTAGGCTGCTTCTTTGGCTTCAGCGCTGTAGGCGCTTCATCTGATTCAGTCTCATCTGCAGGCTCATTCACGGCTGTCCCTTGAACCAAGATATGGGAGATGAGACCTTCAAGGTTGTAGAAAGGACCGACGACATTGGGTTCTGCATCACGGGTGCCGTCAGCCCTTGGAGCAGAAGGACGAGGGTTGAAGTCTAGTCCCAATGTCTTCTTGTTCTGCTTTGCTGAGTTCTGGGCAAACTGGAAGTTGTGCTTGAACAGAATGTCGTCACGACACCATAGTAGTGACGATGAGTGTGCATCTACAGGCTGTGGCCCACGGACCATGCAGGGATAGAAGCCTTGTTCAATGGCTTCATCTCTGGTCCTGGGTTGAAGATTTTTGTAGAGTATGTCTCCCCATGGTCGCTTGATGGCATTCTTTTCAGCATATTCCTTTGTCACAAATCTATACTTGAACCACTGTTCTGCCCAATAGCGTCGAATCCATTGGATTCGTGTCTTGCGCTAATTGTAATCCTCTTCAGGATCTGTCTTGTACAGCTCTGAGAGGTCATCGAGCAGATCTCTTGATGTTTCTCCTCGATGCTTTCTGCCACCCTTCCTTGCTGATTTCTCTGAAGCCATGAACTTTAAACTGAAAGGCTTCAATACATTCAAAGGCGTCAAAGGTTTTCGCTTGCTAGACAAACAGGAACTGGCTTCGGGAGAATTTATGTGATGCTGTAAGAATTCTGCAAATGAATGCAAACTATGAGAACCAAGGGATTCTCCCACGGACATGTACCTGTGACAGCATTAAGGTGCGAGGGAAGGGGAAGAGGTCATATGCATTCTCAGAAGATTTTGAAGATAAATCAGTTTAGAAGACATTGACCTCATCGTGCGAAGACATTCACTCATAGATAAGGAGTTGGTTCCAGATTTGTACAAATCCACGGATCAGTACAAGTGAGGAATCTAACTACTTGTGAAGCATAAGTGAATATACTAGGCATGTTATGAGATGCAGTATGAAAGAGATTCAACTTGTGAGAATAGAAAATGTTTATGGTAGAAAGTGATAAAGCTATAGGATCAAAGGGGCTGTAAAAAGGAAGTTTTATTTACCACACGAAGAACTGCTAGATGGAGTGGAAGAGGAGGCCGAGCAGTTTGATCTTCCGTGCCCTAACTTGGCGACGGAGGACACCTACAGCGACGGTGGAGAAGATGATGTCCGCGGTCAGCGTGAAGACGGTGTCGGAGAGGTTGCGGCAGCGAAGCGCTTCGTCGCCGGCATCGTCGAGGGCTAGCGGTGGCGCTAGGGTTCGTGCGAGAGTGGAAGAAGAGATAATGACTGTGGTGAGGCATGTATTTATAGGTACAGGGGCGGCACTGCGTTATTACACAGGTGCCCCTGGCGATTCACATCTGAGGGGTACGTGGCCGTCATGCAGCATATCGGGGGTTGTTCCACGTCCCATGCACGCCTGGATTGTCGGGTGGTCGTTCCCACTTCTCCGGATTTCAGGTGAAGGAATGAGCATTGAAAATGGACTTAATGGTTGTCTCTGTATCTTCTGCTAACAAGGACGCAGAGAAGACATTCGATAGTTTCAATAGAATGCATATGATTTGGAGAGATAGAGTTTGAGATAGAAAGCATAGAGAGGTTAGGGTCCGATCACATTCACTTAGTTCAAAAGTTTCAACAAGAATACATAGCTATAAGTGAATGTTGTAGAGGACAGAACACTAGTATATATATATAATCAACATAGTGAAGATAATCATGAAGACATGTTGAAATTGAAGCCAAACCAAATGTAAATACATAGCAAATGTAACGCCATGAGTGAAACACTTCAAACAGAACATTTGGTGGTGGCGTTACCCACCGTATAGGAAGTATTAGACCCAGACACGGCGCACAATTATCGTGGCGCTCCGAAGTCAAATTCCACATTAATGTATTCACACTTAGAATGTATGTCTTCATTGATTGAAGATATACTTTACTTCGTGTGTTGCACATCTAAGTCATCAATATGCATAAGTGTTAGGATGTGTGCAGGATCACAGGACATTTGAGGATTCCAAGATATTTAGCTCACACCGTAACTTGCAAAATCTCTTCTCATCCAAGGGCTTGGTGAAGATATCTGCCAATTGCTCTTCAATGTTGACGTGTATGATATCAATATCTTCCTTCACAACATGATCTCTGAGAAAGTGATGACGAATTTCAATGTGCTTTGTCTTCGAGTGCTCAACTGGGTTGTTGGCAATCTTGATGGCGCTTTCATTGTCGCAGTAGAGTTGCACTTGCTTCAGATGAATGCCATAGTCCCTGAGTGTTTGCTTCATCCATAGAAGCTGAGCGCAGCAAGATCCAGCAGCAATGTATTCAGATTTAGAAGTGGAGAGAGATACACAGTTCTGCTTCTTTGAAGACCAACATACAAGTGATCATCCCAGAAAATGACATGTGCCTGATGTAGACTTGCGATCCACTTTGTCACCAGCATAATCAGCATCCGAGAATCCAACCAGATCAAACTCTGAGCCCTTTGGATACCATAATCCTAGAGTTGGGGTGTGAGCCAAATATCGAAGGATTCGCTTCACAACTAAGTGATGCGACTCCTTTGGTGCCGCTTGAAATCGAGCACACATGCAAACACTAAGCATAATATCTGGCCTAGATGCACATAGATAAAGCAAAGAACCAATCATGGAATGATA
The DNA here is from genome assembly GCF_018294505.1 of Triticum aestivum. Classification (NCBI taxonomy): domain Eukaryota; kingdom Viridiplantae; phylum Streptophyta; class Magnoliopsida; order Poales; family Poaceae; genus Triticum; species Triticum aestivum. Next base: position 247,980,256 of record NC_057812.1, read on the forward strand.
TACCTTTTGATCAAACTCTTTACCATTGTCGTCAGGACCCAGATGATGCTTGGCTGGCATTGGCACCGTGAAGCCTTTGGAGTCTTGCATACCAAACTTCTTCAGGCAATCTTTGAGATACTTCTCTTGAGATATGAAGATGTCATTGTGTTGCTGTCGTATTTGAAGACCGAGGAAGAACTTCAGCTCTCCCATCATTGACATCTGATATTGCTCTTGCATCATATATCCAAACTCTTCACTGCACTTCTGATTGGTGCAGCCGAAGATAATGTCATCCACATATATTTGGCACACAAATAGTTCACCATCATATGTCTTCGTGAAGAGAGTGGGGTCGAGGGAACCAGGTATGAAGCCTTTGCTCTTCAGGAAGTATTTGAGCGTGTCATACCAGGCCCGAGGGGCTTGTTTGAGGCCATACAGTGCCTTGTTGAGCTTGTATACCATGTCAGGATGTTTTGGATCTTCAAAGCCAGGCGGTTGTGCAACATACACTTCTTCTTCAATTTTGCCATTGAGAAAGGCGCTCTTCACATCCATTTGATATAGAAGTATGTTATGATGATTTGCATAGGCCAGCAGTATGCGTATGGCTTCAAGTCTAGCCACAGGAGCAAATGTTTCATCAAAGTCAATGCCTTCCACTTGAGTATATCCTTGAGCAACGAGACGAGCTTTGTTTCTGACAACTTGACCATGCTCATCTTGCTTGTTGCGGTATATCCATTTGGTGCCTATTATGTTGTGCTTCCGAGGATCAGGATGCTTAACTAGTTCCCATACATTATTCAGCTCAAACCGTTGAAGCTCTTCTTGCATAGCTTGAATCCATTCAGGTTCCATGAAGGCTTCTTCAACTTTCTTGGGTTCTGTTATTGAGACGAATGCGAAGTGCCCATAGAAATTTGCTAGCTGAGTTGCCCTTGAACGAGTGAGCGGACCGGGTGCATTGATGCTATCAATTATTCTCTCAATCTGCACTTCATTGGCAACACGAGGATGTATAGGGCGAAGATTTTGCTCTTGCTCATCATTGTCATTGTTAGAAGGATTGTCTTCAGGCTGAGCATTGTCTTCAGGTTGATCAGGTGCGGAGATGATAAGTTCCTCTTCAGGTTGAGCTTCAGAGGGTATGATTTCTCCAGTTCCCATTAGTTTGATTGATTCGCTGGATGGAACTTCATTTAGCACATTTGGCAGGTGTTCTCTTTGTGAACCATTAGTCTCATCAAATCGCACATCGACTGTTTCAACCACTTTATAATGAAAGAGATTGAAGACTCTGTAGGAGTGCGAATCCTTTCCATATCCAAGCATAAAACCCTCATGTGCTTTTGGTGCAAATTTTGAAGTGTGGTGTGGATCCTTGATCCAGCACCTGGCGCCAAATACTCTGAAGTAACTAACATTTGGTTTCTTGCTAGTAAGGAGCTCGTAAGATGTCTTGTTCAGAAGCTTGTGAAGATAAACACGATTGATTGTATGGCATGCAGTATCAATGGCTTCGGGCCAGAATTTTCTTGGAGTCTTGTATTCATCTAGCATCGTTCTGGCTATCTCAATGAGTGTTCTGTTCTTGCGTTTGACGACACCATTCTGCTGTGGTGTGTACGGAGCTGAGAATTCATGTGTGATGCCTAAAGTATCAAGATATGTATCAAGTCCAGTGTTCTTGAATTCAGTGCCATTGTCACTTCTGATGTGCTTTATCTTGGCGCCATAGTTGTTCATTGCTCGATTGGCGAAGCGTCTAAAGACATCCTGCACTTCAGTCTTGTAGAGGATTATGTGCACCCAAGTATATCTAGAATAATCATCAACAATGACAAAGCCATAGAGACAAGCAGTAGTAGTAAGAGTTGAGTAATGAGTGGGACCGAAAAGATCCATGTGGAGCAGTTCGAAGGGTCGAGTAATTGTCATGATTGTCTTCGAGGGATGTTTGGCCCTCGTCATCTTTCCTGCTTCACAGGCACCGCATAAGTGATCTTTCTTGAACTTGACGCCCTCGATGCCTATGACATGCTTCTTCTTTGCAAGGGTGTGGAGGTTCCTCATGCCAGCATGCCCTAGCCTCCGATGCCAGAGCCAGCATTCTGAAGCTTTTGCTAGAAGACATACGACAAGCTGTGGTCCTGCTGAGAAATCTACCATGTACAAATCATCTTTCAGATACCCTTCAAACACTAGAGACTTGTCAGATTCCATTAGAATAAGGCAGCAATATTTTCCAAATATTACGATCATGTTCAAATCGCAAAGCATTGAGACAGACATTAAGTTGAAGCCAAGGGATTCAACAAGCATGACTTTATCCATCTGTTGATCCTTTGAGATTGCAACTCTACCTAGACCCAATACCTTACTTTTACCAGTGTCAGCAAATGTGATGTGACTCTTGTCGGATGGACGTAAGGTTGAGTCCATAAAAAGGCTTCTTTTGCCAGTCATGTGATTGGTACACCCACTATCAATAATCCATTCTGAAGACGCTGGTGTCGTACCCTACAGTGCAGTTAGGGGGATAGGCTTCACGAAGAGAATTGTGAAGCAAAAACATTTGATGAACCAGTGGGTTATGAAAGCTTAGATCCAGATTAGGGCTAATAGGGAGAGTAGCAAGCAATTCAGGAACGAAGTACATAGTAAGACCATTCGGGCATTTGATCTTGCGCCCTACAAGATGTTCAAGGTCCCCAGCAATAGCGTCAGACGATTTTGGTTTTCTGCTGGAGACCTTTCCCTGCAAAAGAGAGTTAAGCTTTCTTAGCCACCCACATCTTCAAGGGTGGCTTGGAAGCAATAAGTCTAAGTGCAGCGTCTGAGAATTTTGGCTTTGGAGCCCTAGCAAAAAGTCTTGTAGGCGGACAATAGTACTCATAAGAATAAGCAGAATAGTTCTTGGTCTTATGAACATGGCGGTTCGATGAACCACGCTCATATTCATAGGCCTGAGTATGGTTTCCCTGCAGAACATTTGCGTTAGTGCAACTCAGATGAGTCCTCTGTCTGTATGAAGCCTTTGGGCCGTATGAAGCCTGTGGTCTGGGGTTTGTCTTCTTCATCTCTGGTGTCATGATGACATTCACAGGAAGATTTTCCAAACACTTTTTCGGCACCCAGATCTTCTTCATAGGCGGTCCATTCCTGCAGTTAGTACCAATGTACTTGGCAAACACTTCACCATTCTGATTCTTAAACAGTTTATAGTTTGCATCAAAGGATTCATCAATGACAATGGGGTTAGCACAAGTGAAGCCAGATAGATTGGATGGATCCGCTGAAGGTTCCTTTGCAGCAACCCATGTGGTTTTGGGGTACTGCTCAGGTTTCCAGTAAGAGCCATCAGCATTCATTTTCCTTTCGAACCCAACACCCTCCTTCCTAGGGTTTCGGTTCAGGATCTGCCTTTTGAGAACATCACATAATGTCTAATGCCCTTTGAGACTTTTGAACATCCCTGTTTCAAGCAATGTCTTCAACCTAGCATTCTCATCAGCAATAGCAGTGGTATCCTCAGTAGAGGGGTTAGTTCCCACATCAACAGTTGAAGATATTGCAACAGTAGCAGCAGTAGAACATTCAGCAACAGAAGTAGCATTTTCACGCTCAATGCATTTAAGACATGGTGGTTGAAATCCTTCCTGAGCGGAACTGATCTGTTTGGCGCGAAGTGACTCATTTTCTTTTTGAAGATCTTCATGAGCCGCTCTCAATTTCTCAAGATCTTGCTTCCTTTGAAGATAATCATAGGAAAGCTTTTCATGAGTTGTTGAGAGCGTTTCATGACGACTTTCAAGTTCCTCAAACTTAACGTGAAGATTTTTTATGTCTTCAATTAAGGACTCAGATCGAGTCATTTCAGCGCCTAACAGATCATCGCTTTTGTCTAACAATTTTTGAATATGTTCCATGGCTTTCTGTTGTCAGTTGCAATTTTAGCAAGTGTTTTGTAGCTGGGTTTTGAACCACAATCAGAGTCATCGTCACTAGATGTTTGATAGTGAGTAGTGCGTGAGTTTACCTTGGCACCGCGTGCCATGAAGCAGTAGGTAGGAGCAGAGTAGTCCTTGTCATTTGCATCGGTGTCGGTGGTGAAGTCATTGTCTTCACTGTTGAAGATGGACTTGGCAACGTATGCTGTAGCTAGACTTGCAACGCTAGAATCGGACTCCTCCTCAGACTCCACCTCCGCCTCCTCAGAAGCGGACTCCTCCTCTGAATCTATTTCCTTGCCAACAAACGCACGTGCCTTGCCAGATGAACTCTTCTTGTGTGATGAAGACTTTGAGGAAGACATGGAAGAAGACTTTGAGTATTTCTTCTTCTTCTTGTCGTCAGAGTCATATTCCTTGCTCTTCTTCTTCTTTCTGTTCTCATTGTCCCATTGCGGACACTCAGAGATGAAGTGGCTAGTTTTCTTGCACTTGTGGCATGTTTTCTTCTTGTAGTTGAGCAGAAGCTTCATCATTCCTTGAGCTTGATCGTGAAGACTTTCTGAAGCCTTTCTTCTTGGTGAATTTTTGGAACTTCTTCACAAGCATAGCAAGCTCCTTTCCAATGTCTTCAGGATCATCAGAACTGCTGTCACATTCTTCTTCAGATGAGGAGACAGCTTTTGCCTTCAAGGCACGAGTTCGCCCATAGTTTGGACTGTATCATGTGTGTTGAGCCTCTCAAGTATGTCGGACGGATCGAGTGTCTTGAAATCAGGTCGTTCTTGAATCATCAGGGCTAGGGTGTCAAACGAACTGTCAAGTGATCTCAGTAGTGTCTTGACGACTTCATGCTTTGTGATCTCAGTAGCGCGAGGGCTTGAAGCTCATTTGTGATGTCAGTGAGTCGATCAAACGTGAGCTAGACATTCTCATTGTCATTTCGCTTGAAGCGGTTGAAGAGGTTGCGAAGGACACTGATTCTCTGATCTCTCTAGGTTGAGATGCCTTCGTTGACCTTGGAGAGCCAGTCCCAGACCAGCTTAGATGTTTCCAAAGTACTCACACGGCCATACTGTCCTTTGGTCAGATGACCACAGATGATATTCTTGGCGGTGGAGTCCAGTTGAACGAACATCTTGACATCAGCAGCAGTGACACCTTCTCCAGCCTTGTGAATGCCGTTCTTGACGACATACCATAGGTCAACGTCAATGGCTTCAAGATGCATGCGCATCTTATTCTTCCAGTAGGGATATTCAGTTCCATCAAAGACGGGGCACGCAGCGGAGACTTTAATTATCCCTGCAGTCGACATAGCTAAAACTCCAGGTGGTTAAACCGAATCACATAGAACAAGGGAGTACCTTGCTCTGATACCAATTGAAAGTGCATTATATCGACTAGAGGGGGGGTGAATAGGCGATTTTTATGAAAGTCTTCAAAATGTGGGAGTTTCGAAGACAAACGATAGAAATAAACCTATTACCATGCAGTGGAAGGTAGACTACACTAGGCAAACCATAGTCAAGTATTCAATGGAGTGAGAGCACAATGACTAATAGCAGCAATGTAGTAAGGATCAGGTAGGAAGATATTATGAAGCCAAACAAAAAACGCAGTCACTCAGTGAAGACAAAAGATAGTGCTAATATACAATGACTTCACAAAGAGTAAGAGTAAGTAAAGGGAAGGGAAGGATGAAACCAGTGACTCGTTGAAGACAATGATTTGTTGGACCAGTTCCACTTGCTGTGATAACTGTACGTCTGGTTAGGGCGGCTAGGTATTTAAACCTAAGGACACACAGTCCCGGACACCCAGTCCTGAACATGCAGCTCAGGGCACCCAGTCCTCACCGTATTCCCCTTGAGCTAAGGTCACACAGACCTCGCCCAATCACTCTGGTAAGTCTTCAAGGTAGACTCCCAAACCTTCACAGACTTTGTTCACCGGCGATCCATAATGTCTCTTGGATGCTCAGAACGCGACGCCTAACCGGCTGGAGGATTCACAGTCCTCAAGTGTAATAAGTCTTCAGATCACACAGACAAGAAGACTTAAGTGATACCTAATTCTCTTTGGCTCTGGATGGTTAGGGCTTTATCCTTGCAAGGAATTCTCTCTCAAAGGCTTCGAGGTGGGTTGCTCTCAAACGACAAAAGCCGTATACTAACTCTAAGCAGCCAACCGTTTATGGTTGTAGGGGGTGGGCTATTTATAGCCACTAGGCAACCCGGCTTGATTTGTCCGAAATGACCCTGGGTCACTAAGGAACTGACACGTGTTCCAACAGTCAGATTTCAAACTCACACGGCAACTTTACTTGGGCTACAAGCAAAGTTGACTTGTCCGACTCTGGACAAGATTCGCTCTCATAGTCTTCACTCAAAGACATAGGTTTTGGTTAGGCATCACTTCAGTCATTCTGACTAGTTCTCTTGGATCCCACTTAACAGTACGGTGGTTCCTATGACTCAACAAAGAAGAAAAAGTGCTACGAAAGATCTAAGTCTTCGAGCTCCATAGGCTTCATGCGATGTCTTCTCTTGTCATAGTCTTCAATGTGAATATCTTCATATACCACCTTTGACATCAATGTCTTCATACATTTTTACGAGTCATCTCTGGTAGAAAAACCGAATCAATGAGGGACTTCTACCTATGTTATCCTGCAATTCTCACAAACACATTAGTCCCTCAACTAGGTTTGTCGTCAATACTCCAAAACCAACTAGGGGTGGCACTAGATGCACTTACAGGGTGGCACTAGATGCACTTACACTGGGTAAATAGCTTCAATAGACAGATCAACCTCTGGCAAGAATACAAGATGACTGCGCGCAGACGGCTGATAGTTGAAGGCATAGTGAAGCTTGATAAGACGCATTACCCATGGAACATAGAATTTCAGACCAAAAATGTCGGAGCTAGATGCAGCCAACTGCCTGATGAAGAAGTCTTGAGCATTGAAGCTGATGCCATTGAAGATATAGAAAACCAAAGTCTTCATTGCTCCTTCAAGCTTCACTGCAGATGAATGTCCTTTGACAGGCCATAGAGTCTTTCTAATGATATGATAAATGGTGCGGGGCAGATACTCTAGGTCTTCAAGAAAGAATTTGGTTGGGTATTCAGTGTCGCGTGGCAAAGGCTTCATCATGCTCAGCATTTGACTCATGTTGGGTTCTGGCTTCTGGAAAATGCTCTCCAAAGCATTCTGGTGTTGTTGACAACCTGGTTCATAGTATTCACCAGGAGTGGGCACAACTGTGAGCTCAATGATGTCTTGAGCTTTAGCTTCATGATGAACATCTCCTGTCATCCACTCAAGGATCCAAGTCTTCGGATCCCTGTTGTATCCACGAATGTGGAGGGTAGCATAGAATTGAAGCAGAAGTTCTTCATTCCAGTGTTCCTTGTCAGTCACAAACTTAAGCAGACCCGCATCACGGAAGCAGTCAAGGGCTTCTTCAAGGCATAGCAGTCCAGCAATGGCTTCACAATCAAGATGCATGTGAGGGAAGATGCGTCCCTGATTGTACAAGATGCATGAATAATAGCTTCGCTGCTGATAACTCCAGAATCGGTCCGAAGAGATTCTTGGCCTTGTGTAGGGGTTCTTGGGACTGTTGAAGAATGTGTTGTGTGCCTTGAATCCATTTAGATTAAAGGATCCTGGTGAAGTTGCAGTACCTGGAAACCATGGTAGCCTTGGCTTTGGCTTCGGGACCAGAGGCCTGTGCTCCACATGATAAGCAAACTGAGGTCCGGGAGCAGTCAGAGGAACCAGGATTGGCCAGCGGACAGTAACAAGCTGTCCACGATCATATGCTTGCTCGATGGTGTGTGGCCTTGGAGGAGGTACAAGAGCAGAGGCATTGGCTTCAGGCAGCGGATTTGCTTCATGTGCTGCATTGGCTTCAGGTGCATTCACTTCTGGCACCATATTAGCTTCAGGCGCCACATTAGCTTCAGTCATGACAACGTCATTGGCTTCAGTGTTGATGTTGGTGGCCACCTCGGTATTGGTAACCTCCACTTCAGGAACTGGAGGATCGGACACGTTCTCCTCGAGAATAACTTCAGGATTGGACAGGGGTGTAGCAACTCTTTCTTCATCACGTGGTTCTTCTTCTTCATCGGCTGATCCAGCCGGAATATCTTCAGCCGCTTTGGCTTCAGATTCAGGAATGTTCATAGTAGGAGAGGCTTCAGGAAAGACTTCACGTGAGACGGATTGGCACTCTTCTCCTTCGGGAACACTTGACAATGTGACATGTGTCCTAGGTCCTTTGCGAAGCCTGCGAAATGCTGGCGACGCCTGTGGAGATGGAGTTGGTTGGGCCTCAAAGTCTTCACTGTCAATCACCGGAGTGGTGACTTGTGGTGGGGGAGTGACTGGTGTTTCTTCAACACAAGGGGATTCTTGAGGGTGATTAGCCCATGAGTCATCCTGAGCAATTGGCATCAATGGACGACAAATGCTGACGAGTTCGTTGTTCGTGAGAACAGGCGATGATACCAAATTGTGCTCGATCTGAGGAAGGACTTCATCATCTTCAACATTGTCGTGAGGACCAATGTCTTCAGCTGTGGTGGGTTCAACAGCTGGATTCTCTTCAGCTTCAGGAGCCTCTGTGGAAGCAGGCTCATGAACTACCAGACGGCGTTCACAATGTTCAGACACAGGACGAGCAACAGAAATTGGCTCGACAAGAAGGGGCTCTGTGGAAGCAGCCCGGTCTCTCTTCTTTGTTTTCCTTTTCTTGGTTAGGGGAGCATCATCAGTGGTGGCTTTGGTCTTGCGCTTTCTGGCTTCGGCTTCAGCTGCTCTGGTTTTCTTGAATTCTGAAGCCATTGTGGGGACCTTAGGCTTCGAGCCTCTCATACTGGCTGGGAAGACAATGCAAGGTTCTTCCTACCTTGATGCTTCTGGTTCTGCCACAGCTGGCTTCTTCTTCTTCTTCGTCTTGGCAGCCATTCTGGGGTCGATGCCTGGTCGCCCCAAGGCCTTGCACTTTTCAGCTTCATTGTAGCCTTGAACACATTTGGCAGCAAGATTCTTCATGCGGTCACGAGAACCTTTTGCTTCTTCTCGTTTCTTGTGGAATGCCTCCTTGAGCTCATGCATCATGACCTTGAAGTTCTGAATGTCTTCAATATTGAGCTTGGCCACGTGCTTCTTGAATTGAGCCTTTTCATAATCAATCTTATGCTTCAGCTCAACAATTTTCTAAGCAAGAGTAGCTCAGGAGCAATGGCTCCATGGAAGGAGACGTTGAGGCCAATTGGAAGCTGAAGATCATCAAAACTAACGTATGTGTTGTCAAACCATTCATCAATAAACTTGTATAAGATTTCCACATCAAATAGAGGAAGATCATTGAATATTTCCGCCTCTTGCTTGCTCTTTATCAACTGCTCAAGAGCGTCATCGCCAAGATCGTCGTCACTGGACAGATCAATAGCGTCATTCTCGTTTCTCAAAACAACAGCGGGGGTCAGTGCTTGACCAGTGGGTTGCATGGACTTTTTCAATTGGGCAGACTTGGAGATGCATGAGAGATCTTCAGACTGCACACTGGCTTCAGGAGGTGCAGTGGCCAGGGGCCTCGCCCGTGAGACCTTTGGTGCAGGGGAAGGCTTCGAAGCTTTAGGTTTCTTCAACTTCTTTGGCTTCGGTGGTGCAGGCGCTTCGTCAGAATCAGCGTCGTCTGCAGGTTCATCCACGGCTGTCCCTTGAACCATAATATGAGTGATGAGACCTTCTAGGTTGTAGAAGGGCCCAACAAGATTGGGTTCAGCTTCCCGTGTGCCATCGGCACGAGGACCAGAGGGGCCTGGATTGAAGTCTAATCCCCGCGACTTCTTGTTTTCTTTGGCCGAGTTTTTGGCTATGGAAGTTGCGCTTGAACAGATTGTCGTCATGATACCATAGCAATGAAGATGGGTCTGCATCTGCAGGCTGTGGTCCACGTACCATGCAAGGATAGAAGACTTGTTCAATGGCTTCAGCTCTGGACCTGGGTGGAAGGTTTTTGTTCAAGATGTCTCCCCAGGGTCGCTTGATGGCATTTTTCTCAACATATTCCTGGGTCACGAACCTATACTTGTACCATTGTTCTGCCCAATATTTTCGAATCTATTGGATTCGGGTTTTTCACTGATTGTAGTCCTCCTCTGGATCTGTCTTGTACAGCTCATAAAGGTTAGGAGGCAAATCTCTTGAGGTCTTTCCACGGTGCTGTCTGCCACCCTTCCTTACAGACTTTTCTGTTGTCATGAAGTTTAGAGTGAAAGGCTTCAACTCTGTCGAAGTCTTCCGTCTACTGGTCAGACAGGAACTGGCTTCAGGAGAATTTATGTGACGTTGTAAGAACTCTGCAAATGAATGCAGACTATGAGAACCAAGGGATTCTCCCACGGACATGTACCTATGACAACATTAAAGATGCGAGGGAAGGGGAAGAGGTCATATGCATTCTCAGAAGATTTTGAAGATAAATCAGTTTAGAAGACATTGACCTCATAGTGCGAAGACATTCACTCATATGTAGAGAGTTGATTCCAGATTTATAATAATCCACGAGGAATCTAACTATGTGAAGCATAAGTGAACATACTAGGCATGCTATGAGATGCAGAATGAGATAGATCCAACTTGTAGGAACAGAAACCACTTGTGGTTGAAAAGGATGAATCTATCGGATCAAAAAGACTGTAAAAAGAGGTTTTATTTACCACACGAGGAACTGCTAAACAAAGTGGGAGAGGAGGCCGAGCAGTTCGATCTTCCGTGCCCTAACTTGGCGATGGAGGACACCTACGGTGACGGCGGAGAAGACAATGTCCACGGCCGGCGTGAGGACGGCGTCGGTGAGGTCGCGGTAGCTAAGCGCTTTGTCGCCGACGTCGTCAAGGGCTAGCGGTGGTGCTAGGGTTTGTGCGAGAGTGGAAGAAGAGATAATGACTGGGGTGAGGCATGTATTTATAGGGATATGGACGGCACAGTGTTATTACACAGGTGCCCCTGGTGGTTCACATCTGAAGGACACGTGGCGATCATGCAACACCTTGGAGGTTGTTCCACATTCCCACGCACGCCTGGATTGTCGGGTGGTCGTTCCCACTTCTCTGGGTTTCAGGTAAAAAGGGTTGAGCATTGAAAACAGATAAATGTTTGTCTCTGTGTCTTCTGCTGACAAGGACACAACAAAGATATTTGACAGTTTCAATAGAATGCATATGATTTGGATAGATAGACTTAAGACGGGAGCATAGAAAGGTCAGGGCCGATCACATTCACTTAGTTCAAAAGATTCAACTAGAAGACATAGCTATAAGTGAATGCTGTCGAGGACAGAAACCAAATTAGTACATTGAAGATAAACATGAAGCCATGTTAACAATGAAGACAAACCAAATGCGAAGACTTTGCAAATGCAGCGCCAACAGAAATTATTCCAAACAAAAATTTGGTGGTGGCGTTACCCACCGTATAGGAAGTATTAGACCCAGACACGGCGCACAATTATCGTGGCACTCTGAAGTCAAATTCCGTGTTAATGTATTCACACTTAGAGTGTAAGTCTTCATTTGTTGAAGATATACGTTACTTCGCGTGTTTGCACATCTTAGTCATCAACATGCATAAGTGTTAGGATGTGTGCATGATCACAGGACATTTGAAGATTCCAAGATATTTAGCTCACACCATAACTTGCAAAACCTTTTCTCATCCAAGGGCTTTGTGAAGATATTTGCCAGTTGCTCTTCAGTGCTGACGTGAATGATATCAATATCTTCCTTCATGACATGATCTCTGAGAAAGTGATGATGGATATGAATGTGCTTTGTCTTCGAGTGCTGAACTGGGTTGTTGGCGATCTTGATATTGCTTTCATTGTCGCAGTAGAGTGGCACTTGCTTCAGATGAATGCCATAGTCTTTGAGGGTTTGCTTCATCCATAGAAGCTGAGCGCAGCAAGATCCAGCAGCAATGTATTCAGATTCAGCAGTGGAGAGAGATACACAGTTCTGCTTCTTTGAAGACCAACATACAAGTGATCGTCACAGAAAGTGACATGTGCCTGATGTAGACTTGCGATCCACCTTGTCACCAGCATAATCAGCATCCGAGAATCCAACTAGATCAAACTCTGAGCCCTTTGGATACCATAATCCTAGTGTCGGGGTGTGAGCCAAATATCAAAGAATTCGCTTCACAACTAGGTGATGCGATTCCTTTGGTGTTGCTTGGAATCGCACACACATGCAAACACTAAGCATGATATCTGGCCTAGATGCACATAAATAAAGCAAAGAACCAATCATGGAGTGGTAATACCTTTTGATTGAACTCTTTACCATTGGCGTCAGAATCTAGATGACTCTTGGTAGGCATTGGTGTCGTGTAACCTTTGCAGTCTTGCATTCCAAACTTCTTCAGGCAATCCTTGAGGTATTTCTCTTGAGATATGAAGATGCCGTTGCGTTGATGTCGTATTTGAAGACCAAGGAAGAACTTCAGCTCACCCATCATTGACATTTGATATTGCTCTCGCATCATGTATCCAAACTCATCACTGTATTTCTGATTAGTGCAGCCGAAGATAATGTCATCCACATATATTTGGCACACAGACAGTTCACCATCATATGTCTTTGTGAAGAGCGTGGGATCCGGGGAACCAGGTTTGAAGCCTTTGCTCTTCAGAAAGTCCTTGAGTGTGTCATACCAAGCAGAAGGGGCTTGTTTGAGGCCATACAGTGCCTTGTTGAGCTTGTAAACCATGTCAGGATGTTTTGGATCTTCAAAGCCAGGCGGTTGTGCAACATACACTTCTTCTTCAATCTTGCCATTAAGGAAGGCACTCTTCACATCCATTTGTTATAGAAGAATGTTATGATGATTTGCATAGGCCAGCAGTATGCGTATAGCTTCAAGCCTAGCCACATGAGCAAATATTTCATCGAAGTCAATTCCTTCAACTTGAGTGTATCCTTGAGCAACGAGACGGGCCTTGTTTCTGACAACTTGACCATGCTCATCTTGCTTGTTGCGATATATCCATTTAGTGCCTATGATATTGTGCTTACAAGGATCGGGACGCTTGACCAGTTCCCATACATTATTCAGCTCAAACTGTTGAAGCTCTTCTTGCATAGCTTGAATCCATTCAGGTTCCATGAAGGCTTCATCGACTTTCTTGGGTTCAAATATTGAGACGAATGCGAAGTGCCCACAGAAATTTGCTTGTTGTGTTGCCCTTGAACGAGTGAGTGGACCAGGTGCATTGATGCTAACAATTATTCTCTCAATCTGTACTTCATTCGCAACACGAGGAGGAACTGGACGAAGATTTTGCTCTTGCTGATCATTGTCGTCGTTAGAAGGATTGTCTTCAGGCTGAGTATTGTCTTCAGGTTGATCAGGTGCAGAGATGATGAGTTCCTCTTCGGGCTGTGCTTCAGACGGTATGATTTCTCCAGTTCCCATAAGCTTGATGGATTCACTGGATGGAACTTCATCTAGCACATTTGGCAGGTGCTCTGTTTGCGAGCCGTTAGTCTCATCGAACCGCACATCCATAGTTTCAACCACTTTATAGTGAAAGAGGTTGAAGACTCTGTAGGAGTGCGAATCCTTTCCGTAACTAAGCATAAACCCTTCATGTGCTTTCGGTGAAAATTTTGAAGTGTGATGTGGATCTTTGATCCAGCACCTGACACCAAATACTCTGAAGTAAATGACATTTGGCTTCTTAACAGTGAGGAGCTCATAGGATGTTTTGTTCAGAAGCTTGTGAAGATAAACACGGTTGATGACATGGCATGCAGTATCAATGGCTTCAGGCCAGAACTTTCTTGGAGTCTTGTATTCATAGAGCATCGTCCGGGCCATCTCAATGAGTGTTCTGTTCTTGCGTTACACAATGCCATTTTGCTGTGGCGTGTACGGAGCTGAGAACTCATGAGTGATGCCCAAAGTATCAAGATAAGTGTCGAGGCCGGTGTTCTTGAATTCAGTGCCATTGTCACTTCTGATGTGCTTGATCTTGACGCCATAGTTGTTCATGGCTCGATTGGCGAAGCGTCTGAAGACATCCTGCAGTTCAGTCTTGTAGAGGATTATATACACCCATGTATATCTTGAATAATCATCAATAATGACGAAGCCATAGAGACAAGCAGTAGAAGTAAGAGTTGAGTAGTGAGTGGGACCGAAGAGGTCCATGTGTAGTAGTTCGAAGGGTTGAGTCGTTGTCATGATTGTCTTCGAGGGATGCTTGGCCCTCGTCATCTTTCCAGCTTCGCAGGCACCGCATAAGTGATCCTTCTTGAACTTGACGCCCTCGATGCCTATGACGTGTTTCTTCTTTGCAAGAGTATGCAAGTTCCTCATGCCAGCATGCCCTAGCCTCTGATGCCAGAGCCAGCATTCTGAAGCTTTTGCAAGAAGACATACGGCAAGCTGTGGTCCTGCTGAGAAATCTACCATGTACAAATCATCTTTCCGATACCCTTCAAAGACTAGAGACTTGTCAGATTCCATTAGAACAAGGCAACGATATTTTCCAAACATCACAATCATATTCAAATCGCAAAGCATTGAGACAGACATTAAGTTGAAACCAAGGGATTCAACAAGCATCACTTTATCCATGTGCTGATCCCTTGAGATTGCAACTCTACCTAGACCCAATACCTTGCTTTTACCAGCATCAGCAAATGTGATGTGACTCTTGTCAGATGGACGTAAGGTTGAGTCCATGAGAAGACTTCGCTTGCCAGTCATGTGATTAGTACATCCACTGTCAATAATCCATTCCGAAGTAGCTGGTGTCATACCCTATAGTGCAGTTAGGGGGATAGGCTTCATGAAGAGAATTGTAAAGCATAAACATTTGACGAGCAAGTGGATTATGAAAGCTTAGATCGAGGTTAGGACTGATAGGGCAAGTAGCAAGCGACTCAGGAACAAAATACATAATAAGACCATTTGGGCATTTGATCTTGCGCCCTACAAGATGTTTAAGGTCCCCAGCAATAGCTTCAGACGTATTTGATTTTTGGCTGGAGATTCTTCCCTGCAAAAGAGAGTTAAGCTTTCTTAGCCACCCACATCTTCAAGGGTGGCTTCGAAGCAATGAGTCTAAGTGCAGCATCTGAGAACTTTGGCTTTGGAGCCCTAGAAAATGGTCTTGCAGGTGGACAATAGTACTCATAAAAATAAGCAGAGTAGTTCTTGATCTTATGAACATGGCGGTTTGATGAAGCACACTCATATTCATAGGCCTGAGTATGGTTTCCCTGAAAAACATTTGCGTTAGTACGACTCAGGTGAGTCCTCTGTCTGTATGAAGCCTTTGGACCATATGAAGCCCGTGGTGTGGGGTTTGTCTTGTTCGCTTGTGGTGTCATGACGACATACACATGAAGATTTTCCAAACACTTTTTCGGCACCCAAACTTTCTTCATAGGTGGCCCATTCCTGCAGTTGGTACCAATATACCTGGCAAACACTTCACCATTCTGATTCTTAAACAGTTTGTAGTTTGCATCAAAGGATTCATCAATAACAATGGGATTAGCACAAGTGAAGCCAGATAGGGTGGATGGATCCACTGAAGGTTCCTTTGCAGCAACCCATGTGGTTTTGGGGTACTGCTCAGGTTTCCAGTAAGAGCCATCATCATTCATTTTCCTTTTGAACCCAACACCCTCTTTCCTAGGGTTTCGGTTTAGGATCTGCCTTTTGAGGACATCACATAGTGTCTGATGCCCTTTGAGACTTCTGTACATCCTTGTTTCAAGCAATGTCTTCAACCTAGCATTTTCATCAGCAATAACAGTGGCATCCTCAGCAAAGGGGTTAGTTACCACATCAACAGTTGAAGATATTGCAACAGTAGGAACAGTAGAACATTCAGCAATAGAAGTAGCGTTGTCACGCTCAATGCATTTAAGACATGGTGGTTCAAATCCTTCCTGAGCGGAACTGATCTGTTTGGCGCGAAGTGACTCGTTTTCCTTTTGAAGATATTCATGAGCCGCTCTCAATTTCTCAAGATCTTGCTTCCTTTGAAGATAATCATAGGAAAGCTTTTCATGAATTGTTGACAGCGTTTCATGATGACTTTCAAGTTCCTCATACTTAATATGAAGATTTTTTATGTCTTCAATTAAGGACCGAGATCGAGTCATTTCAGCGTCTAACAGGTCATCGCTTTTGTTTAACAGTTTTTGAATATGTTCCATAGCTTTCTGTTGTTCAGTTGCAAATTTAGCAAGTGTTTTGTAGCTGGGTTTGGAACCATAATCAGAGTCATCTTCACTGGATGTTTGATAGTGAGTAGTGCGTGAGTTTACCTTGGCACCGCGTGCCATGAAGCACTAGGTGGGAGCGGAGTTGTCCTTGTCATTCGCATCGGCGTCGGTGATGAAGTCATTGTCTTCAGTGTTGAAGATGGACTTGGCAACATAGGCTGTAGCCAGACTTGCAATGCCAGAATTGGACTCCTCCTCAGACTCCACATCCGCCTCCTCAGAAGCAGACTCCTCCTCTGAATCCATTTCCTTGCCAACAAACGCACGAGCCTTGCCAGATGAGCTCTTCTTGTGTGATCAAGACTTTGATGAAGACTTGGAAGAAGACTTTGAGTATTTCTTCTTCTTCTTGTCGTCAGAATCATATTCCTTGCGCTTCTTCTTGTTGTTGTTCTCATTGTCCCACTGCGGACACTCAGAGATGTAGTGACCAGGTTTCTTGCACTTGTGGCATGTTCTCTTCTTGTAGTCATGAGCAGAAGCTTCATCATTCCTTGAGCTGGATCATGAGGACTTTCTGAAGCCTTTCTTCTTGGTGAATTTCTGGAACTTCTTCACAAGCATAGCAATCTCCTTTCCAATGTCTTTAGGATCATCAGAACTGCAATCAGATTCTTCTTCAGATGAGGAAATAGTTTTTGCCTTTAAAGCACAAGTTCGCCCATAGTTGGGACCGTAGATGTCTCTTTTCTCATAAAGCTGAAACACATGTGTGTTGAGCCTTTCAAGTATGTTAGATGGATCGAGTGTCTTGAAATTAGGGCGTTCTTGAATCATCAGGGCTAGGGTGTCAAACGAGCTATCAAGTGATGTCAGGAGTGTCTTGACGACTTCATGCTTGGTGATCTCAGTAGCGCCGAGAGATTGAAGCTCATTTGTGATGTCAGTGAGTCGATCAAACATGAGATGAACATTCTCATTGTTGTTTCTCTTGAAGCGGTTGAAGAGGTTGCGGAGGACACTGATTCTTTGATCTCTCTGGGTTGAGACGCCTTCGTTGACCTTGGAGAGCCGGTCCCAGACTAGCTTGGATGTTTCAGAGCACTCACACGGCCATACTGTCCTTTGGTCAGATGACCAAAGATTATGTTCTTGGCAGTGGAATCCAGTTGAACGAACTTCTTGACATCAGCAGCGGTGACACCTCCACCAGCCTTGGGGACGCCATTCTTGACGACATACCAAAGGTCAACATCAATGGCTTCCAGATGCATGCGCATCTTATTCTTCCAGTAGGGATAATCAGTTCCATCGAAGACTGGGCACGCAGCGGAGACTTTGATTATCCCTGCAGTCGACATAGCTAAAATTCCAGGTGGTTAAACCGAATCACACAGAACAAGGGAGTACCTTGCTCTGATACCAATTGAAAGTGCTAGTGATCGACTAGAGGGGGGTGAATAGGCTTTTTTATGCAAGTCTTCAAAGCATGGAAGTTTCAAAGACAAACGATAGAAATAAACCTATTACCATGCAGCGGAAGGTAGACTACACTAAGCAAGCCATAGTCAAGTATTCAATGAAATGAAAGCACAAATAGTAATAGCAACTAGGCAATATAGATCAGGATGGAAGATAGTATGAAGCCAATCAGAACAAGCAGTCACACAGTGAAGACAAATAGATAATGCTAACAGGCAATGACTTCACAAGGACCAATATGCAAATAAAGAGATGGGAAGGATAGAACCAGTGGCTCGTTGAAGACAATGATTTGTTGGACCAGTTCCAGTTGCTGTGACAACTGTACGTCTGGTTAGGGAGGTTGAGATTCAACTCAGAAGACCGCGTCTTCACCTTATTCCCCTTGAGCTAAGGACACCCAGTCCTCGCCCAATTACTCTGGTAAGTCTTCAAGGTAGACTTCCAAACCTTCACAAACTTCGTTCACCGGCGATCCACAATGACTCTTGGATGCTCAGAACGCGACGCCTAACCGGCTGGAGGATTCACAGTCCTCAAGTGTAATAAGTCTTCATATCACACAAACAAGAAGACTTCAGTGATGCCTAACACTCTTTGGCTCTGGGTGTATAGGGCTTTGTCCTCACAAGGATTTCTCTCTCAAAGGCTTCAAGGTGGGTTGCTCTCAAACGACAAAAGTCGTGCACTAACTCTGAGCAGCCAACCAATTTATGGTGTAGGGGGTGGGCTATTTATAGCCACTAGGCAACCCGACCTAATTTGTCCGAAATGACCCTGGGTCACTAAGGAACTGACACGTGTTCCAATGGTCAGATTTTAAACACACACGACAACTTTACTTGAGCTACAAGCAAAGCTGACTTATCCAGCTCTGGATAAGATTTGCTCTCATTGTCTTCACTCGAAGACATAGGATTTTTGTTAAGAATCACTTCAGTCGTTCTGACTGGTTCACTTGGACCCCACTTAACAGTACGGTGGTTCCTATGACTCAATAAAGAAGAAAAAGAACGACGAAACAACTAAGTCTTCGCGCTCCACAGTCTTCACACAATTTCTTCCCTTGTCATAGTCTTCAATGTGAATATCTTCACATACCACCTTTGACTTCAATGTCTTCATACATTTTTAGGTGTCATCTCCGGTAGGAAAACCGAATCAATGAGGGACTTCTACCTTTGTTATCCTGCAATTCTCACAAACACATTAGTCCCTCAACCAGGTTTGTCGTCAATACTCCAAAACCAACTAGGGGTGTCACTAGATGCACTTACAATATAAAATAGACTCGGGGCCATAGGTTTCACTAGTGGCTTCTCTCATGATAGCATGTATTACGGTGGGTGAACAAATTATTGCCGAGCAATGATAGAAAAGCGCATAGTTATGAGAATATCTAGGAATGATTATGAACATAGGCATCACGTCCGTGTTTAGTAGACCGAAACGATTCTGCATCTACTACTATTACTCCACACATCGACCGCTATCCAGTATGCATCTAGAGTATTAAGTTCATAAGAACAGAGTAATGCTTTAGTCAAGATGACATGATGTAGAGGGATAAACTCAAGCAATATGATATAAACCACATCTTTTTATCCTCGATGGCAACAATACTATACGTGCCTTGCTGCCCCTACTGTCACTGGGAAAGGACACTGCAAGATTGAACCCAAAGCTAAGCACTTCTCCCATTGCAAGAAAGATCAATCTAGTATGCCAAACTAAACCGATAATTCGAAGAGACCTGCAAAGATATCAAATCATGCATATAAGAATTCAGAGAAGAACCAAATATTGTTCATAGATAAACTTGATCATAAATCCACAATTCATCGGATCTCGGCAAACACACCGCAAAGGAATATTACATCGAATAGATCTCCAAGAACATCGAGGAGAACTTTGTATTGAGAACCAAAGAGAGAGAAGGAGCCATCTAGCTAATATCTATGGACCCGAAGGTCTATGGTAAACTACTCACACATCATCGGAGAGGCTATGGTGTTGATGTAGAAGCCCTCCGTGATCGATTCCCCCTCCGGCAGATCGCTGGAAAAGGTCCCCATATGGGATCTCATGGGTACAGAAGGTTGCGGCGGTGGAAAAGTGGTTTTGTGGATCCTCTGGATGTTTTTACGGTATAAGAGTATATATAAGCGAAAGAAGTACGTCGGTGGAGCTCTATGGGGCCCATGAGGGTGGGGGGCGCGCCTACCCCTCTGGGTGCACCCCTGCCTCGTGGAAGCTTCACGGACTTCCAGACTTGTACTCCTAGTCTCATGGGTTGCGTTTGTTCCAATAAAGATCCTCGTGAAGGTTTCGTTCTGTTTGATATTCCTTTTCTGCGAAACACTAAAATAGGCAAACACAGAAACTGGCATAGGGCCTCCGGTTAATAGGTTAGTCCCAAAAATAATATAAAAGTGCATATTAAAGCCAATTAAACATCCAAAACAGATAATATAATAGCATGGAACACTCAAAAATTATAGATACGTTGGAGACGTATCAGCATCCCCAAGCTTAATTCCTGCTCATCCTCGAGTAGGTAAATGATAAAAATAGAATTTTTGATGTGGAATGCTTCCTAACATATTTTCAATGTAATTTTCTTTATTGTGGCATGAATATTCAGATCCGAAAGATTCAAGACAAAAGTTTAATATTGACATAAAAATAATAATACTTCAAGCATACTAACCAAGCAATTATGTCTTCTCAAAATAGCATAGCCAAAGAAAGTTCATCCCTGCAAAATCATATAGTTTGGTCATGCTTCATTTTCATCACACAAAATGCTCTCATCATGCACAACCCCGATGACAAGCCAAGCAATTGTTTCATACTTTAGTATTCTCAAACTTTTTCAACTTTCGCGCAATACATGAGCGCGAGCCATGGACATAGCACTGTAGGTGGAATAGAATATGATGATGGAGGTTGTGTGGAGAATACAAAAAGGAGAAAGTCTCACATCAACGCGGCTAATCAACGGGCTATAAAGATGCCCATCAATTGATGTCAATGTGAGGAGTAGGGATTGCCATGCAACGGATGCACTAGAGCTATAAATGTATGAAAGCTCAACAAAAGAAACTAAGTGGGTGTGCATCCAGCTTGCTTGCTCACGAAGACCTAGGGCATTTTGAGGAAGTCCATTGTTGGAATATACAAGCCAAGTTCTACAATGAAAATTCCCACTAGTATATGAAAGTTACAAAATAAGAGACTCTCTATCATGAAGATCATGGTGCTACTTTGAAACACAAGTGTGGAAAAAAGGATAGTAACATTGCCCCTTCTCTCTTTTTCTCTCATTTTTGGGCTTTTTTTGGCCTTTGTCTCTTTTTTTATTTCCTCACACGGGACAATGCTCTAATAATGATGATCATCACACTTCTATTTATTTACAACTCAAAAATTACAACTCGATACTAGAACAAAATATGACTCTATATGAATGCCTCCGGCGATGTACCGGGATGTGCAATGATTCAAGAGTGACATGTATAAAAATTATGAGCGGTAGCTTTGCCACAAATACGATGTCAACTACATGATCATGCAAGGCAATATGACAATGATGAAGCGTGTCATAATAAATGGAACGGTGGAAAGTTGCATGGCAATATATCTCGGAATGTCTACTGAAATGCCATAATAGGTAGGTATGGTGGCTGTTTTCAGGAAGATATATGTGTGATAGAGTGTATCATATCACGGGGTTTGGATGCACCGGGGAAGTTTGCACCAACTGTCGAGGTGAGAAAGGGCAATGCACAGTACTGAAGAGGCTAGCAATGATGGAAGGGTGAGAGTGCGTATAATCCATGGACTCAACATTAGTCATAAAGAACTCACATACTTATTAAAAATCTATAAGTCATCAAAAACCAAGCACTACGCGCATGCTCCAAGGGGGATAGATTGGTAGGAAAAGACCATCGCTCATCCCCAACTGCCACTCATAAGGAGGACAATCAAAGAAACACCTCATGCTTCAAATTTGTTACACAATGGTTACCATACGTGCATGCTACGGCACTTGCAAACCTCAACATAAGTATTTCTCAAATTCACAAATACTCAACTAGCATGACTCTAATATCACCATCTTCATATCTCAAAACAATCATCAAGTATCAAACTTCTCATAGTATTCAATGCACTCTATATGAAAGTTTTTATCATACCCATCTTGGATGCCTATCATATTAGGACTAATTTCATAACCAAAGCAAATTACCATGTTATTCTAAAAGACTCTCAAAATAATATAAGTGAAGCATGAGAGATCAATAATTTCTATAAAATAAAACCACCACCGTACTCTAAAAAGATATAAGTGAAGCACTAGATTAAAATTATGTAGCTCAAAAGATATAAGTGAAGCACATAGAGTATTCTAATAAATTCCGATTCATGTGTATCTCTCCCAAAAGCTGTGTACAGCAAGGATGATTGTGGTAAACTAAAAAGCAAAGACTCAAATCATACAAGACGCTCCAAGAAAAACGCATATCATATGGTGAATAAAAATATAGCCTCAAGTAAAGTTACCGATACATGAAGACGAAAGAGGGGATGCCTTCCGGGGCATCCCCAAGCTTAGGCTTTTGGTTGTCCTTGAATTTTACCTTGGGGTGCCTTGGGAATCCCCAAGCTTAGGCTTTTGATTGTCCTTGAATTTTACCTTGGGGTGCCTTGGGAATCCCCAAGCTTAGTCTCTTGCCACTCCTTGTTCCAAAATCCATCAAATCTTTACCCAAAAACTTGAAAACTTCACAACACAAAACTCAACAGAAAATCTCATGAGCTCCGTTAGTATAAGAAAACAAACCACCACTTTAAGGTATTGTAATGAACTCATTCTTTATTTATATTGGTGTTAAACCTACTGTATTCCAACTTCTCTATGATTCATACCCTCCGATACTAGCCATAGATTCATCAAAATAAGCAAACAACACACGAAAAACAGAATCTGTCAAAAACAGAACAGTCTGAAGCAATCTAGAGGTTTTGAATACTTCTGTAACTCCAAAAATTCTAAAAAATTAGGATGACCTAAATAATTTGTATATTGATCTACTGCAGGTGGAATTGGTATTTTATCACTCTGTGGCACTGTTCAAAAAATCTTCCGATTCAACGATTAATCTTCCAATTTATCGCTACTCGGGGGTGACCGATAAGATTATGTCTTATCTTCACTGTTTATCTTTTGGGCCGATTTATCGCTTTGGCAAGCACTTTATCGGGAATCTACTGATAAATTAGACCTATTTATAGAACTATGTTTGCAAAAACTATGTTCATTTGTGTTTTGTGGGCCTTGTTACGAAATATGTAATGTTGTCCTATTATGTTTGTCATTATACGAGTGTCCAAAGGCTAGAAATCAAGGTAACACTTATGTCCAATATTGTCTTAGAGTTGAATATAGCATATTTTAATGTTGGGAACCTGGGATTTACAAACACTATATCTGATTAATAGTCGACCGATAAAATCAATTAATCAACCGATTTCCGATTAATCTCTAATTCCCAGCTGACTGAGACGCTAACAATAAGAGCTAGACGATGCACTGTATAGTGTGGCGCCTAGCTCTCAGGCGCTGCACTGGTGGTTGCACTACAAAATGAAGCAACCACTAGTGCAACGACTAGAAGCTAGGCGCCACACTATATACAGTGTGACGCCTAGCTCTGAGGAGCTGCACCCTGACTTAGTAATTTTTGAATCACACGGGTGCGACGCTGGCCACGCGTGTAGCGCCTATCTGTGAGGTGTTGCACAGTGTAGTGTGACGCCTTCGTATCGGGCGTCACACAAAAAGGTCAGGCGCGTGAAATAAATAAATTCACGAATAGTTTATTCTGTGATTTGATTTCATCCATAGATCAAATCTATCAATTTTGCCGTACCCAGGCTCCTCATCGTGGGCAACCGAAAGAAGAATGGCTGGGAAGAAAAAGTTAATAAACGGTCCGTCGTGCGTGCCCACCACGAAATGGACGATCGGCCCCCCTCCTCGTTGCTCATACCCAGGCATGACTAGACCCGACCTACGAACAGTGGCATGAACCTACCTATCGATCAATAAAAAAGAGATAAACCTATATAGCAGCCAGCCTATGTGTATGTTCCAGGCTTTCAGCTACCGTGACAGCTTACATGAGTACTGATCAAGCGACGTGACAATGTAGGCAGATGCGGCATGATCTAGACCGGTTATCTTTGGTTTTTATGGTAACATAAAGTAACGTGATTTGGTTTTTATGGTAACATAAAGTGATGTGATCTTTTCCCACATGCTTTACAGAAAGGTTTGCGTTTCTACTTATGTCTCTCTCACCTTGTACTTGCTTCGTTCTTAAATATTTGTCTTTCTAGAGATTTCAACAAATGATTACATACAGAGCAAAATGAGTTAATCTACACTCTAAAATATGCCTATATACATGCGTATATGGTAGTCCATTTAAATCTCTAAAAAGACAAATATTTAGAAACGGAGGGACTAGTTATCAGTGGCACTGACGAGTGCATAACCTAACATCGGGTGGATAATTGTAGACGGTGGTGAGATTAATCAAGCTGCGCGAATAAAAGGATATTGATTCGAAATTTGATAAAAGAAAAGAAATATAAAATAAATAAATTATATGATGTTCAAAAATATTCCACATTGTTAACAATCTTATTCCTAGTATCTTTAATAAAACCATGCATACTCCGTCACCACCGTGTGAAATCACAAACATGCCATCAATTAAACTTTTTTTCTAACAAAAGATGAATTTTATTAACTCAATATCATTAACACGCCCGGTCTCTCCATGGCTAGAATGCACGCACCAAACACCAAAACGCACACAAAATCACACCGGCAACTAGCAAAGTCAATAAGACTAAAACTATGACTTGGTGGAGTAAAACGATAAAAGAAAAAAAATTCTGAAATGATCAGAACAACAATCAATAATCAGATTATTATGTAAAGCTTCTACGACATCTGTACATACTAGTGTGTTCCGATCGCTAACTACTTACCTGATTTTAGCTAACTGCCACCAAAATGAACTAGTTCGTAAAACTTTTTGTAGAACCTATACGTAGGAATAGCATTGCTCACAATTTAACAATTTGAAAATGACTGGTCATCTCTATTTTTTTCGTTGTTGCAACCACAACCCTACTAGGAGATGGGCTCGACCAGCACCATGTCTCACGCTTCGCCCCCGGCCCGCTAGCGCTGCCGCCCCCTCCCCCCGCCTTGCTTCCGCCGGTGTCGCTGCTGCATCCTCTCGCTGCTGCGGACGCCCTGGCCGTCTCCCCTCCCCTCGCCTCCACTCCCACCAAACCTCGATACACTCTGCTCGTACAAGCTGCCTTGCGCCTCTTCCTGGGTGTTGGGGACTCTGACAGGATCGCCTCTCTGTGTTGGGATCTACGGTAGGGCGCGTCGACTGCAAATTACAATTTCCTACGTGCAGAACAACCAAGAACATGCTACGGGAGATGGATCACAGTTCGTTACCACTAGACGCGCAGTGCCGTGCAGCGGAAGAAGAGTTGGGGCAGCGCGTCCGCATGGATCGTCTCCTCTTCGTCCGATCTCCCTCGTACAACCGGTGGTTGGTTCCCACATACAGGTTCGCCGGAGCGGCGCAAGTGCACCGCATCTAACGGTATCCGCGCGTGCAGGAGGAACGTCGTGCGGCGGACTGCTAGGTCCGATCACACAACCGGCGGTGAGTGGAGGTGTCTATTCACAACACATGCAAACCCTAGTGACAGCGCTGAAGCGATCAACCGCATGAGTGTGCGGCACCTCCACTATATATAGGCGTCCGTCGCGGGCTCAACACTTGGGCCTCGCACGGACCCTAAAGCCCATAAGTCTACTCGGCCACAATCCGAATACAGTTCGGATCACATCCGATCAGTGTCCTCGGATCCGACCTCGTAGGTTCCTTCCCTTAAGCGCGCGACCCCTTAGGTTCAAGTCGGCTTGGTCGTAGTTCGGATCACCTCCGAACTGGACAGTTGGTAGCGGCCTCTAGCAAGGCATGCCGAACACCAAGCAGACTATGAAGCTGGTTAGCGAACATGTACATCACACTTCCATTCCTTTTGCCACACGATATATGTTGTCGAGCTCAAGGCGAGTCTGTCATCCTTGTGCTAGCCCGACCTCTTTCTCGTTCTAGTGATGCCGACCACAAACCGGATTATCTCATAATCCTTGTCGCATGGCCATGCTTATCCTGGCCGGATCACACGAGGGGCCCAGAGTATATCTCTCCTGGTCGGAGGGGCAAATCCCATCTTGCTCGACCATGTCTCGCAGCATGGTTCTGGACAAACCCGAAACCTACCTTTATAACTACCCAGTCACGGAGTAGCGTTTGGTCGGCCCAAAGCAAGCCCGTCAACATCCCGAGTACATGCGTCAGCTCGGGTCTTAGGACATAGAACATATGTTGTACTAAAGACTCACAGATGACATATCGCTGCGTCTCATAGTTGGGTCTATCCGACTTGGACCTTATCTCGACTCGGATCCGACTACGTTGAATCCGACCAGATCCTTCCAAGTCTATATTATCCGGTTAGCATCCAATGCTCCATGGCTAGTGAGACCAAGCCATCGACCGTGTCATATGCTAGTCTAGTTGGCTGTGCGTCCACATAGCCCTTTCGACTATGGGCCTTTTAGGACAGTCATCATACAATGCATAGTCCCACAAACAAGTCACGTACTTGCCGATACACATCATTGATAATGTCCAAGGACTATCTTTGTTCATAAACACATAGGAAATATCATCACACATGATTGCCTCTAGGGCATATCTCCAACACTCTGGACTGCTGCACCGACACCCTCGCCTTGCCGAGATCTTGCGGCATCTGCCTTTGCATCTCCTCCAACAAGCTCTGGTTCGATGACCTGCTCGCAGGCTCTCTCTTGCAGGCTTTCCTCAGTGGAAACGCTCTCTTGTCCAATGTCCGCCTTCTCCATAATCAAACATTTCTCTTCTCAGTTTCTGACGAATCCATTGCTGCTCGGCTGTTGCGTCTCCTTCCTATCCACCGGCGGCTCTTCTCTTTCCACTTTTCGCTACCCTCGTCAGTGCCTTGCCTTCTGGCGGCTGACGGCCTGGTCAGCTCTTGCAAACCACTGTCCGACCCGCTTCTCCTGCATCACAGTGCTGGCCTCTAGTTTGCTAATGCCGCCTGGGCCAGACTAAAGTCTTTCATCTCTGCGCCGGACACGGGAGCTACTTCGGCCTATCGATTGATGGTCTTCGTGCTCCAGTTTCCGCTGCCGGTCTCGGCACAGCTCTGTGATCTCATCCTCGGCTGCTTATTTGGGGATGATCCCGCGCACTTCCTCTCCATGGCCACTGTTGACGACGAGTTCGAGTGTCTCGTCGCCAACCGTGAGGTCGCTGACCTCGCTGTCTCCTTCGGCGACCTGCAGCGGCCGGGTATCGACATCCGCTTCTCCATCCCATCGTCGGCACCGGCAGCCTGTCGGCCGACTATTGGGCCCTCGCCTGCTGGGGTTAGCCATCCTCAGCCTCGAGCCAAGTCAGGTTTGTCTCGATCTTCAGTTAAGGTTACTCAATTACGTCATGGGTCTAAGTATCGATCCTTCCTCCGCATCAAGTTCAAACTAGACTTAGTTCCTCTCCCAGCTTCACTACCCGATCCTCAAAGACACTCTCTTCTTTGGATTAGCTTCTTTTCAGTAGTAGCAAAGTGAGGGAGTCCTGGATTAGGGGGTCTCCGGATAGCCGGACTATATCCTTTGGCCGGACTGTTGGACTATGAAGATATAATATTGAAGACTTTGTCCCGTGTCCGGATGAGACTCTACTTGGTGTGGAAGGCAAGCTAGGCAATACGGATATGCATATCTCCTCCTTTGTAACCGACCTTGTGTAACCCTAACCTCCTCCGGTGTCTATATAAACCGGAGGGTTTTAGTCCATAGGACAACATACAATCATACCATAGGCTAGCTTCTAGGGTTTAGCCTCTCCGATCTCGTGGTAGATCTAGTCTTGTACTACTCATATTATCAAGAATAATCAAGTAGGACGTAGGGTTTTACCTCCATCAAGAAGGCCCGAATCTGGGTAAAACATCATGTCCCCTGCCTCATGTTACCATCCGCCTTAGATGCACAGTTCGGGACCCCCCTACCCGAGATCCACCGGTTTTGACACCGACATTGGTGCTTTCATTGAGAGTTCCTTTGTGTCGTCGCCGTTAGGCTCGATGGCTCCTTCGATCATCGATAGCGATGCAGTCCAGGGTGAGACTTTTCTCCCCGGACAGATCTTTGTATTCGGCGGCTTCGCACTGCGGTCCAACTCGCTTGGCCATCTGGAGCAGATCGAGAGTTACGCCCCTGGCCACCAGGTCAGGTTTGGAAGCTTAAACTACACGACCGACATTCGCGGAGACTCGATCTTCGACGGATTCGAGCCTCTGCCAAGAGCGCCGCACGGTCACGATGAGCATGATTTAGCTCTACCATCGGACAGTGTTCAGGCAATCGCTCCGACACACAATTCGGAGCCAATTGCGCCATCCATGGACGGGTGGATAGACCCCGCCACGGAGGCCGCACGCTCATCGGCGATCGAGACGAATATCAACCTTACCCTTCACGAGAGCCGTGACATCGAACTGTCGGATTCTTCCCCGGCCACGGACTCCGAACCGCCTGCGCCCGTGCCTATCGGATCCAACTGGGCGCCGATCATGGAGTTCACCTCCGCGGATATCTTTCAGCACTCGCCCTTCGGCGACATACTGAGCTCATTAAGGTCTCTCTCCCTGCCAGGAGAGTCCTGGCCGAACTATGTCCGGCAGGATTGGGATGCGGATGACGAAGAAATTCGCCGCCCACCCACCACCCACTTAGTAGCCACTGTCGATGAGTTGACCGACATGCTCGACTTCGACTCCGAAGACATCGACGGTATGGACGACGATGCAAGAGATGAATAGGAACCACTTCCCACAGGGCACTGGACGCCCACTTCATCATATGATATATACATAGTGGACACACCGAAAGAAAACAACGACGAAGAGCGGAAGGACGCAGCGAAGGGTTGTTCCCTCGAGAAGCAGTCAAAGCGGCAGTGTAAGCGCCGCTCCAAATCCCGCCTCGGTAGAAACAGCGATCATATAGACCCAGCGTTAGATCAGGGTGAACCATCGCCCGACCATGACAACACGGAGAATCAAACCGAACAACCCGACTCCGTCGAAGATAACAGTCCGGACGACATCACACCGGACAGGCGCCCGGAGCAACAGAATGCCCATCAAAGGCTTGTTGCCACTGCGAGGAGTCTGAAAAAGCAGAAGCAAAGGCTCAGGGCTGCACAAGACACACTCAGAATCAGATGGAGTGAAGTACTCAACACTGCAGCGAAGTACGGCGGTAATTGCCACACCAAGAGCTACCCGAAGCGAAAGTTGCTACCTGAATTCGATGAGGAGGCCTTAGATCCCCCGCAATTGAAAAACAAAATGTCCATCCGGTCGGACAGACGACCTCGTGGCCAACATAGAGCGGCAAACGACGCTGCACATAAGCCAGTACGCGATCCACGTGAGGGCTCGCATCAAAAGGACGGTGCAACCAGATCCATATACGGGCCACGCAAGCGCGCTCCAGTATGCAATGCAACACAAAAAAACATCCAAACATCACGGTACACCCAAATACAGGGGTGCCGCACATCCCCTATGTTTCACCGATGAGGTGCTGGACCATGAATTTCTAGAGGGATTCAAACCCGTAAACATAGAGGCATACGACAGAACGACAGACCCTAGGGTCTGGATTGAGGACTACATCCTCCATATCCACATGGCTCGAGGAGACGATCTCCATGCCATCAAGTACTTACCCCTCAAGCTCAAAGGGCCAGCTCGGCACTGGCTTAAAAGCCTCCCCGAAAACTCCATTGGAAGTTGGGAAGAGCTTGAAGACGCTTTTCAGGCAAATTTTCAAGGGACCTATGTCCGACCACCGGATGCAGACGATTTAAGTCATATAACTCAACAGCCCGGAGAGTCAGCTCGAAAGCTTTGGAACAGGTTCCTCACTAAAAAGAACCAAATAGTCGACTGTCCGGACGCTGAAGCCTTAGCAGCTTTCAAGCACAGCGTTCGAGACGAATGGCTCGCCAGACACCTCGGCCAAGAAAAGCCGAGAACAATGGCAGCATTAACAAGCCTCATGACCCGCTTTTGCGCGGGCGAGGATAGCTGGTTAGTCCGATGCGGCACCAGCGACCCAAGTACATCCGAAGTTAGGGACGAAAACGGGAAACCACGGCGCAGCAAAAACAAGCGCCGGAATAAAGAAGACAACCCGAAGAGCATAGCGGTAAACGCCGGATTCAGAAGCTCTCGGCCAGGTCAGCAAAAGCTGCCCTCCAAAGGCAGCAGAGACGAACAGTCCAGCCTAAACAAGATTCTGGATAAAATATGTCAGATCCACAGCACCCCCGATAAACCTGCAAACCATACCCATAGAGAATGTTGGGTCTTCAAGCAGTCCGGCAAGCTCAACGCCGAACACAAGGGGCAGGATACACCAAGCGAAGACGAGGACGAGCCTCGCAAGCAAAGCACTGGGGAACAAAAGAAATTCCCACCAGAAGTTAAAACAATAAACGTGTTACACGTGACAAAGGGGACAAACAAAGCGGCACTCCTAGAGACACATGTCCCAGGGCCTATCACAGCGGAGTTCTGCCACTGGTCATCCCAACCGATCGCCTTCGACCATCGGGATCACTCGGCAAGTATCTGGCGTGCAGGATGGTCTGCCTTGGTGTTAGACCTGATAATTGACGGATACCACTTCACACGAGTCCTGATGGACGGGGGGCAGTAGTTTAAACCTGATATATCACGACGCAGTCCACAAAATGGGGATAGACCCAACAAAAATTGGCCATAGCAATACTACCTTTAAAGGAGTAACGCCAGGCCCAGAATCCCATTGCACGGGCTCCCTACTACTCGAGGTTATATTCGGCTTCCCCGATAACTTCCGCAGTGAAAATTTAACCTTCCACATCGCTCCGTTCCAAAGTGGCTATCAAGCACTACTCGGACGTGAAGCTTTCGCTCGCTTTAACGCAATACCGCATTACGCTTCCCTCATGCTTAAAATGCCCGGTACACGTGGCATTATTAAAGTAAATGGAAATATTGAGCGCTCCTTGCGTGTGGAAGACCGCGCGACTGCCTTGGCAGCCGCACACTAAACGGCCTCACCAACTAAAGCATCTGATAGGTCGTTAGGACCACGGACACGGTTGGACGAGTCCGGTGCAACTATATGTAATTGATACAGGTTTGATGGCTATACCCCTATTACAATACAAGGGGCTCAACGCGCGCGCACAAGTGGCAATCAGGCTCAACTTTACTCATTTTGAACTATATATTGTTTATTTAGTATAACTTACCTTTTGCACGACAACTTTTCAACTAAGTTCCTCTCTTTTATAGATGACCATCGTGCTACACCCGTCTAGGATACGGGACAATGGAGACACAGGCGCAGACGTGCAGCAGGGACCTGTTCCAAGGATTCTTTTTAGATTAAGACCCTGCGTAAACCTTTTTACTGTCTCTTGTTGATACACATCCCCCGGATTCTCAGTACAATTGAGAAGGATGCTGACGTATTGGCATGTGGCCACGTCAGAATATTGCACTACTTAAGCCCAGTTTCCACCATAAAGACCGAATACCTTAGGGAGTGTTCGGCGTCGCGAGTTTGGCCTTATATGCATCAGCTCTGAATCATGTCTTTGGTCAAATGTTGGGTTTGCCCGACTCCTGTGTTTTGCTGCCTCATGTTCCGCTCTATCGGCTAAGGCGGCACCAGGAGAACTACTGCGATTGTGCCCTGGTTCATCCGGACGAGCACCTCAGTAGAGAAAGTCAAAAACTGACTGTCATGATATAGCGTGAGACTGGTCAACCACTCGATGACCTAGCGGAATCTTCGGGATTCCTCCGCTTTAACGAAGGGTCGTTTCCCGGCCAGGCATATACACACCCCAAATTCGGATGAGTGCGGAGCCACCAGGGGCTATATAGTAGCCCCACTGTCAAACTCCTTTGGCTAAGTGAAAGTGTTAAAACATTATAGTCTGGTTGCCTAGTTCGCCGCGCTACCACCTCCTTAATGGACCAAGACGTTGGATCAAGTGTGAACATGTGTCTTCTGCGAACACCCCCGCATTATATGCGTGGGGGCTGAAGCCGACGACTGCAATCTTTCAGGTTATATACATATATACATAAACGGCCACACAAGAGGCATCATAGTACTTTCGGGCAGAAGTATAAATACAGCCTTGATAAATTCAATAAAACATTGTTTTTACAATGGGAATACATGTCGCTCAAACATAATATTCTTCGAGCACTGAGCCTCTATCGAACGAGCGCCTTCAAGAACTTCTTCAAAGTAGTGCTCGGCAGCCACTCGGCCTATGGCCGAACCCTGTGCCGCAACAGTGGTGGCATCCATCTCCGCCCAGTATGTTTTGACACGGGCAAGGGCCATCCGCGAGCCTTGTACGCACGTACACCTCTTTACAACATAGATGCGTGACACAGCGCCAAGGAATTGTTGCACTAAGCTAAAGTAGCTATTCGGCCTTGGCCCTCCTGGCCACAAATGATCCACAACGGACCTCATGGCCAGTCCGGATAATCTATGGAGCTCGGCCCAACCGGTCAATCGCTCATTCAGCAGCAGCGGACGAAGTGGAGCGTGAAACTGTGACCAGAACAACTTCTCCACTTCAGGACCTTTCTGATCCTTGAAGTACTCGGCGGCATCAGCAGCGCTGGCAGCCAAATCCATGTATGCGTCCATAGAACTCCATAGTCGGTCCAGAAGAGCATATTTCGGATCTCCGAACTTAGTCCGCAACAAGAAGGGCTTCCCAGACACGATATCTGCAGCTTGATTCAGCTCCTCCTTCGTTGCTCTAATTTTGGAGCGGGCTTCCTTGGCAGCCACCCGGGCCTTCTCCAGATCCGTCGCCTTCGCTTGGTTTTCCTCTTCAAGAAGCCGGTAACGGTCAGCAACATCTTTTAACTCCACGACCATCTTGGCAATTTTTTATTTGCTCTCGCAATGTGCGGCCTGTTTGGCCCTTAACTCTTCGGCCGCCTGTAAAGCGACCGCATTTCTACTCTTTGCTTGCTCCTTGGATCGGGCAAGCTCCGCCCGAAGGGTCTCCATGGTGGCCGCTCCATCTGCAGTCACAAACATATTAAAGATACTGGCATCAGGCCGCTCTTATTATGTGACAATCGCCAGAAAAATCACTGACCTTGCGCCTCGTCAAGCCACTTGTTGACAAGCACGATGTCGACATCTGCCGCATCCAGCTGCCGCTTTAGTTCGGCATACCCATGAGTCCGGCTAGCCACCAGAGCCTCCACCACCTGCACATAAAGGCAGTCTGGTTATTACCTGGGACTATGATCCTCTGTTTGCCGCCGTTTTCGACGACAACCAGAGTCTCAGGGGCTACTATTACACAGGGCACATTTAAAAATCTGTGGTACCGTCAAAAATGTACATCATTTCACGTACCTCAAAACCCGTCAGTAGACTCATAAAAGCTTCATGCAACCCGCTTTCGGCGGACGTAATCCTTTCAATCACCGTACCCATCAAGGTGCAATGCTCTTCTGAGATAGCCGCTTGCGCCAGTAGATCCCTCCGTATGTCCGACCGCACACCAGATGGTGCCGGACTCTTTTGATGACTCTCTTCGAGAGCCGGACGATGAGGACTTCGGGTGGCCATGAGATTACCTTCTGGCCTTGCCGGATCCGGAGAAACCCTCCGCGACGACACCTCGGGGTCGCCCGCTTCGTGAGGCGGTGTGGCAGGGGGAGGCATTTCGCTCTCCATCATCTCCGGAAGAAGATCCCCCGAAGACGAGCTCTGCTGAGAAGGGCTAAGATCCGAACTGCAAGATAAATACTTCAGTTATTTTCCTCAGAAGTAGAGCAAGATATCTTCACTATTAATTACTTTTTGATTACTTACAGCTCGGTAGAGGGCTGATCCCTGCGCGGACATTATGCGGCAAGAATACCCTCTGAGGCAGGACCCTCTGGCAGAGATTTATTCTCCTGTTTGGAAACCTTAGTTTCCGGATCTTCAAAGGTAGTCCTCTTCCTTCCTCGGGGAGAGAGAATGTCAGATTCTTCCCCTTGGTTATCCTCCCTCGCGGAGGCGCTCATTCCCTCGATTGGAATAGGTAGCGATGGAGGCCCGCTTTCGCCCTCTTTATTCCCCCCTTCGTCTTCCTTGGAGGGCACCAGACAAGGTGCTGGCTCAAGCATCTTTTCCAGCACCGGATTGTCCAAGCCTTTAGGAAGGGGGGCCGAACACCGGATCATCTTCGCCTTTGTTATCCAGTCCTGGTCAAAGAGCGATTCCTTAGAATGATGTCATGATAAATAAAAGGACAGTGTGTTCGGCCATGGGATTACTTACTTGGGCAGCGGGGCGGTTGCAGCTCAGGCCCACGTCCTCAGTAGAGTCCGGACACTCTATTTGGGGTCTGAAGAACGATTTGTACATGTCCTCTTGCGTTAGGCCGAGGAAATTCTAAATAGTGCGTGGTCCTTCCGGGTTGAATTCCCACATGCGGAGGGGCCGGCATTTGCAAGGTTGGACTCGACGAACCAGCATAACTTGCATTACCATAACCAGACCGAAATCTCCCTCGAAGAGATCTCGGATACGGCTCTGCGGTATTGGCACGTCCTTGGCTGGACCCCAGCTCAGCCCCTTGCTGATCCATGACATCAGTTGTGGTGGAGGGCCCGAGCAAAAGGTGGGGGCAGCTACCCACTTGGCACTTCGGGGAGCTGTGACGTAGAACCACTCCCGTTGCCACAATTCGGACACCTCTGGAAAGGAACCCTTTGGCCATGGAGCATCAACAATTTTGCTTATTAAAGCACCTCCGCACGCTGCGTACTGCCCCTCGACCATCTTCGGCTTCACATCGAAGGTCTTGAGCCACAGGCCGAAGTGAGGGGTAATGCGGAGGAAGGCCTCACAAACGACAATAAATGACGAGATGTGAAGAAGGGAATCCGGGGCCAGATCGTGAAAATTCAGCCCGTAATAGAACATAAGACCCCTAACAAAGGGATCCAGAGTGAGGCCTAGTCCTCGTAGGAAGTGGGAGACGAACACAACACTCTTGTTGGGTTAGGGAGTAGGGACGACCTGCCCTCGGGTGGGCAGCCTATGCGAAATTTTGGCGGTCAGATATCCGGCCTCCCTCAACTTCTTGATATCCTCCTCCGTGACGGAGGAAGGCATCCACCGACCTTGAAGACTGGATCTAGAGATGATTGAAGGTCCGAAGCACCTGACCTGGGCTTTGGTTGTTAGAAATCGAGGCAGGGGAAGGATTCAATTGAGCACGGGAGGGAAAAAGTAAAAGCCTTGTCCCTTTATAAAGAGGGTGAATATCAAGCGTCCTCCTCATGGCCGTTTGGGACTTGCCTAAGATCTAGGAGTCCTAGGCACGGTTGGGTTACCCACGTCCGTATTAATGAGAATCCCGTAATAAAGGGAACACGATCTCTCCTTTGAGAAGATATGTCAAGAAACTGCCTCGCGATATGTGCGAGGCTGGTTAAAGAAAAACTGTTCAAATAATTACCGGGCCATGGCGTGATGTCATGCTGCCAAAACGTGTCAGCAAATTAGATTTGTGGTAATATTATTCTCTCTACGGTGGTATGTGGAACTTATTTTGTAGGGTCGAACACCATCCTTGTATTCAAATTCTTCCGTGGTGTATTCGGAGGAGGAACCCGCCTTGCAATGCCGAAGACAACACTGCGCGCCGGACTCATCGTCATTGAAGCCTGGTTCAGGGGCTACTGAGGGAGTCCTGGATTAGGGGGTCTCCGGACAGCCAGACTATATCCTTTGGCCGGACTGTTGGATTATGAAGATACAAGATTGAGGACTTTGTCCCATGTCCGGATGGGACTCTAGTTGGCATGGAAGGCAAGCTAGGTAGTACGGATATGCATATCTCCTCCTTTGTAACCGACCTTGTGTAACCCTAACCTCCTTCGGCGTCTATATAAACCGGAGGGTTTTAGTCCGTAGGACAACATACAATCATACCATAGGCTAGCTTCTAGGGTTTAGCCTCTCCGATCTCATGGTAGATCTACTCTTGTACTACTCATATTATCAAGAATAATCAAGCAGGACGTAGGGTTTTACCTCCATCAAGAGGGCCCGAACCTGGGTAAAATATCGTGTCCCCTGCCTCCTGTTATCATCCGCCTTAGACACACAGTTCGGGACCCCCTACCCGAGATCCGCCGGTTTTGACACCGACACAAAGCCTAGTGCACGCCTAGTTAAATGCGCTTTAGACCACATGTTCTCAGGTAGTCCACGCTTTGTTGTCATGTTTTACCAGCATAACATGTTCCTTACGCTTGTCTCGTTGGAGGATGTTAGAAATGAGATCGTCTCCTGTTCGCCTGTCTCTTGCCCGGGCATTGGCCTTGTGCTCTCGACCTCTCTTCAAGTGGCAAAAGTTGCCAGGTTTTCAAATTTTGAATCCACCCTCTCGAGGGACTTGGCCGCCACGAAATCTGCCCATGCCCCCCCACGTCGAGCGTGGCACTTGCCTTTGCTCAATCCTGGGCATGCCCCTACCGCCCCCCTCCTCCATGCAGTCTATCGCTGGTCCAATTGTTTACTCCCCCTCCGTCTCTAGCCACGGTGAGCACGCCCGCGGTCTTGCATGCACCTCCCCCGTCCTGTCCAATCGCATCCACACCCTTCCATGCGCCCTCGCCCTTGCCTCTCACGTGACCACTCACCCCCTGCATGCAACCTGCTGACGAGCCTCTCCGTCCTCCCCCTTCCCCGGCATTAATGGCAAACCTACCTCCTGCTCTCCCTTGCATGGACTCGATGCACGTAGCCACACCCTATGCTCAAGCTGTCCACGACTCCATCGCGATGAACCGCGCCCCTCTGCCAGAACACCCTACTTAGCTACGCCGCCCAGGCCTCTCATCAGCTCGCCGCCCCGCGTCGCTCGCCTCACCGCCCTGCTCCCGGTTGCCAACCACAATTCCATCGCCGCTGCTACCGTCCCCTCGCTCTCATACCGTGATGTCCTCCTTTCCCCTAAAAAAATGGCGCCCAAGCCTGCTCGCGGTCTCGACCGGACCAGTGATAGCTCTGCGAGAAGCGGCATATTTCTTCGCCCCCTTGCCTTCCCACCCTTCATCCGCTCCAAGCCTCTCTACTTTCGCTGCCTTGCTCGCGACCACCTCATCTACTCCTGTAGAGACCCGGTGCGCTGCTCTCGCTGTGGCTGCTTGGGTCACCGTAGCTTTGAGTGCTTGTCTAACTTCCCCCTAGCCCTCCAGCGCTTCTGCTTGCTCGCCCACCGCCCAGCCATGGCCTCCCCACCTCGTCTTGCTGCTTCCGACGACACCAACCCTGCTTCCCCCGTGTTGTGGATCGGCTCACGCCACATCGTCCTCAACGAGCCCCTTGTTTCTGCGTCGCGCCTGGTGCGACAGGCCTCCTCTAACGGGGACTCCGCCCCACTATCCCACCGCGCGTCGCCGCATCCTGATGGGGAGCTGTCGGAGGACGCTGCGTCCGCGGTCCGTAGCTCTACGCGCCCTGCGTCCTCCCTTTCGTCCTCAGCCTCGTTGCCCCGCCGCGCCCACTCCACCTACCCGGACATCTTCGTCCCGTCCGGCCTCGTCCACGACGCCGGCTGCTTCTGCTTCGCCCACCTCGACTCCATCGTCCTCGAGCCCTACGACCTCATCCTCTCGGCGGTGGAGCACTTCTCCGACAACCCGACGTTCCACTACGCGGCTGCAACGGGGTGCTCGGCTCTCCTCGTCTTCGACTCTCACGCCAACCGGGAGGCTGCCATGGCTCACTTCCCGGCCAAGTTCGCCGGCGTAGAGGTCTCCCTTCTCCGTCTAGAGGAGACGGGCAACCGCGCCACCACCCGCTATGACCGCCTGATCGAGATCAAGGCAAAGAACTTCCCGCTCGAGCTGTGGCATCCACAAGGGGCGAACTTTGTGTTCGGCCACTTTGGGGTGCTTTGTTGCGTCGACCAGGGCTGCTTTAACGCCGGCGACTTCACGACGATGCGTGCCTTCCTCCATGTTGAAGCTGACTACTCCGTCCCCGTCTGCTGCATTCTCCGCCTCCCCCAACCAAATCGTTGACGTCCCCCTGAGAAAGATCAAGACCTGGGCCATGTTCGAGGACCTCATGGTCCCTGAGGGAGTCCTGGATTAGGGGGTGTCCGGGTAGCCGGACTATACCTTCAGCCGGACTCCAGGACTATGAAGATACAAGATTGAAGACTTCGTACCATGTCCGGATGGGACTTTCCTTGGCGTGGAAGGCAAGCTTGGCGATGTGGATATTCAAGATCTCCTACCATTGTAACCGACTTGGTGTAACCCTAACCCTCTCCGGTGTCTATATAAACTGGAGGGTTTTAGTCCGTAGGACAACTTCATCATACAACAATCATACCATAGGCTAGCTTCTAGGGTTTAGCCTCCTTGATCTCGTGGTAGATCTACTCTTGTACTACCCATATCATCAATATTAATCAAGCAGGACGTAGGGTTTTACCTCCATCAAGAGGGCCCGAACCTGGGTAAAACATCATGTTCCTTGCCTCCTGTTACCATCCGGCCTAGACGCACAGTTCGGGACCCCCTACCCAAGATCCGCCGGTTTTGACACCGACATTGGTGCTTTCATTGAGAGTTCCTCTGTGCCGTCGCAATCAGGAAGGATGCCTCTTCCCGTCTTTAAAGATGGCGCCGTTACTAAGGGAGCCTTGGTTGTCGGCCAAACTCTCCGGCTAGGCGGTTTTCTCATGACCGCTTGTTCGGCCGTTGCGCCGACGGTGACCTCTCGGGTCATCAAAAGCAATCTTCACGTCAGCTCGGAACTCGTCGAGCAGTTAGATCCAATGGAGCTCTCTTCCGTAAACGAGCTCTTGGATCGCATCGCCGCCTTGGTAGAGGCACAGTGCGGCGACTCTTCATCTATCTTAAGGACTAGCTACTTCCGGATTCCCGATCCCTCCAAGCCGGATACCCGCGGAGGGGAGGATGTAACTCAAGACCTGAACTTAGAATCAAGCAACGGGCTAGATTCACTGGACAATATCCAAGAATCCAAACTTCAGAGTTCGGAAACTCCTTGGCCTCTGAGTCTTAGATTGGGTGAAGTTCCGGATTTAATTCCACCCACCCACCCGAACATAAGCGATCTATCCCAAATCAGGCAAAAGCCCGAAGAAACAGTACATCATTACTGGGCAAGGTTCCTCCTGGTTATGAACAGGATAAAGGACTGCCGCGAGGAAGACGCAATCTCAATCTTCTGCAATAATTGCACGGACAAGGGAATCCTCAACGCCACAGGTCGTCGTGATCTTACACGCTTCGCTGACTTGGCGACCATAGTACAAAAGTATTGTGCGATGGAAAGCGCCCAGAAAACCGAAACTAAATTTTGGGACAATCCGGCCCTGAATAGAAACCTCGTCCAAAATAAAAGGTTGCATCATCATCAGACACCCAGGTTAAAAACCAAAAAACCAAAACCCTCTACAGGGCATGGAACCGTACTGGAGGGATGGCTTAATGGACCCTGTAAAATTCATAGTACAGAGGACGCCACACCAACTCATAGCCTTAGAGCATGTTGGATACTCTGGCAGGTGGCCAAAAGGGGCGAAGATCTCCTAATTCCGGAGGCCGCAGAAAGCCACCTCAAGGACTCCAGTACAGTCTTAACAGTCTTCGAGACTTTCGCATCAAATAATATGCGAAAAAGAACACCCCGCAGCCTCGCTGAAGTCTATCAAGTAGCAACAATAAACCCATGGAGTGACACGGCTATTACTTTTAATGCCAGTGATGAACCTAAATTCCGAACAGCTCGAGCACCAGCCGCATTGGTACTCAGTCCTATATTGGACGGCTTTCGCCTCACCAAGGTACTCATGGACGGAGGCAGTGGATTGAACCTCATTTATGAGGAAACCCTTCAAAAATGGAAATAGACTGGAACCGCATTGAGCGAAGCAGCACAACCTTTAGAGGAATAATCCCCAGTCGGGAAGCGCGTTGTACAGGAAAAATCACACTAGATGTGGTGTTCGGCACGCCGGATAATTATAGGTCCGAAGAGGTCACATTCCAAGTGGCCCCGTTCAGTAGCAGACACCACGCTCTGCTGGGGCGGGAAGCGTTTACGATCTTCCAAGCAATACCCCATTACGGGTACATGAAGCTCAAGATGCCCGGGCCGAACGGAATCATCACTCTCGCTAGTGATCCGGACATAGCACTCCGCGCCGAAAACAAGACAGCCGCATTGGCCCTTGAGGCACTGTCCGAAGCCCTAGCGGCTGAGGAACTGACTACGCTGCGCTCCACGGTAAACAGGGACGATGTGATACTCGACAAAAGATCCAAGTCCAACTCCTTTAAACCAGCGGATGAAATAGTCAAATTCCAGGTCCATCCAATAGACCCCAATAAAACAGCTTCCATCGGGGCACGATTAAACCCCGATGTAGACGCCGCACTGCGAGAATTCCTACGGGAGAACTGGGAGATTTTTGCCTGGCACCCTTCAGACATGCCAGGAATCACACGCAGGCTGGCCGAACACAGCTTAAATATCCTAAAAGGATTCAAACCTGTCAAACAAGCCCTTTGGCGTTTCTCTGAGCCCAAGAGACAGGCAATGGGAGAGGAGCTAGCCAAACTATTGGAGGCCGGATTCATCAGAGACATAAAACATCCAGACTGGCTAGCAAACTTGGTGATGGTACCAAAGAAGGACAAATCCTGGTGCCTGTGCGTTGACTTCAAAGACCTTAACAAGCCTTTCCCAAAGGATCCCTTCCCCCTCCCCCGCATCGATCAAATTATCAACGCCACTGCAGGACACGATTCGTTGTGCTTCCTCGACGCATACTCCGGTTACTATCAAATCAAGATGGCTGAGTCAGACCAAGACGCAACGGCATTCATCACCCCATACAGCCCATTCTGCTTCAACACAATGCCTTTCGGGCTCAAAAACGCCGACGCAACATATCAGCGCATGGTTCAGACATGTCTGGCAAACCAAATCGGCAAACCAGATCGGCAAAACAGTAAAGGCATACGTGGATGATGTGGTCGTAAAAACATGTCGAATCTCTAGTAGACGACTTGAGGCTTACATTTGACAACCTCCGAGCATATGACATCAAGCTAAATCCGGAAAAATGCGTTTTCGGCGTTCCAGACGGAAAGCTCTTGGGCTTCATTGTATCCGGTAGAGGAATCGAAGCAAATCCAGCCAAGATCCGAGCTTTGTCACAATTGGATATCCCAAAGGACCTCAAACAAATACAAAAATTAACCGGATGCGTGGCGGCTCTAAGCCGCTTTATCTCCCGTTTGGGAGAAAAGGCGCTACCCCTCTATCGCCTCCTTCGGCGCACCGAACACTTCGAGTGGACGGATGCCGCCATGGCCGGACTCAAGGAAATAGAAGCCATATTGGCAACAAACCCTGTCCTGGCCGCGCCAAACATCGGCGAACCAATGCTATTGTACATTGCGGCAACCCATCAAGTTGTCAGCGCAGTACTCGTCGTCGAGCGGGAAACGGACGGACACAAATTCCCCTTTCAAAAGCCGGTTTACTATGTGTCCACTGTCCTCACCCCATGCATATCATGGTACCCACATTATCAAAAGATTGCATATGCGGTATTCATGGCATCTCGGAAGCTACGACACTACTTTCAAGAGTGTTCAATCACAGTAGCATCGGAAGTACCACTCAATGATATTATAAACAACCGTGACGCAACGGGCCGGATTGCAAAATGGGCCATTGAGCTCCTCCCGTTCGACATAACTTATAGGCCACGGCGAGCTATCAAGTCGCAAGTTTTGGCCGACTTCGTCACAGAATGGACGGAGGCCGAACTCCCTAAAGAGTACGACACATATTCAAACTGGATCATGCACTTCGACGGTTCCAAAATGTTGGCCGGACTAGGGGCCGGCGTCGTTTTGACGTCCCCCACCGGAGACACAGTTCAATATGTACTCCAGATTATGTACACGGACTCCAACAATGCAGCCGAATATGAGGCCCTTTTACATGGTCTCCGGATGGCAGTATCCATGGGCATTCAACGCCTAGAGGTGCGCGGGGATTCGAACCTCGCGATATTCCAAATAAATGGAGACTTCGATGCCAAGGATCCAAAAATGGTAGCTTACCGCAACGCCATCCTCAAAATGTCAGCTCGGTTTGAGGGGCTCGAATTTCACCATATAGCCCGAGAAAACAATCACGCGGCAGACGTCCTGGCACGCATCGGCGCAAAACGCGATGCGGTCCCCCCCAACATCTTCCTGGAAAGGTTGTTCAAGCCATCCGTAGTATGGGAAGGGGATCATGGCAATATTAGCCCGGACCCAACCGCACTGTCCGACGCCGAACAATCTGACATAATCAGAGGCTTTGCCAATGAAATCACAACCTCAGCCCACGTACTAATGGCCGTTATCGCCCCGTGGACAGAACCATTCCTAGCCTACCTTACTAGGCAGGAACTCCCAGAGGACCAAAATGAGGCACGCTGTATAGTGCGGCGATCTAAAGCCTATAAAGTCCATGATGGAGAACTTTATAAGAAAAGCACTACCAGAGTCCTTCAAAGGTGCATATCCGAAGAGGAAGGGCGGAACCTGCTGGCTGAAATTCATGCCGGACTCGGTGGCCATCACGCCGTAGCCCGGTCCCTTATAAGCAAGGCTTTCCGTACAGGCTTTTAGTGGCCGACGGCCCGGGCGGACGCTCAGGACTTGGTCCAACGATGCGTCGGTTGCCAGCTTTTTGCAAACCAAAGCCATATGCCACCCACCGCCCTCCAAACTATCCCCATCACTTGGCCTTTCGCGGTCTGGGGGTTTGACATGGTGGGACCCCTTAAAAGTGGAACCCACAAGAAAAAATACTTACTGGTCATGGTGGATAAGTTCACCAAATGGATAGAAGCCAAGCCTGTTAAGACGGCCGAATCCGGACCTGTGATAGACTTTATATCCGGGGTCGTACACCGTTATGGCGTCCCTCACAGCATCATCACCGATAACGCATGAACTTTACGACCGATGAGGTAAAACTCTGGTGCAAAAACATGGGCATCAAGCTTGATTATGCTTCCGTCTATCACCCACAAACTAACGGTCATATCGAACGTGCAAATGGTCTCATCATGAGCGGCATCAAACCCAGATTAGTGCGGTCCCTCAAGGAATCTAACACGCACTGGGTAGAGGAGCTCGACTCCGTACTCTGGGGGCTGCGGACCACGCCGAATCGCAGCAGCGGATACACACCATTTTTTATGGTGTACGGCGCAGAGGCAGTCTTACCCTGCGACATAATTCATGACTCACCTCGAGTGCGCATGTACGAAGAAAGGGAAGCCGAGCTTGATCGGCAGGACAGTTTGGACGCCTTAGAGGAGGAGCGCAACGTGGCAAAAGCCCATTCCGCATTCTATCAACAGCAGGCTCGAAGATATCAAAGCAGAGAAGTGCGGGCCAAAAACTATAACGTTGGCGAATTAGTTCTACGCCTGCCGGACAAGAAAAAGGACAAGCTGAAGCCCAAATGGGAAGGTCCCTTCATAATCGACCAAGTCCTGACTGGTGGAGCATACCGCCTGCGAGATGCATCGGATAACCGACTCGAGCCGAACCCATGGAACGCCGCCCGTCTC
Organism: Triticum aestivum; assembly: GCF_018294505.1. Taxonomy (NCBI): domain Eukaryota; kingdom Viridiplantae; phylum Streptophyta; class Magnoliopsida; order Poales; family Poaceae; genus Triticum; species Triticum aestivum. Next base: position 248,023,922 of record NC_057812.1, read on the forward strand.
CGAAGTTCTATGCCTAGCGCCGGACTCTGTGTTTGTTTCCTTCTTCTGTCCATTTTTTATATTTTTTGTCTTACATTTCTCTCCTTCCCCTCTTTTCTCTTATAGCCCTTAAAGGCTCATTAAGTGACGCGCTACCCGCGCTCATTAAACCTGGGGGCTTCTTTAACAGAAGCTTATTTACATGGGCTTCACGCCCACCACATGTGTCAAACTTCCGCATGTACCTTTTCTTCACCATTATATGCATCGATATGACTTAAGTTTTGGCCAAGTTGGGTTTCCTGGCTCCTGTGCTTACCCCTACGTTCCCGATTGTTCGGCTAGGTGGTAAAGGGAGCACCTCTGCGATTGTTACTGCCGGATCAGCCGGATGTGTACCTCAGACTGGGTGAAGCCGAAAGCTAGCGTTCTTAAGGGAATATTCGGTCGGTGAACTAAAAGATGACCTTTTTACTTATTTATATATATGCCCCCAGATGATTTTCCTGCGTTTGCAGTCCGGACATGCACTTTAGGGCATGCCTCCCAGAGAAAGGAACCCCTAAGGGAACTATTCTCTCTGGAAGATGTTTCTTACTAACCATGTAATATAACATAACTAGTTGGGCACTTGTCTGATAAAGCACTAATGACCCCTACGCCTGGTCTCCATGCATACCCCAGTTCTTACATAACCGGTAGGGTATTCGAACACACTCCGGACCGTTAGGTCCTGAGGTTGAAGCGAAAAGGTCGGCAACGACAAATGATCTACAATCCGGCTAGAAGGCATTACACATGTCAATTAAAAATTACATAGTCACTCTGACTGATTGTATTCCTCTTCAATACCATCTAACAGGCTATCTAACTTACAGTCCTGCTGGGAATACTTTGCGGCCAATTCTACTTGGTCGTACACTAAGCTTACAGGGATCTCCTTCCTGTCAGGCCCCACAGGTCCGACCTCGGCCATGTGCTTTGGGTCAGACTTCGTGTACCGCGTCTTCACCATGGCCCAGGCCTCCCTAGCACCTTGTCGGCAGGCCGATATCTTCCACAACCGGAAGCGCCACCGTGCTCCCTTAAGCTTCTCCAAAATCTCTCCAAGGCCCTCGGGCTTAGAGTGGGAAGGCCATAAGGCTTGGGCAATGCCTCGCATCGCCTGCCGAACTCGCTCGTGCAGTTGCGAGAGCTCGGGAAGAAGGTCACCCGTAGAACCGGGCATCTCCTCTGCAGGATGACCCGTTAGCATACCTACAGACATTACTCTGTTAGTCGACTTCCTCGCCAAACTCTTTTCTTTCAAAGATTCGCTTAAGCACTTACTAAATATGCCGCGTCGAAGTCGTTGATTCTCCTTAGTGGAGTCCGACGGCTGGCCACGAACATCTTTAAGTTCAACGTCCAGCTTGGTGTTGGCATCCTGAAGTTCATTCTTCTCCCGCCTCACCCTTGTCAGCATACTCTCACCGGCCTTTAGCCGGCGTAAGAGTTGTTGCCTCTCCGGATCGGGTCCGGCGCCATCTGCAATATGATTTGTCAGATTTACACCCACGTCGCACTTCGCAAGATACTAATCTTTCGAAGTGTATCTTACCAGAGGGGGTCTCTTTGGGCTCCCCTGCCGCGGCTAGTGCGGCCTCCAGTTGGGCTTTGCACTCTTCCAGCTCCTGGGACAATACGGTATTCTTCTCTGTAAGAACCTGCATAACAAGTGATCCTTAAATCAGTTACTCTAACTGTTTCAAGTCTCGGGGGCTACTGGTATATATATATATATATATATATATATATATATATATATATATATATATACCAAAATTTTCTTACCCGTATGTCTTGTACATATTGCTCCGTGGCTCTGGCTAGACCATTTTGAGCGGGACGGAGGTACGCATCTCCCGAATTGAAGGCATCTAATGCCTCTTGGAAAAAACAAGCATCGCGAAGAACTGTCCGGTGACGCCTGTGGTTCATGGCACTCTCCACCTCAGAATTGGTGGCAGACAGCCTGTCCGCATCCTCTGTCGGAGGAGCGTCTGGTGCGTGCTTTGTGCTCGCTTCCGCTTCCGGGCCAGGCGTTGGAGCCTAGCTGGTGGAGGCGCGATTGGCAACCTCTCCGGATGTAGTCCGGCGAGGTCTCTTCGTCCTGAAGATAGAACGAACGTTAATATGCTCTGAGGGAATAACACCAGGGAAAAAGAGAGTGCGCTATACCTTTGCGCCGGCGTCTCAGCTCGGACTACATTCCTTTTTACCCCACGGGGCCCTGTGGCCCCTCGTTGGCTAGCCGCCACAGGTTCGGCCTCCCGCCTCGGAAACCTCCCCTGCAAAACACGGTCGTTGTCAGGAAAACTGAAATGCATGAGAATGGATTCCTTCTCAAGGGGATGATACTCCGCTCTCTGTTACCTGGGAGGCCGGGATTAACCCTGGGTAATCAGCCGTAATGGCCACCAAGGTATTGTCCTTGCTTAGCTGATGAAACACCCCGTCGACCAGCTCCACCGATACGTCCAGATCCTCTTCGGAGTCCGGATCGAGGGACCGTTCTGGATCCTTGGGCTGTGGGGGACGGCTGTTTATATCCTTTACTTCCTGACGCAGTTCCTGCGTTGAAATCGTTAGACTACATATTTAATCATGGGAATATAAAACGGATGGGCAAGTACAATTGTCCACTTACCCAACTCGGAGGGTTGTACATAGTAAATCCGCCCTGCGGGTTGACGCGGAGGAATTCCTCCTCTTCTCCCTTGTACAAAGAGGATAAGATCTTTACTAGAGTGGCAGCTGAGGCTGGCCCCTTACGACCGTAACGGGTGGCGTCATCCTCCCCGTTAAAATCCCACATGGGGTGGCCTCTATATTGAAGCGTCTGCACCCCCCACATAATGCATGCGGCCATGACTCCAATCATGGTTAGTCTGGAATGAGCCAATAGTCTTATCCGACCCATCAGGTGAAGGACGTCCCTGTCGCCTTCTCTCTGAGAGCTCCGCGGATGCCAGCTCAGGCGTTTCTTTAAGGAAGCACTGTTGAATTCGGGGAGACCGACCTGGATAGGATCCGGCAGCGGGACATCATCTATATAAAACCATTCCGAAGGCTAGTCCTTGGATGCCTTCTTTGGGGTTCCGGATAGATATCCGGTCCCGGTGATACGCCACACTTCGGCTCCGCCCACTTCATATATAGACCCCTCTTGAGAGCGGGGCACCAGGCAGAATAACCTCTTCCACAACGCGAAATGAGCCTCAACACCCAAGAATAGCTCGCAAAGGGCGACGAAGCCCGCGATATGCAATATAGAGCCGGGCGTAAGATTGTGCAGCTGGAGGCCGTAGAACTCCAGAAGCCCACAGAGAAATGGATGAATTGGAAATCCAAGTCCTATTATTAGATAAGGGACGAGGCACACCCGCTCTCCTTTGCAGGGATTGGGGGTGCTCTCCGCTTGCTCTCCGCCATTATAGGTGGCGAGTCCGGCTCGGGCCAGGACCATATAGGCTTGAGGGAGAAATCCCTTGGCCTGAAGCGACACTAGCTCGCTGTGCGGGATGGAGCACCTCTCCCAGTCTCCAGGTTTAGGACTGGAAGGGCGAGAGGAGGAGCTGCGACGGCTGGCCATGTTGGAATGGACCTTTGCTAGAGGCGCTCTGATGATTACTCGCGGAGAGGAGAAGGTTTGGTTTGGATCTGAATCCCCATCCCATTAAATAGGCGGCTCATTTATGCGGCTAGGAGTGTGAATGTAAAAACACCCCGACTTTTCGCATTCGTTTGACATGTGGAAGATGGCCATTATTGGGCGTGGAAGCCAAGGTGCGCTACATTACGAAAATCGGACATTATTCAGCAGGTACATGGAATTTAGAGAAGAACCCGCCTTGCAATGCCGAAGACAATCTACGCGCCGGACTCGTCGTCATTGAAGCCTGGTTCGGGGGCTACTGAGGGAGTCCTGGATTAGGGGGTGTCCGGGTAGCCGGACTATACCTTCAGCCGGACTCCAGGACTATGAAGATACAAGATTGAAGACTTCGTCCCGTGTCCGGATGGGACTTTCCTTGGCGTGGAAGGCAAGCTTGGCGATGTGGATATTCAAGATCTCCTACCATTGTAACCGACTTGGTTTAACCCTAACCCTCTCCGGTGTCTATATAAACTGGAGGGTTTTAGTCCATAGGACAACTTCATCATACAACAATCATACCATAGGCTAGCTTCTAGGGTTTAGCCTCCTTGATCTCGTGGTAGATCTACTCTTGTACTACCCATATCGTCAATATTAATCAAGCAGGACGTAGGGTTTTACCTCCATCAAGAGGGCCCGAACCTGGGTAAAACATCATGTTCCTTGCCTCCTGTTACCATCCGGCCTAGACGCACAGTTCGGGACCCCCTACCCGAGATCCGCCGGGTTTGACACCGACAGTCCCTCTTGACGGGGACGACGGCGACCACAACGACGGGGCACCTCACGTTCACGGTGCGTGGAGGTGGAACTGTGGCCACTCGGGTCCATGCCCGGGCTCCCACGCTTACGACGTTATGCTGCCGCCTTCTCCACGCAACGGCTCTCCTGCTCCTACCCTTCACAATGACGCGCCTCCTGCTGACGATCTGCACCTCGCTGGTGTTGATGCTGCCATCTTCGATGACGGTGTCGGCCACGCTGTAGACGACTCCGGTACCGAAGCCGTGTCCTCTTCTGTGGAGGTTTCCAACCAGTTCTCCTCCCTGGTTATCTCCAACACCAAGCCCTCTATCGTATGTGGTAATTTCATGAATGAAGCCAGCTTTCTGTTGTCCCAGCTCTTGCCTCGTCTTCTCTCAGCGACGTCCCTCATGAGGCTACCCTGCGCCGGCTGCGTGATGCTAAGAAGCGGGCTACTGATGCAGAAAAGCTCCGCCGCAGCCGCTGATACGTCTCCAACATATCTATAATTTTTGATTGCTCCATGCTATATTATCTACTGTTTTGGATGTTTATGGGCTTTATTATACACTTTTATAACCTAGAGCCCAGTGCCAGTTTCTGTTTTTACCTTGTTTTAGGGTTTCGAAGAAAAGGAAAATCAAACGGAGTCCAATTGACCTGAAACTTCACGGAACTCATTTTTGGAAGGAGAGAAGCCCAGAAGACTTGGAGTGCATGTCAAGGGATCTACAAGGAGGCCACGAGGCAGGGGGGCGCGCCCACCCCCCTGGGCATGCCCTCCACCCTCGTGGACCCCTCGTGCCCCCCTGACGTACTTCGTCCGCCTATATATCTCCATATACCCTAAAAACATCCGGGAGCACAATAGATCGGGAGTTCCGCCGCCAGAAGTCTCCGTAGCCACCGAAAGCCAATCTAGACCCGTTCCGACACCCTGCCGGAGGGGGCAATCCCTCTCCGGTGGCCATCTTCATCATCCCGGTGCTCTCCATGACGAGGGGGGAGTAGTTCTCCCTCCGGGCTGAGGGTATGTACCAGTAGCTATGTGTTTGATCTCTCTCTCTCTCGTGTTCTTGAGGTGTTACGATCTTGATGTATCGCGAGATTTGCTATTATATTTGGATCCTATGGTGTTTCTTTCCCCCTCTACTCTCTTGTAATGAATTGAGTTTCCCCTTTGAAGTAATCTTATCGGATTGAGTCTTTATAGATTTAAGAACACTTGATGTATGTCTTGCCGTGCGTATCTGTGGTGACAATGGGATACCACGTGATTCACTTGATGTATGTTTTGGTGATCAACTTGCGGGTTCCGCCCATGAACCTATGCATAGGGGTTGGCACACATTTTCGTCGTGATTCTCCAGTAGAAACTTTGGGGCACTCTTTGAGGTCCTATGTGTTGGTTGAATAGATGAATCTGAGATTGCGTGACGCTTATCGTATAATCATACCCACGGATACTTGAGGTGACATTAGGGTTTTGGTTGATTTGTGTCTTAAGGTGTTATTCTAGTACGAACTCTAGGGTTGTTTGTGACACTTATAGGAATAGCCCAACGGATTGATTGGAAAGAATAACTTTGAGGTGGTTTCGTACCCTACCATAATCTCTTCGTTCGTTCTCCGCTATTAGTGACTTTGGAGTGACTCTTTGTTGCATGTTGAGGGATGTTTATGTGATCCAATTATGTTATCATTGTTGAGGGAACTTACACTAGAGAAAGTATGAACCCTAGGCCTTGTTTCCTATCATTGCAATACCGTTTATGCTCACTTTTATCACTTGCTACCTTGCTGTTTTTATATTTTCAGATTACAAAAACTATTATCTACTATCCATATACCACTTGTATCACCATCTCTTCGCCGAACTAGTGCACCTATACAATTTACCATTGTTTTGGGTGTGTTGGGGACACAAGAGACTCTTTATTATTTGGTTGCAGGGTTGCTTGAGAGAGACCATCTTCATCCTATGCCTCCTACGGATTGATAAACCTTAGGTCATCAACTTGAGGGAAATTTGCTACTGTTCTACAAACCTCTGCACTTGGAGGCCCAACAACATCTACAAGAAGAAGGTTGTGTAGTAGACATCAAGCTCTTTTCTGGCGCCGTTGCCGGGGAGGTTAGCGCTTGAAGGTATATCTTTAGATCTTGCAATCTAGTCTTTTAGTTACTTGTTTTATCACTAGTTTAGTCTATAAAAGAAAATTACAAAAAATGGAATTGAGTTTGTCTCATACGCTTCACCTTTTTAATGTCTTTCGTGAGTATGATGGAAAGGATAATTGTGCTCAAGTGCTTGAAGAAGAAATCTATAAAATGTTTGGCACTAAATATTTGAATGATGAGCATGATTGCAATGTTATTAGTATGAACTCCTTGAATATCCATGGTGCTAATGATATGCAAAGCCACAAGCTTGGGGAAGCTATGTTTGATGAAGATGATATTTTTTGTCCCCCAAGTTTTGATGAGCAAATTTATTATGATGAAAGCATGCCTCCTATTTATGATGATTATATTGATGAAAGTGGATTTGGAGAGGTCATGACTTTATTTTGTGATGAATCCACTATTTCGGAAGAGGTTCCAATTGATTATGAGAACAAAGTTGCTATCTATGATGATTATTGTGATGACTTGTATGATATAAAGAATAATGATATCCATGAAACTTGTCATCATGATTTTATCTTTCAATTGGATTAAGCCTCACATGATAATTATTTTGTTGAGTTTACTCCCACTATTATTCATGAGAAGAATTTTTCTTGTGTGGAGAGTAATAAAATTTCTATGCTTGTAGATCATGAAAAGAATGCTTTATGTGATAGCTATATTGTTGAATTCATTCATGATGCTACTGAAATTTATTATAAGGGAGGAATATATGCTTGTAGGAATTGCAATAATATCAAGTTTCCTCTCTATGTGCTTAAAGTTTTGAAGTTATGCTTGTTTTACCTTCCTATGCAAGTTGATTCTTGTTCCCACAAGTTGTTTGCTCACAAGATCCCTATGCATAGGAAGTGGGTTAGACTTAAATGTGCTAGTCATATTCTTCATGATGCTCTCTTTATGTTACAATTCTTATCTTTTATGTGAGCATCATTGAAATCATCATGCCTAGCTAGGGGTGTTAAAGGATAGCGCTTGTTGGGAGGCAACCCACATTTATTTTGTTCCTTGCTTTTTGCTACTGTTTAGCAATAAATAATTTATCTAGCCTCTGTTATGATTGAGTTTTTATGTTTTAATTAGTGTTTGTGCCAAGTAGAACCTTTGGGAAGACTTGGGGAAAGTCTTGTTGATCATGCTGTAAAAAACAGAAACTTTAGCACTCACGAGAATTGCTGCCATTTTTATCTGGAAGGTGATATTTAGTTAATTATTTTTATCTGGAACGTTTGATCCAGATTACTACAGACTGTTCTGTTTTTGACAGATTCTGTTTTTCATGTGTTGTTTACTTATTTTGATGAATCTATGGCTAGTAAAATAGTTTATAAACCATAGAGAAGTTGGAATAAAGTAGGTTTAACACCAATATAAATAAAGAATGAGTTCATTACAGTACCTTGAAGTGGTGATTTATTTTCTTATACTAACGGAGCTTACGAGTTTTCTGTTAAGTTTTGTGTTGTGAAGTTTTCAAGTTTTGGGTAAGGATTCGATGGACTATGGAATAAGGAGTGGAAAGAGCCTAATCTTGGGGATTCCCAAGGCACCCCAAGGTAATATTCAAGGATAGCCAAGAGCCTAAGCTTGGGGATGCCCCGGAAGGCATCCCCTCTTTCGTCTTCGTTCATCGGTAACTTTACTTGGAGCTATATTTTTATTTGCCACATGATATGTGTTTTGCTTGGAGCTTCAATTTATTTTGCTAGGATTTGCTTGATGTTATTTATAACAATGTTTTGCTTATTTTATTTCAATAAAAGTGGCATTGATAGCCTTTACTATGCCTATTTTAGAAGTCCACATGTCGCTGTTTGAAAACAGAAAGTTTACCGCTGTTGCAATAATTCCCTAGAAAAGTCAGAATGTGATAAAATGTTGAAACCTTTTGCATATTAAGCTATGATAAATTTACTACAGTGGGAATTTTCTTTCATAATTTTTGGAGCTAGGTAAGTATGGATCTTGCTGCACTCTTTACAGACTGTCCTGTTTAGGCAGATTGCTGTTATGTTTGCATATGTTTGCTTCTTTAATGATTCTATTTGAGGATAGGACTATTAAATATGCAGAGGCATTTAGTATGAAATGTTGAATAATGATTTTAGTGATTTTATACAGTAGAGTATGATAAGGTTTTTGCAATGGTCTATACTAACTTATTTCACGAGTCCTTGTTGAGATTTATGTGGATGAAGCTTTTGAGATTTAGGGAGACCTTGATATGAGAGGAATTAAGGAGACACAAAAGCTCAAGCTTGGGGATGCCCAAGGCACCCCAAGATAATATTTCAATAAGTCTCAAGCATCTAAGCTTGGGTATGCCCCGGTTGGCATCCCACCTTTCTTCTTCAACAACTATCGGTTAGTTTCGGTTGATCCTAAGTTTTTGCTTCTTCACATGATGTTTGCCATTCTTAGAATGTCATTTTATTTTGTTTTTCTTGATGTTTGAATAAAATACCAAGATCTGAAATTATTAAATGTTAGAGAGTCTTCACATAGTTGCATAATTATTCGACTACTCATTGATCTTCACTTATATCTTTCGGAGTAGTTTGTCATTTGCTCTAGTGCTTCACTTATATATTTTTAGAGCACGATGGTGGTTTTGTTTTATAGAAACTATTGATCTCTCATGCTTCACTTAGATTATTTTGAGAGTCTTAAATAGCATGGTAATTTGCTTAAATAATCCTAATATGCTAGGTATTCAAGATTAGTAAAAACTTTCATATGAAGTGCATTGAATACTAAGAGAAGTTTGATGCTTGATGATTGTTTTGAGATATGGAGGTAATAATATCAAAGTCGTGCTAGTTGAGTAGTTGTGAATTTGAGAAATACTTGTGTTGAAGTTTGCAAGTCCTGTAGCATGCACGTATGGCAAACATTGTGTAACAAATTTGAAACATGAGGTGTTATTTGATTGTCTTCCTTATGAGTGGCGGCCGGGGACGAGCGATGGTCTTTTCCTACCAATCTATCCCCCTAGGAGCATGCGCGTAGTGCCGAGGTTTTTGATGACTCGTAGATTTTTGCAATAAGTATGTGGGTTCTTTATGACTAATGTTGAGTCCATGGATTATACGCACTCTCACCCTTCCATCATTGCTAGCCTCTTCGATACTGTGCATTGCCCCTTCTCACATTTAGAGTTGGTGCAAACTTCGTCGGTGCATCCAAACCCCGTGATATGATACGCTCTTTCACACATAAACCTCCTTATATCTTCCTCAAAACAGCCACCATACCTACCTATTATGGCATTTCCATAGCCATTCCGAGATATACTGCCATGCAACTTTCCACCGTTCCGTTTATTCTGACACGCATCATCATTGTCATATTGCTTTGCATGATCATGTAGTTGACATCGTATTTGTGGCAAAGCCAACGTTCATAATTTTTCATACATGTCACTCTTGATTCATCGCAATCCCGGTACACCGTCGGAGGCATTCATATAGAGTCATACTTTGTTCTAGTATCGAGTTGTAACCATTGAGTTGTAAATAAATAGAAGTGTGATGATCATCATTTTCTAGAGCATTGTCCCAAGTGAGGAATAACAAAAAAAGAGAAAGGCCATAAAAAAGAGAGAAGGCCCAAAAAAAGAGAGAAAGGCCATAAAAAAGAGAAGGCCCCCAAAAAAAGAGAGAAAAAAGAGAGAAGGGACAATGCTACTATCCTTTGCCACACTTGTGCTTCAAAGTAGCACCACGATCTTCATGATAGGGAGTCTCTTGTTTTGTCACTTTCATATACTAGTAGGGTATTTTCATTATAGAACTTGGCTTGTATATTCCAACAATGGGCCTCCTCAAGTGCCCTAGGTCTTCGTGAGCAAGCAAGTTGGATGCACACCCACTAGTTTCTTTTGTTGAGCTTTCATACATTTATAGCTCTAGTGCATCCGTTGCATGGAAATCCGTACTCCTTGCATTAACATCAATCGATTGGCATCTCCATAGCTCATTGACTTGCCTCGTTAATGTGAGACTTTCTCCTTTTTGTCTTCTCCACATAACCCCCATCATCATATTCTATTCCACCCGTAGTGCTATGTCCCTGTCTCGCGCTCATGTATTGCGTGAAAGTTTATAGGTTTGAGATTACTAAAGTATGAAACAATTGCTTGGCTTGTCATCGGGGTTGTGCATGATGAGAGCATTCTTGTGTGACGAAAATGGAGCATGACTAAACTATATAATTTTGTAGGGATGAACTTTGTTTGGCCATGTTATTTTGAGAAGACATGATTGCTTAGTTAGTATGCTTGAAGTATTATTATTTTTATGTCAATATGAACTTTTGTCTTGAATCTTTTGGATCTGAATATTCATGCCACAATTAAGAAGAATTACATTGAAATTATGCCAAGTAGCACTCCGCATCAAAAATTCTGTTTTTGTCATTTACCTACTCCAGGACGAGCAGGAATTAAGCTTGGGGATGCTGATACGTCTCCAACGTATCTATAATTTTTGATTGCTCCATGCTATATTATCTACTGTTTTGGATGTTTATGGGCTTTATTATACACTTTTATATCATTTTTTGGGACTAACCTATTAACCCAGAGCCCAGTGCCAGTTTCTGTTTTTACCTTGTTTTAGGGTTTCGAAGAAAAGGAAAATCAAACGGAGTCCAATTGACCTGAAACTTCATGGAACTCATTTTTGGAAGGAAAGAAGCCCAGAAGACTTGGAGTGCACGTCAGGGGATCTACGAGGAGGCCACGAGGCAGGGGGCGCGCCCTCCACCCTCGTGGGCCCCTCGTGGCCCCCCTGACGTACTTCTTCTGCCTATATATCTCCATATACCCTAAAACATCCCGGAGCACAATAGATCGGGAGTTCCGCCGCCAGAAGCCTCTGTAGCCATCGAAAGCCAATCTAGACCCGTTCTGGCACCCTGCCGGAGGGGGCAATCCCTCTCCGGTGGCCATCTTCATCATCCCGGTGCTCTCCATGACGAGGAGGGAGTAGTTCTCCCTCGGGCTGAGGGTATGTACCAGTAGTTATGTGTTTGATCTCTCTCTCTCTCTCTCTCGTGTTCTTGAGGTGTTACGATCTTGATGTATCGCGAGCTTTGCTATTATATTTGGATCCTATGATGTTTCTTTCCCCCTCTACTCTCTTGTAATGAATTGAGTTTCCCCTTTGAAGTAATCTTATCGGATTGAGTCTTTATAGATTTGAGAACACTTGATGTATGTCTTGTCGTGCGTATCTCTGGTGACAATGGGATACCACGTGATTCACTTGGTGTATGTTTTGGTGATCAACTTGCGGGTTCCGCCCATGAACCTATGCATAGGGGTTGGCACACGTTTCCGTCGTGATTCTCCGGTAGAAACTTTGGGGCACTCTTTGAGGTCCTATGTGTTGGTTGAATAGATGAATCTGAGATTGTGTGACGCTTATCGTATAATCATACCCACAGATACTTGAGGTGACATTGGAGTATCTAGGTGACATTAGGGTTTTGGTTGATTTGTGTCTTAAGGTGTTATTCTAGTACGAACTCTAGGGTTGTTTGTGACACTTATAGGAATAGCCCAACGGATTGATTGGAATGAATAACTTTGAGGTGGTTTCGTACCCTACCATAATCTCTTCGTTCGTTCTCCGCTATTAGTGACTTTGGAGTGACTCTTTGTTGCATGTTGAGGGATGTTTATGTGATCCAATTATGTTATCATTGTTGAGGGAACTTACACTAGAGAAAGTATGAACCCTAGGCCTTGTTTCCTATCATTGCAATACCGTTTATGCTCACTTTTATCACTTGCTACCTTGCTGTTTTTATATTTTCAGATTACAAAAACTATTATCTACTATCCATATACCACTTGTATCACCATCTCTTCGCCGAACTAGTGCACCTATACAATTTACCATTGTTTTGGGTGTGTTGGGGACACAAGAGACTCTTTATTATTTGGTTGCAGGGTTGCTTGAGAGAGACCATCTTCATCCTATGCCTCCTACGGATTGATAAACCTTAGGTCATCAACTTGAGGGAAATTTGCTACTGTTCTACAAACCTCTGCACTTGGAGGCCCAACAACGTCTACAAGAAGAAGGTTGTGTAGTAGACATCAGCCGCCGCCTGGCTGAGAAGGAGGGAAACAACTTAGTTGACATGAACACCAAAGCCATCCGTGAAAAAGCCCGACGCTTTGATCTGCAGCTAGCCTCCGCTGCCCTTGTTGATGCTCTTGAGGTCTCGGGCCTCACGAGCGTGCTGGAGGAGCCGGTGCACGATGATGCTGCTCTTGCCAAGATCGCAGCCCTCTGTGGTGCCGAGCCTGAAGAGGTTGCGGAGGTGTCCTCGCCTGCTCCTTGACCGACATTTGCTGCCCCTCAATGTTGGCCGCTCACCACGGCCGCACCGTATCGTTATGTCTAGGCCTCACCTGCCCTTATGGAAATGATTTCGATCATGTGTCACTTTCGTCCTATGATAGATTTCATCGCTGTTTAGGTTGCAACTCCTTCGATCCTTTTGTAAGGCACACGTTGTTTACTTTCCCCGCTCTCGCCTCCTTAGTTTGTCACTAGTGCCTTTGTTGTATGTCATGAACAAGCTCAAATTTAACTTTTGTTGTTGGAATGTGTGAGGCCTCGACCAGCCGAAAAAGTGTTCTGATGTGCTTTCGGAGCTCATCTCCATTCACCCCCATGCATGTTTTCTGCAAGAAACCAAGCTCAGTGCCTTTGATGCCTTCAAACAAAAATCGTTTCTTCCACATCACCTAAACCTGCTACATACTTCACCTGCCATTGGCTCGACAGGTGGTATGCCCTCACCCTTCTCCTCCTCCCACTTCACTATTCTTTCTACAAACTCAGGTGCCTACACTCAAACGTCCATAATCTCCTGCATAGCCTCCCCTCAGCATCTTGCAATCAGAAACATCTACGCCCCCACTGACCATGGCCTTAAGAACCTCTTCCTCCAGGAGCTTGCTAGCTTCGCTCCCTCGCAAACCACACCTTGGCTTATTTTAGGTGATTTCAACCTCCTTCGCCATGCGTCCGACAAAAACACTCCTCACTTTCATGAAGCCAAAACTGATATGTTTAACGCCTTCATTCACTCCCATGCTCTCATTGATTTGCCCCTACTGGATCATCATTTCACGTGGTCTGGTAAGAGAGACCAGCCCACTCTCGAAAAAATTGATAGAGTTTTCGTTAGTGTCGATTGGGTTCTCCTCTTACCTAACACTAATATTACCTCTCTCACTCGCTTCGTCTCTGATCACGCCCCTCACATCGTCACGATTGATACTAATATCCCGCGTCCCGCGCTTTTCATTTTCAAGCCAGGTGGGCCCTTAGGCCCGGTTGTCAGGGGGTTATCGCTCAGGCTTGGGCCGAGCCCCAAATTCGCTCGAACCACACGCTATCTCTGGTTGCCGCCCTAAAACAGTCGCGCTATGTTTTGAAAAAATGGAGACGCCTTGTGGTTCCCCTCCTCACTCTTTAGCGTAACTGTAAAACCGTTATTGCCATCCTAGACCTAATCGAAGAAGATCGCTTCCTGTCCTCGCCTGAGCTTGCCCTTCGTAGGGTTGTCATTCGAGTTCTCGAACGCTCTCTGCGAGAGAAAGCGCCTTTTTGGATGCAGAGAGGAAAAGTTCGTTTGGCTTTGGAAGGCAATGAAAACTCTCGTTACTTCCATGCCTCTCCTCCGCTCGCCTCCGTAATAACAAAATCAATGTCATGGTATCAAATGGCTCCGAGTTCTTCTCGCATGACGCTAAATCTAACATTTTATCGGGCTTCTATGCTTTGCTTCTAGGTACCGCCTTTCAACCAGCTTGGTGTTTCTCCCTTCATGATCTCTACCCCTCTCCCACTCCCCAGCTTCAATACTTGGATGCCCCCTTTACGGACGATGAAATCGCGCACGCCTTCCTATCCATGAACCAACATGCTAACCCGGGCCCAGATGGTTTCGACCCGGGCTTCTATTAGAAATTTTGGCACATTCTAGAAGCCAAGATGAAGGATTTGTTCTCGGATTTCCACTCGCTTAACTATGACATCTCTTGCATGAATCGGGCCCTGATCATTCTGCTCCCTAAGAGTAACGAGGCACGATCCCTTGCAGACTTCCGACCCATCTCCCTGCAGAACTACCCTATTAAGGGTATCGCTAAACTCTTGACCAACCGGCTAATCCCTCTCCTGGTCCACGCTGATCAAACAGGGTTTATCTCTGGGTGTAATATCTCCGAAAACTTCCTCTATTCTGTTGATATTCTTCACTGCTATGCCAAACGCAAAGCTCCCACTCTTGTGATCAAACTCGATTTCTAAAAGGCCTTCGACTCTATTTGTTGGACGTCGCTCCTGCACACTTTAAAGATTAGGGGTTTCCCCGATCGTTGGTGTGATTGGATCGAAGCACTCCTTGGCACCGGCTCCACTGCCGTTATGCTTACCGGAGTTCCTGGTAGATGGATTTAGTGCAAAAATGGTCTTCGCCAAGGTGACCCGCTCCCCCTACCTCTTTATCATCATTGCAGACATCCTACAACCATTGATCATAAAAGCTAACAATGATGGCCTCTTATTTCACCCCCTCTGCCCGCATCTACCCTGCCCCGTCTTGCAATACGCCGACGATACCCTCATCATAGTCAAGGCTACTCCCGATGCCGCGAAACACTTAAAGGCTATCCTAGACGATTTTGCTGCAGCCACTGGACTCCAAATCAACTTCACAAAGACGACCTCATTCCACTAAACATTGGCCCTGTTGAGGCCGCAACCCTTGCTGCTGACCTAGCCACCGACATCGCCTCCTTCCCGCAAACCTACCTCGGCCTTCCTCTCTTCCCGCATAAGCTACCCCCATCGGCTTTCCAACCTGTGATAGACCGCTGCGACACTTACCTCTCCGGCTGGTGTGCTCTGCTTCTTTCTCGCGGAGGCAAACTTGTCCTTCTTTTTGCCATCCTAGATAGTTTGCCCACATACTTTATGCTCTGTTTTTCTCTCCCTCCCAGGTTATAGAGGCTATCGATAAGCGTAGACACACCTTTTTTCTGGTCTAATGATGAGACTTGCTCTGGAGCGAAATGCTTGGTTGCTTGGGACAAGGTCTGTACTCCTCAAGCGACAGGTGGTCTAGGTGTTAAGAACTTGCATGCACAAAACTTTTGTCTACTGCTGAAATTTGCTTACAAATTCCTTCATGCCAACAACTTACCTTGGAAGGACTGGATCCTCCACCACTCACCTCTCCACATAGGCCTTGGCAAGAACAGATCCTTCCTTGCTAAGAACATTTTTAAACACCTACAAAGTTTGAGAGAGATTTCCCATTGCACTGTTGGCGATGGACGATCCACCTTCATTTGGATAGATCGTTGGCTACAGCCAGAACCTCTAGCTATAGTCTTCCCAGCTCTTCTCTCCCACCATACCAACAGTGCACTAGTAGCCACTATTTTATAGGACATGATCGAACTTGCCCTTCATTATCGTTTAACCTCTACTGCGATCGTAGAGCTTGCCTCTCTAAACTCTTTGTTGCAGGATGTTTTCCCCTCTCAGGTACCGGACTCTAGGCGGCTACTTAATGGAGATGCCTTCTCTACCTGGGGAGCTTATGCCACACTTTCTGCCCAGCATGCTAACCCGATGCTCTCGGCTATTTGGGACTCAAGAGTCCCAAAGAAAGTAATGATATTTGGCTGGTTGTTTTACCTTGACTGGTTGAACACTAGGAAGAACATGCACAAGAAAACCATCCTGGACTCAGATGTCTCTCCTCGGTGTAACAACTCGGTGGAGGATCGCGAACATCTCTTCTTCTCGTGCCCAGCTGCTCGCAGGATCTGGCAACGACTTGGTCTCCGGCCGCTTGCCACGCCCATTGCTGATCTCTTCTCCACCACGCTCCCGCCAACGCTCCTGACACCGTTCGACCCTTTATGTTGCTTCTCATTTTGTGGAAGATTTGGGATGCTAGGAACAAAAAGGTGTTCTAGAACCTTGAACTTGATGCATCCCAAACTCTAGTTGCTATTCTAGATGATTTAATTACTTGGTCTCATCGTCTTAAGACTGAGACACTAAGAGGACATGCCGGTATGTGGCGTGATTTCCTCCCTTCCCGCAACTTGTAACTCTGAGTTCTACCACTTTTGAAATATATTCAGGTGGGGAGTCTTTCCCCCTGGTGACCATTTCAAAAAAACAATTTAACAATTTTAGGATCAGGAATACCTATCACTAAAGTTGAGGGGGTCCAAACTACTCTCAAAGAGGGTGATGGATCAAAAGTATGATTTTTCATGCATATAACCTTTCATCTGCAATCTTACATAACACAAAATGTGTGCTATTAAAATGTGAAGACTATTCCACATAATGTTCTAACATGAGAGAATTTAGAGTTTGGAAGCCTCAAATGATGACTAGTGAAAAGTTTTTTTAGTCTAACAGAGGACTAGTGAACAATTCTTAAACCTCTTCATTTGGACTTTCATCTAAGGATATGATTAGAGGGTGGTGTCCCCGCACCGACCTCACATCAAACTTTCCCTATTCAATACCCTTTCTAGCAATAGATTGACACATATTGCCACACACCACCATCTCTTCCTCCTGATACTCATCAATCTGTAGTAGCCACCGACATCATCAGCCTCAAGCAGAGACATCATCATGCCTTGGTCAAGCAGTTGCCCATGTAGGGATTGCATTAACCCCTCATCTCCATTCTAGGCACCCCTCCTCCTTCCTCTGGGTCATCTTCTTCCTCGTCCTCCTCACACCGCTCATCTCCTCCAAATTGTCAAAGGCAAAAGGCGAGCTCTCGGGCCTTAAGACTAGTAACCCGACATTTCTTGATAGATTTTTCCTTCATGCAAACTTTATTTTCATCTTGCTTTTCCTAATTAGTTGGTCTTTTCTCCTTAGTCAACGAACTAGCAAAGCTTTTGCATTGATTAAAAACCCATAATTTTAGTTTCCCCGTGCAATACACATTCTGTTTGAGCAAATGGGAGCATTATAAAGTTCAAAGGAAAAATAGAGCATTATATTAGCATACCGAGTAGCAAATATAGCTAAATAAATTGTTGTCATCAGCTACATACCCAAACAATTTGCATAAATGCCTTTTGGTGCTCGGGCTCCATGGAGCTCTTTTTATGTAAAATATCAAAACAAATGTTTCGAAATAATTTTAAAAGAATCCATATTATCAAACATGTATACAACATTTGTGCAATTCTTCATGATGAAATACATCGATAGGCGAGCTACATTTCTTTTTTACAAATTGACGATTTTGAAAACAGCGAACAATGTGTTCATTGTTCACTATGTAAAACTAATGATTTTCACTGTTTTGTGTAGCTCACGAATCAATGTGTTTTCTCATGAAGAGACATATGTACAATACATCCAGATGTCAATATGGATGTTCTTTTCCAGAATTTTATGAAATATGAAATGTGATTTTCGAATGTTTAAAAGGGGTCAATGGAGCCCAGGCCCCAAAATGCCATACTCAACCATTTGCCAATCCCCTAAGGCTGGTCATAGTAGGAGTAACTTAGCAAGTAACATAACACATCCCAAGAAAAATTTGCTTACGTGGCATGTAGTTAATGAGGGGAGAGAGGTTTGGAGTAACATAATATGTTACTGTAACATAACACATACCAAGGCAAAATGAGTCTACATCTTAATAAATGATGGCTTGCATGATACAAACTATATGTTACTCCCTACTATGAATGTAGTATCATAGTCTAGTAACATATGCATGTTACTAGTCTAAGTTACTCCCCACTATGACTATCCTAAAACTTGGTGGTCAAGCCTGCCATAAATGAAGAGCTTCGGGGGCTCTCGAATCACCGGACGCCTGCCCCATACGCCTCAGGGGTTTAGGCGTTGGTCCCTCCTTGCCCAAGTCCAAGTCATGTGGCTTTATATTGGTCCAGAAACCATCCTCATATTTTTCCGAGGATGTATATTTGCCCATGTAGGGTTTGCATTAACCCCTCGTCGCCCTGCTCCCACCCCTCATCTCCTCCCAATCGATAGAGGCGGCGAGTGGCCGCTCAATCCTTAAGACCTCCTCCAATGCATTGGTGCTAAGGTGGAGTGCTAAATGCATTAAAAAGCCTAGCAACTACTCTCCACTATGCATTGGTGCTTAGCTTTTGTAGCTAAGCCTCCACTACAAAAAAAAGACACATCCGTGACATTTTGGGCTGAACGAATTTTTTTGTCATGCTTATGACACTTCTATGATGATAATTGTGACAAAACCTGGTATCATCATAGATGTGGTGGGCTCCTACTTCTATGACAAAAAATCATGACAGAAAATGGGCTTTTCGTCCTGGGCGGGCCGGAGCCGCAGCTGCATGACATTCTTTGGGTCGTCGCCATGACAGAAAAAACCGTGGTAGAAGCGTGGGCGAGGAAAATATAGTGGAGTTCCCAGTTACGGTGGGTGGTCGGGGCCGAGCGATGCGCGGAGGTTTGTGCGTTTCTCTCGTACACGTACGCGCGTGTGTGTGAGGCGTTGCACTCTAACTGGACCCGAGCGATTGCACTAGCTACGTTACTAAACTCGATCGCTCCCTTGTTATCAAATGAACCCGAGTGATTCCTTCGCTACTGCTGCTAACTAAAGCCGATCGAAGCGACCTCTTGATGAACAGTTCTCGGTGGGGGTTGGATGAACAGGACCCCGATCGATCGAGACGGTTTTGGGGGTGGATGAACAGGACCCCGTGGAGGGCTGGATGAACAGGACGACCCCGTGGAGGGCTGGTTGAACGGTAGCCGGTGGAGGGCTGGATGAACAGTGGCCCGTGGAGGGGTGGTTGAACAGGACCCCATGGAGAGGGTTGGTTGAACAGTAGCCGGTGGAGGAGCGGTGGAGGCTGGATGAGCAGTCGCAGGTGGAGGCTGGAGGAGGTCGGCGGTGGATGGACAGGAGCCCATGGAGGGTGGAGGAGGTCGACGGTGGAGATGAACAGTAGCCCGTGGAGTCCCGTTTTGCGGTACGTCACACCCCTCCCGATGAACAAGACCCCCGTTTCGACCGTAGCGCTCCAACACAAGTCTGTTTCCTCTATTTTGCGGTACGCCACACCCCTCCCAATCAACAAGACCTCGTTTCGATCGTACACGGTCGAACACAAGTCTGTTTCCTCCGTTTTGCGGTACGCCAGACCCTTCCTGATGAACAGGACCCCATTTCGACCATACGCGGTCGAACAAAAGGCACGTTTCCTTTGTTCTGTGGTACGCCAGACCTTGTTTCGGCTGTTCTGTCCAAGCCGGTTGGCTCCCGATGAACACGATGTATTCTGTTACCTCCCGATGAACACGACGCAATCCGTTGCCTCCCCATGAACATGACGCAGTTTCTCCATTCCGACCCAGCTGGTTGGCTTCTGATGAACAGGATTAGTCGTTGTACGCGTTAGAGACCCCACCCGTATGTACATATGTAGCCGTATTTACTATCTTGCAGCATGGCCGTACGTACGGGTACACGATATAGACGGGACTGTGTGACATGCTACGTCGGCGCATCTACTTCAACACGTGCCGCTCCTTACTCGGCCACGGTACGTCGCTACAGAGACACCGATCGACCGCTATGTATGTACACGTTCGCGGTCGGACAGATAATGCTACCTTTGCTTCAACCTGGTGGGTTCTAGCTGTCAGGGGGTAAGAAGGCAGTTCCTTCTGTGCGAAGATGAAGCCGGTGATTATCGGGACCCCGATCATAAGCCACATTGATCTAGCATATAACACATCATATCACTTTGCGGCCTCACACACGGTATCCTCACGGGTGCCACCTTACCTGACCCGGGACCATTTGTGCCTTTTGGCCCACGTATATGATAGTGTCGCTAGCATCCATATGACAGAGACCTGGGCCGACATGACTAGTCGTGAACCCAAAGTGGCACTAACGTACAGGGACAGGCATACATGACCCAGCAACGAACGTGTTGGTCATCAGCGAGTGAATTCGGGCTGTAGCAGGCTAACAGGACTCCGAAAGACACCGCGTGACATTTCCCCGAAGGGACAGACACAGGATCAAAGGACACATGCCGGCCAGTCTAAGTGTTCCGGAGCAGTAGCAACTGGGCTAACAGGACTCCGGTAAACCGGGCTGTAGGAGACTACCATGGCTCAGTGGAAGCACTAGACTACATTTCCCCCATAAGAGAGGCTACCAAGGATAGACAACTAGGTTGTCGGATCCCACACATACCAAGCATTTCAATCATACACATAATATGCTCGATACGTGTAAATACAACATGGCATCACAACAAAACTCTATGACTCAAAGTATTTATTCATTAGGCTCCGAGGAACCAAGTATTACAAACATGGGTCTCATGACCCAACATACGGAGCATACAAGCAACAAGCACAAGCGGAAGCTTGACTTGTCTGAGTATAGACAACTACAAATGAAAAGGCTGAGAAGCCTGACTATCTACAAGACCATGCTGAGGCCACAAGATCGTAGCTGCGGTAACAAGCTAAACATCGAAGTCCACTCGGAACTACTAGCGAGACTGAAGTCTCTCTGCAAAAACATAAATTAAGCAAACGTGAGTACAAATGTACCCAGCAAGACTTACATCAGAACTAACTACATATTCGTCATTATCAACAAAAGAGATGGTGGGGTTTAACTGCAGCAAGCCAGCTTTGACTCAGTGGTTAACCTGAACTACTACTGCAAGTAACTCTTTTGAGGTGGCGCACATGAGTCAACATATTCACCAATCAATACACCACTATGGATCCGCTCCTGGCTCCCTACGAGAACACCATCCATAGCACTCACGCTTATCTTGTGCATTTTAGAGTATCCACTTTCACTTGTCTATGAACTATATAGGCAACCCAGATGTCCTTTACCGTGGACACGGCTATTCAAATAGATGATGTTAACCCTGCAGGGGTGTACTTCTTCACACACGCTCTCACCACTTACCACCATGTACACGTCGTGTATCTCGACAACCTTCAAGCGGAACGCTGGCGAGGGAGTCGGCCACGACCTGACTAACCACACAAGTCTCTAGTCCAGGTTTATCGCCTATTCGGGTTCCATTCACAAGGAGATCCGGTCGGGGTTTCGCTCACGGCCCCAAACGATGAGAGCAGGGTTCCCGAGGCACCAAAAGGGCATCTCGGTACACTGTGCCTCATGTCTCTACCGCATCATAGCCCACCCCTAGGGTCTGCGCTACGCACGGCCCCCAACACATATCCTACAAACACCAGAAACTAGTTGCAACTCCTGGACAGAGATCAAGGCGATTAATAAGCCGAGATGGGTCGAGTTACCGGAACCCAATGTGTGGTAGTAATTGTTCATGGACCACAAACACAGAACTCAGTTCCTGAGGACGGCTTCAATGAGACAACCCACCATGTACTCCTACATGGCCTCTCACCGCTACCTTTACCAAATCATGTTCACACACTTAGATCTCAATAGTAAGACATGTTCATCACATTCCAATTCATCCCCGATGAATCAGACCTGACTCAACTCTAAGCAGTAGCAGGCATGACAACAAGCATGAATGAGTAGGCACATCAGGGCTCAAACAACTCCTACTCATGCTAGTGGGGTTCATCTATTTACTGTGGCAATGACAGGTCATGCAGAGGAAAGGGGTTCAACTACCGCAGCATGTAACAGTTGAAGCGTTGTTGTCCTAATGCAGTAAAAGAGAGCAGAAGAGAGAGAGAGTGGGATTGTATCGGAATGAACAAGGGTTTTTTGCTTGCCTTGCACTTCTGAAGATAGTATAGCTCTTCATCAGTGTCATCGATCACATCATTGAAACAACGTCTATTGAGAGGGGACAAACACCGGCAAACAAGAGAGAGCACAATCAATGCAATGCAATGGTATGATGCATGATCATGACATGGCAATATGCTATGATTTGAGCTAATGCAACTAGCAACCAGATTAAATGAAGTTGGTTTGAACCAAAGGTTCAAATTCAAACTCCACATGTGGTTATATAAATGCCATTCATTTGATTTGTCCTAAACAATAGATAAAAGTTGTTCTAACATGCATGAAAAAGGTACAGATGAATAGATTGGATTTTTCTGATAATTTTTCATATATAAATTATTTCATTTGGAGTTACGGTTGAATTTCTATGATTTTTAGAAGTTGAGGATATTTTTTGAAAATAATTAAATCGTTTAGATTTATTTAAAATCTAGAAAAGTGATTACTGCATCAGCATGATGACACTATGATGTCAGCGGGTCAACCGGGCCGGTCCAGGTCAAACCTGACCAGTGGGTCCCACTGGTCAGCCTCACCGTGCTGGCTCGAGTCACAGACAGGTGGGTCCGGTCAATGGCCACGTCAGCAAAGTCAATGTTGACGCGTGGGTCCAGTAGAATTAGATTAATCTTAATCTATTTTAGTTAGCCGGTTATTTAGGCGGTGGGGTCTGGCTGTCATTGATCCCAGGGGGTAGTTAGTAGGGTGCTTAGGCCCTAATGGCCGGTTACGTCGGCGGTTAGCCGCCGGCGGCGTGCAGAGTCGGCGGTGATGCTCGGGTTTTGCCCTCCAGCGACCAAATGGACGGCAGTGGGGATCTACGTGCAGCTGAGGCTTGTTCGCGTCCAACGGTGCGGCTAGCGCGAGCCGGGGTGGACCAGAACGACGGCGGGAATGGCCGGTGCGGTAGCCGGAGCTCGAACCTCGACGGGAATGATGCTACGGTGGACGGGAGGACGAACAGATGCTTGTTCTGGGCTAATGGGACCACGCTGAGCACAGCCACGCCCTCAAACGTAGGCGGCAGCAGCTGTGGATGCGTCGGCTATGTGGCCGGCGGAGCAAGGCTCTCGCCGCGACGGCGAAGCTAGCTAGAGGGAGAAATCGACACGGGAAGTAGAGGGGAACGACAGAGAGGCTCACTGCGAAGTCGAAGAGAAGGTCAGCGGCTCGGGGGAGGCTCCGAAGTCGACGGGTCGACGGTCGCGATCTCCGGCACTCGAGCTTGAAGACAACGGCAGAGAGGGCGTTATGGGGCGCCCGGTGGTGCGTGGCTCGACGTAGAGGACGGGGGCGTCGAGGCAAAGCTCTTGGGCATGTCGAGGGGACGATGGGAAGGCGGTGGCTGCGACAACGATGATGCTGCGGTCATGGTGGTCTCGGCCATGGTGGGGATCGAACGAGGAGGAGCGAGGGGGAGGCGTGGGGGGCGTCTGCTCGATCCGGACGTCTCTCGTGAGTTTTCCTGCTCGCCAGCACTATAGGGAGGCAGGGAGGTGGCGTGGCATGCGGGCGCACACCGCGCTGTCTCGCCTCTGCCAGTAGGCAGAGGTTGATGACGACTGGCAAAGGGGAGGTGGGCTGGGCCGCCAGCGCTGGGCCAAGTGGGCGCCAGGTAAGCCACAGGTAACCTCTCTCTCTCCTTTTATTTGTGTTTTCTATTTTCTGTCTTTGTTTTTTTGGATTTATTAAAATACTAAACCACTTTATAAAATCCTGAAATAAATTGTGGGCACATACTGGATTATTCCCAATAGCCCTCAACTATTTTTCAGAATTATTAGAGCATTTAAAATATTTATAGAATTTAAATGCCCCAATTCAAATACAATATGAGTTAATTCAAAAATCCAGAATGTCCTAGAAATATGTTCATCATTTTTTGGCAGAGGTTTTCACCTTAATAAAAAAATCATGAACTTTTCTGGAGGGCATTTTGGTTCATTGAAAAGATTTGAATTTGAACCTAGTTGAATTTCATCTGGTGCTAGGGTTTGAGCATCCCCATTTCAAATTCATATAAACTCAAACATGATGCATCGATGTGAATGCAACTAATTACAAGCAATACTCTAGGGCTGTGATAGGTCCGAGGTGTCCGGTGGAGGAATCATTATTTTGCGCGTAATAGGAAGCACTTCCTTGCGTGCGGCCATGGACCCAGCTGTCAGCCTCTCCACTTACAGTCCTCTTCTGATGGATGTCATTTGTTGACCACGTTGACGACGTCATACCACCCGAGAGAACCAAGGTGGTGGACTACGGCGCGACCTAGGAAGGGAACGACCCGGAGCCGGGGAATACACAACAGTGGATGCCCACGCGGAGGGGAGTATGAGGGTTGACCACTTCGGCTGCGGTTTGACGCTGCCATCTTTGGAGAAT
Organism: Triticum aestivum; assembly: GCF_018294505.1. Lineage (NCBI taxonomy): Eukaryota > Viridiplantae > Streptophyta > Magnoliopsida > Poales > Poaceae > Triticum > Triticum aestivum. Next base: position 248,048,778 of record NC_057812.1, read on the forward strand.
AACATGGGGCATGGGTGAGTAGAGGGAAGGCCTGACCAGTAGTAGTATGGTCGGGCGGTGAGGCCTGCACGGCAGCACACCCGGCCATGGGAGGCTGGAGCAGGCGGTACGGCGGGCGCAGGTTTGGGCGGCTGGAGCAACAAGATCAGAGGTTGAAGATGCAACTTGGCCATTGGATTAACATCGAACGGTCAGTGCATCTAGAATCGTTTATTGACTAAGTTGACAAAGCCCTGCGTATGCGTTAACTTAGTAGGCCCACAAGTCAGCCTCCAAATCTGGCGGGTCCCAGCTAGCAGGGGGAATGATTTTTTTTCGCATAATAAGGTGGCACTTCCTTGCGTGCGAAGATGTTTTCTGGTTTTTTTATTTCTTCTTTTTTGAGTTAGAATAAAAAGAAATCAATTTAGGATCTTGGGTACAATCTATATTTTCATAAAAAGGATCATAATAAAGCTGGTGGGTCTCAGCTGTCAGGGAGAGGAAACTTTTTATTTTCGTGTAATAAAGGAAGCACTTCCTTGCGTGCGAAGATGTAGCTGGTGGGTCAAACCTGTCAGGGGGAGAAATTATTTGTTTTCGCATAATACACGGGGCACTTGTTGCATGCGGCCATGGGCCATGTGGGTCCCTACTGTCAGCCAATCCACGTACATGCCTCATCCGATGGCTGTCGTTTGTTGATAAAGTTGACCCTGCCGCGCCGAGAGAACCAACGCAGTGAACGATGATGAGTATTATGAAGGGAATGACCCGGAGCTGGTGAAGACACAATAGTGGATGCCCACGCGGAGGGGAGTACGAGAGTTCACTGGTTCGGCCTGCGGTGTGAGGCTGTCGTCACCGGTGAAAAACATGAGGTGTTGGTGAGTAGAGGAAGGCCACTGCCGAGGCACCGCCGCTTGGGTCCTAGGAAGGCCACCGTCGAGGCACCACCGGTGTACACAGACAGTGTCTTTCCTTCTCGCCGGCCACCGTCGTCTCCTTACCCAAGAATCAACTTTGGTCCGTGTAGCATAGGAACCCTTCCTCTCTGGCTGAAGCATCAGGCGGCGGTTCTGTTCGAATTTGCTAGTGGGCTTTTGGCCCAAAGCCCAACTACAATTATGAAATTCCCTTGGCCCATTCATGCACACATGTGAGTGGTGTGAGTGAGACTAAAGTTTAGTCCCACCCCGGAAGATGAATGAGACTTGCATCACTTTATAAGGTGAGCTCTTCTACCACTTGTATAAGTATGAGAAGAGGAGACCTACACGCGCGCTTCTCCTCGCTCGCCTCGCAACGCCATGCCTCGTCACAACGCGCCGCGGGTTGCGGGATTGAGCCGAGCCGAGGACAAAGCTATGCACATTGTCTATATTTTTGCTGCTCGGAAAAAATAACGAGTCATTAATTAATAATTAACGGACGCGTTAATTACTGAACCGTTTTCGATTCTTTTGGATCGCGACTCGAACGTGGGGTTTACACCCACGACCTACCCGGCCCGCACTATATAGTCAGGCAGACGTCTACCCTAGCCGTCGTTGCATCGTATTATTTCGCACCACCATTCCAGATCATTGTGTGGCCACGCAAGTCTTCTTCATCCCTCCTTTCGACGTGCACCGCGAGAAGGGACAGTAGGCCCCCGGAACCCCGCCTCTCGCGATCCTGTACGGAAGAGGGGCGATCAGGTTTTTGGGGAGCGCACTCGTGCGGCTGCTGGCAGCAAAGACTTCGCCAACGATGACTTCTTCCATGACCTCGGCAATCTCATCCTCAACGACATGGGCGACAACATCAACGCCGGCGGTGCTGCTCCCGCTGCACCGTATGTGATTTTATCCTTCTTGTTCGAGATCGTGGTAGAATTCATGTTTCTAGTATGTGCCCTAGATGTGATATGTTCATCTACCATGCTAGTTCGCATGATTAGTTTAATCTCTGCTAGTGCTATCATGATTTATCTTCTGTTTATTCAGATTAAATCTCGTAGTAATTTGCTCATATATTCAACAATCCAAAAACCTGATCGTAGTCAATTTACTCCGAGTGGTTTTGCTGCGCATCTGAAGCTGCCTACCTTTAAAGGGGTGCAATAAAAGAGGTGGCGCACGAGACCTTCTTACTGGTTCCAGACCATGTACTGCTATGATGCCACCAAGGGCAAGCCCGAGGGCGATCTTAATCCTGCACAATAGGAAGCTTTTGAGAAGATTGATACTCTCTTTAAAGGCGCCCTTCTGAGTGTTCTTAACATTTCCATTATGGATTTGTATATGTCGTTTGACAACAGCAAGGACATGTGGGCTGCGCTCGAGGCCGAGTTTGGGGCCTCGGACGCTGGCAGCGAGTTGTATGTCATGGAGCAATTCTATGACTACAAGATGACGGATGAGCGTTCTGTTGTCCAGTAGGCTCATGAGATACAATCGCTCACAAAGGAACTCGAGTACTTCAAGTGTGTGCTGCTGGAGGCATCATTGCCAAGCTTCCACCTTTGTGGAACAATTTTGCTACTTCCCTAAAACACAAGAGACAGGAGTTTTCCGTTGCGGATCTCATTGGTACTCTTGATGTTGAAGAGAAGGCGAGAGAAAAGGACACACGTGCTCGAGTTGCCGAGGGAGCTTCTAGTGCCCACATGGTACAGAAGAAGAACTTCCAGCCCAACAAGTTCAAAAACAACAAGAACAAAACTCAGGGCAAAGGCAAGTTTGATACAAAGAACAAGCCGTCACATTCTACCAACTTCAAGAAGAATTCTCATAAGAAGGGGGGACTTTGCCATGTCTGCGGTGATCCTAATCACTGGGCTCCGAAGTGTCCTAATCGCTTTGAGGAGCGCGAACATGAGAAGAGCGGAAAGTACGCTAATGTTGTCATCGGTGATACTGATATGAAGGAATATGGGTACAGTATTCTTCCTACCATCCTTTCAGTATTTCAATCTCCTGATTGGTTAATTGACACCGGTGCCCCAATGTACATGTTTGTGGTGACGCCTCCATGTTTTCTTCTTACCAGGTCACATGGACTTTCTCTCGTGCTGATGGGGAACGAGTCACATGCCACCGTTCGAGGTGTCGGTACGGTCGATCTGAAGTTTACTTCGGGGAAGACCGTGCATCTGAAGAATGTTCATCATGTGTCGTCCATCAATAAAAATCTCGTTAGGGGTTCCCATTTATGTCGACATGGTTTTTTAAGTTGGTTTTCGAGTCCAATGAAGTTGTAATTTCTAAGTATGGACAATTTGTTGGAAAAGGCTATGAGAACGGAGGCTTGTTTCGCCTGTCTTCGTCAGATATTTGCACTAAAGTTATTAATAATGTTTGCCACAATAATGAGTCTGACATTTGGCATTCATGACTTTGTCACAGTAACTTTGGTTGCATGACGCGGCTAGCCAATATGTATTTAATTATGAAAATATCTACTGTCAAAGGCTCCAAGTGCCAAGTATGTGTGCAAGCTAAGCAACCTCGCAAGTCCCATAAGGCTGCAGAGGCAAGAGACTTGGCGCCACTAGAGCTTATACATTCGGATCTCTGTGAGATGAATGGCGTGTTGGCAAAAGGTGGAAAGAGATATTTCATGATGTTGATTGATAACTCCACTAGATATTATTATGTGTATCTTCTGAAATCAAAAGATGAGGCTTTAACTTTCTTCAAAAACTATAAAGCTGAGGCAGAGAACCAACTTGATCAAAAAATTAAACGGCTTAGGTCTGATTGTGGTGGAGAGTATTTTTCCAATGAATTTGATTTGTTTTGTGTGGAACATGGTATAATCCATGAGAGGACGCCTCCCTACTCACCTCAGTCAAATGGAGTAGCCGAAAGAAAGAATCGAACTCTAACTGATATGGTTAACATCATGTTAGACACATCGGGTCTCTCCAAGGAATAGTGGGGGGAGGCGCTAATGACTGCGTGTCATGTACTAAATCGAGTTCCCACAAAGCATAAGACCATGACTCCATTTGAGGAATGTGAAAGGAAAAGGTTGAAACTCTCTTACCTACGTACTTGGGGTTGTTTGGCAAAACTCAATATACCAATTCCCAAGAAGCACAAGCTTGGACCAAAAACCATGGATTGTGTTCTTCTGGGCTATGCTTTTCATAGCATTGGTTATAGATTTTTGATAATAATATCTGAGGTATCCGACATGCATGTTGGTACAATTATGGAGTCAAATGATGCAACTTTCTTTGAGGACATATTTCCTATGAATGATATGTCGAGTTCATCAAATCAGGAGATACCTACTTCATCTAGTGAGGAATTCGCTGTAATTCCTGAACCCACCATTGCGATGGAACACATTGAGAATCCTGTTGAGGGTGACAATGGAAATCCTGTGAGGAGTAAGAGACAAAGGATTGCAAAGTCCTTTGGTGATGATTTCATTGTGTACCTCGTGGATGACACACCCAAGACTATTTCAGAAGCCTATGCATCTCCTGATGCTGACTACTGGAAGGAAGCTATTCGTAGCGAGATGGATTCCATCTTAGCTAATGAAACCTGGGAGATCACTGATCGTCCTTATGGGTGCAAACCTATAGGATGTAAGTGGGTGTTCAAGAAGAAGTTTAGACCTGATGTTATGATTGAAAAGTACAAGGCACAACTTGTGGCTAAGGGTTATACCCAGAAAGAAGGTGAAGACTTCTTTGATACTTACTCACCCGTGGCTAGACTGGCCACAATTTGGGTGCTACTATCACTGGCTGCCTCACATGGTTTTCTCGTTCATCAAATGGACGTTAAGACGGCTTTCCTCGATGGAGAGTTGAAGGAGGAAATTTACATGGATCAGCCAGATGGTTTTGTAGTACCTAGTCAGGAAGGAAAGGTGTGCAAGTTATTAAAGTCTTTATATGGCCTTAAACAAGCTCCTAAGGAGTGGCATGAGAAATTCGGAAGAACATTAACTGATGTCGGCTTTGTAGTAAACGATGGTGACAAGTGTGTGTACTATTGCCATGGTGGGAGCGAAGGAGTTATTCTTTGTCTGTATGTCGATGACATGCTGATCTTTGGAACCAAACTTGATCTAATCAAGGAGGTTAAGGATTTCTTATCTCGCCGTTTTGAGATGAAGGATCTAGGAGTAGCTGATGTTATCTTAAACATCAAGCTGTTGAGAGATGATAATGGTGGGATCACACCGCTTTAGTGTCACTATGTGGAAAAGATGTTCAATCGTTTTGGGTATATCGACTGCACGCCTTCTCCAACTCCATATGATGCTAGTGTGTTGCTTCGAAGAATCGATGGATTGCTAGAGATCAACTAAGTTATTCTTAGATTATTGGCTCGCTTATATATTTGGCGAGTGCCTCAAGGCCTGACATCTTTTTTGTTGTGAGCAAGCTGAGTCGGTTTGTGTCAAAACCGGGAGATGATCATTGGCATGCGCTTGAGAGAGTTATGCGCTACTTGAAAGGCACTACGAGCTATGGGATTCACTACACCGGGTATCCAAGGGTACTGGAGGGTTATAGTGACTCAAACTGGATATCCGATGCTGATGAGATTAAGGCCACAAGTGGTTATGTTTTTACACTTGGTGGTGGCGCTGTTTCCTGAAAGTCTTGCAAGCAGACCATCTTAACGAGGTCAACTATGGAAGCAGAACTCACAACATTAGACACTGCCACTGTTGAAGCAGAGTGGCTTCATGAGCTCTTGATGGACTTACCTATGGTTGAAAAACCAATACCCCTATCCTGATGAACTGTGATAATTAAACTGTGATCGTCAAGAAAAACAGTTCTAAGAACAATGTGAAGTCCTCAAGGCATGTGAAGAGGAGACTAAAATCTGTCAGAAAATTGAGGAATTCTGGAGTTATTACGTTGGATTATATCCAAATATCGAAAAATTTGGCAGATCCCTTCACAAAGGGTCTATCACGTAATGTGATAGATAATGTATCGATGGAGATGGGTTTGAGACCCACCGCATGAGTTGTGCATAGTGGTAACCCACTCTATGTGATCGGAGATCCCGTGAAGTAGAACTGGGAGACAAGTTGTTGGTCAGTTGAGAGGAGATATCCCTATTTTAATTATCCCACTCCGTGAAGATGCAATACTCTCGTGATCTGCATGACATGTTGATATTTATCTTAATGTGTTCCAAGTGGCTTATTTGAATAAGCAAAGATGTTGTCGTGCAGAGCATCTCCTGAGGAACACACCTATATGAATTTGACTATTAACGTCGCAGTATGTGAGAATTGGGTGTTCTTTAATAAATTCATGAAAGGCCCTGGAGTATGACGTATACGCTCCACCCGTGAGGAAATCTTGCGGCAGCCCGGTATCGATCAAGAATGTGTGAAACTAGTCTCGTAGAAAACTTGTAGTTCAAGGCATAGTCCACTATTCAAGTTGTGATCTAGTGTAGCATAAAACTCTAAGTGAAAGTTCAACTTCACAGTCTCCACTAAGCATCGGTATATAAACAATATTTTGAAACTAAATGATGAGATGTGATAATGAGAGTTTGTGGAGAATTGTTCGAATTTGCTAGTGGGCTTTTGGCCCAAAGCCCAACTAAAATTCTGAAATTCTCTTGGCCCATTCATGCACACATGTGAGTGGTGTGAGTGAGATTAAAATTTAGTCCCATCCCGGAAGATGAGTGAGATTTGCACCTCTTTATAAGGCGAGCTCTTCTACCACTTGTATGAGCATGAGAAGATGAGACCTGCACGCGTGCTCCTCCTCCTCGCTCGCCACGCCACGCCTCGTCACGACGTGCCGCGCCGCGCCGCGAATTGCGGGATTGAGCCGAGCCGAGGGCAGAGCTATGCATGTTGTCTATATTTTTGTTGCTCGGGAAAAAATAATGAGTCATTAATTAATAATTAACGGACGCCTTAATTACTGAACCGTTTCCGATTCTTTTGGATCGCGACTCGGACGTGGGGTTTACTCCCACGACCTACCCGGCCCGCACTATATAGTCGGCGTGCACCGCGACAAGGGGCAACAGGCCTCCGAAACCCCGCCTCTCGTAATCCTGTACGAGAGAGGGGCGATCAGATTTTTGGGAAGCGCACTTGCGCGACTGCTGGCAGCGACAACTTCGCTAACGACGACTTCTTCCCCGACCTCGGCAATCTCATCCTCAATGACATGGGCGACAACATCAACACCGGCGGTGCTGCTCCCGTTGCATCGTATGTAATTCTATCCTTCTTGTTCGAGATTGTGGTAGAATTCATGTTTCTAGTATGTGCCCTATATGTGATCTGTTCATCTAGTACGCTACTTCGCATGATTAGTTCAATCTCTGCTAGTGCTGTCATGATTTATCTTTTGTTTATTCGGATTAAATCTCGTAGTAATTTGCTCATATATTCAACAGGTTCCATTCCGATGAGCGGTGGGGAAACAAGCTGTCCTTTGCGCTGAAGCATATACCTCCGAGGCTCACCGCTACGGGTTATGGAGATGTCTTTGGAATCCCGTCGCGTCGGTCGTAGACTAGTCCGGTTTTGTTTTTAGTTGAAAATATGCTTAAAACATAACCGTTTCTGCATGATTTGTATGAAATCCTTCATGTTTATATGATATCCGACCGAATTTGCATGAATTTCATCCGCTTTGTTAAAAAAGAATTTGAAATGTATGCGGCTAACACCAGATGACGGCCTTTCACATTCGTGTTCGCGGATTGATGCCCCTGTATGCGGACAGATGGGGAAGAAAATCAGCAGCCCGAGTAGGAGTAGCGAATAGAGCTAAACGAACGGCTGTCGTCAGTTGCACACCAAAACAATTTGTCAATCCCCTGCAAGAATTCTCGTTTCCCAACACAGTTGACCCTGATCCATTTGGGAAAGCCGTAGCTTTCAGGGCAGCACCAACCTCCCTCTTCGGGCCGCTTCCAACATCACGGCGAGGAGGAGCTTCCCCACGCCCCCCACTTTCCCACTGCCACGGCCGGTGCCTCCCCATGGTCCCGGTCCACGAGGCATCCACCCATATAACCAGAAACAAACAGCCTTCCCGCACACTGTCACACCAGCTCCCCTCCGGACTTCCCTTGCCTCCACGGCGCGGCGCGGCGCTCCCCCTTCCGCTCCTGTCTCCGTCCAGGCCTCCTCTCCCGCCGTCTCCGCCTCACGGGCGCGCCCGAGCTCGAATCGCCGCCGGACCAGGAGCGCGCGCGCGGACGCGAGGTCATGGAGCCCGACGACGAGCGGGGGCGGGCGCCGCAGCGCAAGGGGATATCCTACAGCCAGCCGCTGGCGCGGGACGCGGTGGCGCAGGCGGCGCACGCGTGCCACGCCGCGCTCAGCTCGCACAGCCTCGATGATGACCCCATCGCCTCCGCCTCGGCGCACCGCCACGACCCCGCGCGCAGCGTGTCGTACCCCCACCAGCTCCCGCCTCACCACCACCACAGCCGCGGCGGCGAGTCCATCTACTTGCACGCGGCCTCCTTCAGCGGCGGTGCCGGCGGCGCGGTGACGCTGGAGCGGGCCGTGGCGACGTCGGAGCACGGGGGCGCGGGCGGCAGGGGCGCGCTGCCGGAGTTCGTCGGCGCGGGCGGGGCCGAGGGCATCTTCCGCGTGCCGCTGCGCGCGGCCATGCACCCTGGCCGCCCGCCGGCGCTCGAGGTGCGGCCCCACCCGCCGCGGGAGACGCAGGTGTGCTCCTTCCTGCGGACGCTCGCGTGCGAGCCGCAGCTTCGCCAGCTCTGGGCAGGAGCCGAGTCCGGGGTTCGGGTTTGGGGCCTCGACGAGCTGTTCGCCGGGAGCGTCGCGGGAGCGCGCCGGGGAGACGAGGAGACCGCGCCGTTCACGGAGTCCGTGCCCACGCCGCCGGCGCTCTGCGTCGCGGTGGACAGCGCGAACAAGCTCGTGTGGACGGGTCACAAGGACGGGAGGATCCGGTCGTGGCGCATGGACCTCGCCACGGCGCCGGCAGCTGCATCAGACGGTGGCGAGAATGCGCCCATGTTCAAGGAGGGCCTGTCGTGGCAGGCGCACAGCCGCACCCCGGTGCTCTCCATGGTTGTCACATCATACGGTGAGAAGCTCGCTTCCTTGTTCACCCCTAGCAATTTTGGTTTTCATTGACAGCTTTGAGCAAATGAGCACAATCCGACAATGGCACGATGCTGAAAGGCACGAAGATAACTGGAATGTTCAATTTAGCCGATTCGAAATGGTCAGATTAGCTAATTTTACATCACTACCGAGTGATATCTTGGCAATATCACTTTTGGCACATTTACACCTTTTTTACTTTAGGCTGGAGAAGTTTTGGACGGTAGAGTTGGCCTTTCTAAAGAATAAAATTAGCTTTTTCCCATACTGATGGACATCCTGGTTCTATATTTTTTTGTCATAATAATGGAACAAGCATGTACAACCACGTTGATGTTAATCATCAATCAGGTTATTTACAGAAAATTAAAGCAAGCATGATATCACAGCCTGGTTAAGGCGCACCTAGTGCCTCGCTCTTGCTACAACCTGAGAAAACCAGTGTAATAACAGTGAATAGATAACAGAATTAAGCTGACGAAAGTAAGCCTTTATTACAACTGAAAAGCGAAGAATTTCACCCAGTCACTCACTCATTTATCCTCCAGTTCCTCTTCCATCTTCTGAAAAGAACTAGCTTGTGAATGTTCAGCTCTCTCCTAAATAACTGATTCCAATAAGCTAAGTCAAGTATTCGTTAACTGTAGATTCATATGTTTCTTGATTTTTGTTGTGCCGGATATGACTCTTGAATCTTGATTGACTACTCTGAAACCTATATATATATATATATATATATATATATAGGGAATATTTTAGTATTATTAGTTCAGTTATGCAGTTTATTTCACATCAAAACTAAATTATCAGTTTTCCTTTCTGGCCTCTTCCGACTTGAATCAAGCATTGTCGAGGCATTGATATCTGAATCACTAGGCTGCGTTACAAGTTTTGGCATTCATGCACCTCTCTTGTTGCAGATAAGAGTTGATAATCCAAATTTGAACTAAAAAGGAGTGAAAATTTATCCCAAATTGATATGTTTCATTTCAATCTCTTGGAAACAGGTGAAATATGGTCAGGCACCGAAGGAGGTGTTATAAAGGCATGGCCCTGGGATGTCATTGCTAAGTCCCTCTCACTAACACCAGAAGAAAAATATATGGCTTCTTGTCTGGTCGAAAATGCGTATATTGACCTTAAGAACTATGTCACAGTTGGTAACATGTTCTCTTTGCCCACTACTGATGTGAAACACATGCTTGCGGACCATTGTCGAGCGAAAGTTTGGAGTCTAACTAGCATGACGTTTGCTCTTTGGTACGATTCTAAATATAAATGCCATCACATCAGTTTCTCAACTTCATTAACTCATGGCCGATTGGAACTAATTGTTTGATATGCTTTGTGTAGGGATGCTCGGACAAGGGAGTTGTTAAAAGTATTTGGCATGGACGGCCAAGTGGAGTCAGCTCGTCTAGAGCCACTAGTGATGCCAGAACAATTTATAGAGGAAGAAATCAAGGTAAAACCCACAAAGAAAGAGAAAAACCAAGGCTCTGTCACCTTTTTACAGAAATCTTGGAATGCCTTGATTGGGGCTGGCGGTGCTGTACGCAGAGTTGCAACTAAAGGAACGTTCGTTGAAGATAACCGTCGAACAGAAACAGTGGCTCAAGCAATGGATGGAGCAATTTGGTCAGGTTGCACAGATGGCTCGATTATTATGTGGGATGGAAATGGGAATTGGCTAAAAGAGTTCAGTTATCATAATTCTTCTGTTCAATGCATAAAGGCACTCGGAGAAAGGGTGTGGGTGGGCTATGCCAGTGGTACTGTTCAAGTCATGGATGTTGAAGGTAACCCTCTGGGAGGATGGACCGGACATAGCCGTCCAGTCATTCAGATGGCCATTGGTGGTTCTTACATCTTTACTCTAGCCCATCATGGTGGTATTCGAGGATGGCCTCTAACTTCTCCTGGGCCTCTGGATGATATTCTGCGGACGGAATTGGCGAAGAGGGAGTTGTCCTATACAAGGGTAGAGAACATTAAGATGCTGGTTGGAACTTGGAATGTTGCGCAGGAGAAAGCATCACCTGAATCGCTTTGGTCATGGTTGGATACTGCATCATCTGATGTTGGATTGGTGGTGGTTGGCCTGCAAGAGGTTGAGATGGGTGCTGGAGTTCTTGCCATGGCTGCGGCTAAAGAAAGTGTAAGATAGTTGACCAAACCATTCACTTCACCTTTTCTTGTTTTGTTCCTCAAAGATCAAGTAGAGGTAAAGTTATACTGTTAATGCATGCAAATGGGTTTTTTAAAAAGGAGGATATCGCCCAGCTTCTACATCATTGCAATGCACACAGCCATAAATTTATTAAAATCCTTGTAAGAAGCTCCAGTGGTGAAGTATAAAATTGCCAAAATAAAAATAAAGCTAAAACCAACAGAAATACACACACACACACACACACACACACACACATAGCCTACTATTGGACCGCCATCCAAACCGGTTGTATGTATCCTGTGCTGCCATCTCCCATAAGCGCCCGCACTTCCGCATGGTGTAGTAACAACCATGTACGGATCCATCCTGTAGCACGGAAGATAACCTACAAAAAATTATGTTTCTGCATTAGTATTTTACATTTGCATTGTATAGTTAAAACTGCCAATATGTTCCTTTACTGATGGTATACTTAGGAACTATTATTCCTCTGTTTCAAAATAGAACTGTTTGACTCTTGCTTTGTTCCAAAATATAAATAGTAAGCCTCTTGATAATATTTATAAGGTGACCCACATATTTTGAGATTTGATTTTTGTACTTCTTGACTACCCATCAGTCCAACTATGTACCAATCACACTAAAGTGTCACTAATAGATCAAACTTGAAAACAGCTTCATATCGTAAGACAAATTAATGGTCAAAGCTCGGCTTTAGAGTCCATGCTAACTCAACTGCACTTGCAAAAATCCATGGGAGTATAATATAGAGAAATGGCACTGAGCAATTATTGATTACAGTTTTGTAAGTTGCTTAAAATGCGGAACCAAACTTATTATGGAATGCACGGTGGGGGAGGTAGTATTTCTTTGTCATATTTGTGATTCTGTATTATCCAAGCATTAGGTGGATTTGTTTTGTACCATCCACATTGTATCATAAACGTCCTCCTTTTGTGTTACGTTATGTTCGTATTCTTATTCTTCTTGTTGTTTACTCTCTTTTAGCCACTAGGGATGAATATTGCATTTCTGCGTGACTCTTCTTGGCATACTTTTCTATCACAGTTGTCACAACAGTATATTTTAGTTTACTTGATTCGCTTTTAATTTTACATCGGTATTCTGATGCAATGACGCTACCACGGAGAACTTATAGAAATTACGTGTGAGAACTGAGAGGGAATAGAACTTAAGTACAATTTTCCTTTTGGACATTATTTGTGAATATATATTTACTTGTTATTCTGTTTCTGTTCCATTTTGCAAATCTGCCCAACGGCAGCTACATTGCTAATGCTCTTACGTGTAAGTTCTGTAAGGCGGCTGTTTGATGCAAGTTGTCTTGCTTATGGCCTTAGGTAGGGCTTGAGGGCAGTGCCAATGGGCAGTGGTGGATAGACAATATTGGCAAGACACTTGATGAAGGAATATCCTTCCACCGAGTTGGCTCGAGGCAGTTGGCTGGATTACTTATTGCTGCATGGTACTGGCTTGTCATGAAATTGTCTATTAATACTGCCTAATACATTTCTGTTACCACTTATTTTTATGTTTTGAGCATTCACACTTCTGTGTTATCTATGCTTATTTGAAGGGCAAGGACAGACCTTAAGCCACATATTGGTGATGTTGATGCTGCTGCGGTGCCATGTGGCTTTGGACGTGCTATTGGCAACAAGGTACATGACCTTGACAATGTGTATTAACTCTTCCATTCGGTATCGCTTAGCCATCAATTTATGTTTGCATTACCACTTGAATATCCTAAGATTTCTCCTTGGATCTACTATAGAATAACTGGGATATTTCTGCTGGATTTTTTTTAATAAACTGACAATCTAGACAGGACTATTTGGATGCTCTAATATATGATCACAAAATACAATTTTTTTCGTTATATGCTCTTCTAAGTTCTAAGGAGAAACAATTTTATAGTGAGTGATAAGGTTCAAAGAGTTCAGATGGCGGTTATACTTGGACGAGAAATAACCTCAGCATTCTCCTGAGCTAGTAATAGACTTGGTACTGCATGGCTTTTATCGCGGGGTTCTATTGCTTGTCATTTTGTGTGGAGATTGATTACATCTCACAGTTTTAATAAATTCAGCTGTGTGCATCAACTGATGCAGAGGCCGGAGGGCAACCCTCCTTAAAAAAAATCTGTAGAGAAAAACTATCTCAACTGGTCAATGATAGAAAACAAGTAACATTAGTTGCTTATCATCTAGTGATTCTTATGTCAAAGTAACGCTCCATATTTCTGTTCAATTTTTAGTGATATTGTCATATTGACAGCTGATTGTTCTTGCAGGGTGGTGTTGGGTTAAAAATGAGAGTTTATGATCGCAGGATATGTTTTGTGAACAATCATTTTGCCGCACATCTAGAAAATGTTACTCGCCGCAATGCTGACTTTGATCATATTTATCGGACAATGAATTTTAACAAATCTCATGGATCTGCAGGTTTTCCATTCTCACACCTTCTCTTTTCAAGTATTCTTTTGCATTACTTTACTGCATATGATGCCTATAACTTTTTTCCGTTTCTGCTACAGCTTCTGATACGTCTGTCCAATTGCATAAAGCAGTGAATGTATGTAATCATTAAACTGTTTTGTAGAATAATATCCAGCCTTGATTACTTCAGTTGCAACGATGCATACTTATGCATAGATATTGACTTACTGGCAGGCCAATGGGAATCAGCCTGATGAAGATAGACCTGAGCTGGCAGAAGCTGATATGGTTGTTTTTCTTGGTGATTTCAACTACCGACTTTACGGTATCACCTATGACGAGGCAAGGGATATGGTCTCGCAAAGGAGCTTCGATTGGCTTAGAGAAAGGGATCAACTTCGAGCAGAAATGAAGGCAGGAAACGTGTTTCAAGGAATGCGTGAAGGTTTTATCAGATTTCCTCCAACTTACAAATTCCAAAGACACCAACCAGGTCTTGCAGGTACTGCCTCTTCTCATACTTAAAGTTCTTGCTCGGTTAAAATGTTCCGCCGCAATAAAGTTCAGTTTTTCTTGACATCAAATTCAGATAATGCTTTACAACTGAAAATATTTCTGTCAATTCTGATGTAGGGTATGATTCGGGTGAGAAGAAGAGAATACCTGCTTGGTGCGATAGAATAGTGTATCGAGATAGCCGCTCCGAAACAATACGTGAATGCTCATTAGAGTGTCCTGTTGTTGCTGCAATTACATCGTAAGATTCTACAACACATAATCATGCTTTTTATAGAGAGAATCTACATCATCTTATCCCTTCTCAGTTATAATCATGCTCCAATATAACATGCTTTTCTTGTACATTTTGATAGATATGAAGCATGCATGGATGTGACAGATAGCGATCATAAACCAGTGAACTGTACGTTCAGTGTTGATCTTGCAAGAGTGAACGAGCTGATAAGAAGGCAGGAGTATGGAAAAATAATCAAATCGAATGAAAAGCTACATTGTTTGCTTCAAGAATCCCATCATGTTCCAGACACTATAATCAGCACAAACAACATTATATTGGAAAACGAAGAAACTGTTGTTCTTCGAATAACAAATAACTGTGGATCAAAAAAGTCTACTTTTGAAATCTTGTGTGAAGGGCAGTCGACAAGCAAGCAGGACGGAACAAAAACTGATTTTATTCCAAGGGCATCCTTTGGCCTTCCACATTGGCTTGAGGTATTGATGGGTTATAGTTTGTGTCTTTCGGTTTTGAATAAAGATATAGTTAATACATTTATGTTGTTGCTTTCTTGCATTTACCTGGTTTTGATTTTGTTTAGTCGTACAAGCTTCTTTCTTTTGCCGCATCGGTTGCATCGTACTAGTATTTTGCTATCAGCTTACTTTAGTGTGACTCTCCTGTCACAAACAAAAGTACTTATCATATTTCCACCTAGAGTCCTAAGATCAATCACTGGTCATTCTTTTGGTTGTTACTGACTGTTTTCCATCTGTTGTTCATAATATACTATAATGTTCTTTTTCATTCTAGAGAAAACAAAATTAAGAGAATCAAGGAACCTCTCCTTTACTTGTATGATGGACCCTTCTCTATGGATAACTTATCTGAGAACTATACCAGATGTTTCTCAGTTCCAGGAACGAAAAATTAGATGAAACACAACTTATATCAGATTGTACCAAAATAAGCATGGCGGTAGGTTCAAGTTTGGTTGCATCTTTAGAATTCCATTCGGTGGCTCTTTTCTGAAAATGCGAGACAAGTTTTGTCAATGTGTGCATGCATGGGCATCTGCTAGCCTGGCTGTTCTCTAATCTACCGTTGATCCTCCAACTTTTGCTGCTGTTCTGCCATCTCATTTCATTTTTACTTCCATCATGCTTCAGCCATACCACTAACCCTCTCCTATGTGCCATGCCATACAGGTCCAACCGTCCATCGGTCTCATCGAGCCTGGAGAAACAATGGAAGTTAACGTGCATCACGAGAACTACTACACGCAAGAAGAATTCGTGGACGGAGTCGTGCAAGGCGGATGGTGCGAACTGACCAGAGACAAGGAGGCTGTTCTGCTGGTCAATGTGACAGGCAGCACCTCAACCGAAACCGTTACGCACAGGATCAATGTCCGGCACTGCTGCGCAGCAAGCACACCACCCCCGCCGGCCAGACTACTGTCCATCGCCGCCCCGCCCGGTGATGCTCCGTCGAGCGAAGGCCCCACGGAACGTTCTTCCAGAAAGAGCCAGTCGAATCATCTGCAACGTTCCGACGCGCATTTCGGCGCCTCAGAGGTGCATGACTTGCACCGCCTGCGGAACATGTAAGACTGAGTCTATTTTCTCTTGCTTGTTTGATTGATGTAGCAGTTTTGTATAGGGGTGAGGTAATAGTGTGCTTACCAGAAATCAGGGAGAAGCTGCTCCACTGTTAACGCTGTACATATGCAGCCTCTCACCATTCTTCATGTAACCAAAGAAGAAATGCGTAGGTACAGAAAATAATCTGTAGTTAGTTTTTTTTTTACTTGTTTTTTTGTGTGTGTGGAGGAGTGCGTGTGATGTGGAAGGACTTTCTATATATACATAAAAGAGTGCAAAGGCAGATTGCGTGAGTTGCTACTGGTGAATAGCCTGTTTATTTGCGAGAATGAGTTGACTATACTGAACTCGATAGCGCCCTCCACCTAAGCTGCCTGCTGTTGAGAAGTCGGGACGTATCAAGTTGCCGAAAGCCAGATACTTTGCTTCTACGTACGTAGTACTGGCTCAGCGACAGCTTCTACCTTTCACAAAGCCTTGAAAGCTTCTGCGATGGCATGCCATGGATCATGATATATGACCATGAGAGTCGCTTGACGCTTGGTGGTCACTTCAGGCTGCAGGCCTCAGCTCTGAATGTTTTCAGGAAACACAGCTCAACTCTCTCGCTGAAGTCTCTGCACCCACCGACCGAACTGAAAGCTGTGGTGAGACAAGTCACAAGTGCCTGCCTCACAAGTGCAAGCGGAACCAACTTGGCAAGCTAAAAAGTCTAGGAGATTTGGCGTTCGTACAGAAAACTAACTTGGGTTTGTGATTTGGCAAGTTGCGGAAGATTGGAGAGGGGCGCCGCATGAGCAGTTAGGCTAGGTCAAATCTGGTGGACTGCCTACCTAGCGACGGACAGATTTGGTCAAACTTTGGTGCGGATTAGTTTAGATGCATCTAGTCTGGTGTAGAGGATAAAGAGCAGTTATGGCTATGTTGGGTTTGGCTAATCTCACTGAACTCGCTCCAATGATCAATCGTTTATGTTGTGGACTAGTGCTATCCACTAGCACTAGCAAAAAAAAGATTGAGTTGGAACTTGAGTCCAGACGTTCCTACCAACTGCAAAGTGAGACCTGTCGGAGTAGTCCGCATGTCCAGATAATGTACTACTCCTGGAGTACGTATTTGAAAATTCATGTCTTCTTTTGAAGGAACGTACGTACTGTGCTATTTAGGCCTTGTACAATGATAGATGTTTAGGGAGATGCTTAAAAAATAAACCGAATTTTTCTGAAGCATCAGTGTTTATTTTTACATGAGAGACGCTTAGCTAAGCATCCATTCTGTACAAATAGACACTGGTGCTTAAAAAAAGCCTGGTTTATTTCTCTAAGCACCTATAATTGTACAAGGCCTTATTGGTTGGTCTAGACCGATGTTAACATCCAACCGTGCCGCGCGTAACCGAACCGTCTATAAGAAACATGGCCGCCAAAGCTGCAGCCAGAACGAACAGGCAGGGATTCAGGGCGGTCTAAATCATGCATCTCTGCATAATCATCCTCCCCCTTCCGATGGGGAAGAATCTTTCACGTTCACGGTATGTCGACGTACGCGGCCGGCGTGGACGGGCCTCGGATCGCGGCGCGATCGATCCACGCGTGCGCGCCGCGCCAGCCACGGCCTCCGGGCTCTCCCACCGCCGCGCTGAGGGCCTGAGGCTGAGGCTGACTGGCGGGAGAAAGCCGAGATGCCGATGGAATCTGGTGCTCGGCAGCAGCATGCGCCGCGTGCGTGGTGCTCTGCTCGGCGGCTTCCGCCTGACACGCGGTGGCGTCTCGGGGGGCTGGGCCATGCCATGCCGGCGTATCTTCCGTTCAACACGCGGAGATGCAACAATGTTCCTCTTGTATGAAAACATAGCATAAGCACATCTCACAGTGGCTTTTAGCATCGAAGCCGCCAATGGAAAAAGGACAACGCAGCGTCACCGTACAGCGATATCAATGTCCCGATGTGTCGCTGCGGCCTACAAGTGATCCTTTGCACTAGGCGCACGTTTCCTTGTTTCGTCAGACTGGATTCTTTCGTCGCGGCTGCCACAAGCTAATTCTGCGACGAGAAAGGCCATACGAACCGACCTGCACTAAATCTAGCACCGCACACGCCCTTGTTGCCGTGCCGGCGTATTTTCCGTTCCACACGCAGAGATGCAGCAGTGTTCCTCTTGCATGAAAATAGTGTAGTGTAGCATTAGCCGCCAATGGACAAAGAGGACAGCGCGATGACATGAATACGTCTCCATGATGGGCTGCTGCAGCCTGCGGATGATCCTTTGCGCCAGGATAGTATGTTGTAGCCAAGTTGTATGAATCTAGAGGATAAAGAGCACTTGTGGCTAACTTGGGTTTGGCTAATCTCACTCAACTCAACTCACTCCAATGATTAAGCGTTTAGTATGTTGTGGTCTACTATCCCTCACTACCGCTCAAAACTTTTGGTTAAAGGAAGTGTTCGCACACGAACACGTCACCGTGTATCCTCGACGCCGGGGGTGATGCACCGCAGCTCACGTCGAAGGAGACCCGTCCAGAAGCTCGGTACGCAAGCAATCCGGCGGGTGCTTTTGAGGACCCGAAACCCCACACGCCCGGGAGGGACCCCGTCAGGGCGCGCGATAGCTATGGGCTGCCCTAGGTCGACCTGATCGCCCCTAGGGCCTCGAGGTTCGCCACCCTGCAACAAGAAGAACAGACGAAGAACGAGGAAGAAGAAGAACTAGGGTTAGGGAGAAAAGATAAAAAATAAAAAGTGGTAGAAGATTTGATCGATTGTATGTTGTTCAATCGGCCGTCACCCCTTAGGTATATAAGAGGCGGCTGGACTTCCCGTGCAAGGAAAAGGCTTGGATTCACGTCCAAAACCCTAGTCAAATTCAGATTGGTTTTGTCCGAACTTTCCAAAACTGTTCGGTTTAAACTGGCTACACCATGCGGATCCTTTTTGTGGTGGTAAACGATCTCGGATGGAAACAAGCCCAAAAGCAATCTTGAACGTTTCGACGAGACGAACAACTTTCATGTTGAACGTTTTTCGATTTGAGATCATCTTCTGAGCCAAAACGGTCACGCAGAACACCTGTTCGCTCGCGTTACCCATCAGACCTATGTCTGATGGGGCGCGCCACATCTCGCCTCGAGACAGGGCTGCACTCCGATAGCTCTAAATTTTGCATACGAGCTCGGATTGGGACGATTTTTATACCAAAATCAACCATTTCAACGAGACGAAGACAATTTGTGTTGATCATTTTTCCATATGAGGACATCTTAATTGAGTTTCAAGCCATTCTTTAATCCGATGTCAACATGAGCATCTCTGAAGTTGTCATAACTTTTGCATCCAAACTACATTTTAGACCATCTTCATATTCATCTTGATTTTCTCGAAGAGAGCCATCTCATAGTGACTTTCAATAGTAAGTTTAAATTACTCTTGACATAGCTTCAAGCCACTCTTTATAAACGTGCCACTTCTGAGCATCAACACATGCCCCCCTGTTTTTCGGCAAAGCTAGCGTGCCGAAAAATAACTTGTACCAAGTTTGTTCTAAAGACGATGTCAACACTCCATCGGTCATTTATATGTCCTTAGGACGATAAGTATATATCGACCATGTCTTATGTGAACTTTCTGATGCAAACTTGGATGACACCTTCTCAGCTTCATTAACAATCCGGTGGTAAAGTACCATAGATATGTATCTCAAGGTCATCCTCCGAACCATATTGTTCACCCTTTTGCTAGGATTTTGTAGATAATCAACAATACTTTCTCCAATCCTTACTTTTGCCTCCTTAAAAATTTCATTAGTGGCCGAAGCTATGGACTTCGGTTCGGCCTTACCTATATTGACAAGACTAAGCATCGGCTATTGAGAGAAATGCAATACAACATGATTAACATAGTAGCCGGATGTTTGCTGTGCCAATTCTTTCGAATTGTCATGTCTAAATATATGAACAATTTTAAAGCAAACCAAGGTAAATTTTGCATCTAGACATACCCCAAGATAAACTATGAGTGATTCGTCAAAACATTGATAAACCCTGAATATTTGTTGCACTACTCATAAGGAATCACCGAAAGCCTCAGTATGTATAGCACCTATAGCAAGTAAAAGACTCAATCCGAATAACAATGCATATTCGACTTTCATTAATCATGCATAAAAATATTCTAAGAGGCATGGGGCTTAAAAAACAGTATCATAAAGAAATATATAAACAACACCAACACTTTGGCCATTGCTACGAATTGAACCATCAAAACATAATCTCCATAGTACTAGAAAGATAAGGCTAATATCAACATTATGCATGTCATTAATCCGATGTTTAGTAATAAAATCACTTATGATTTGGCCTCTTATAGATCTCAGAGATGCATAAGCCAAATCATATCCAAACAAAGTATAAACCCACTAGCCAATTCTGCAACTGTGAATTGGCCTATGCAGCATATATTCAATGATATCGGTCACTATGTCCCAACTCCATTCAATCATAATATATGCATACATATAAATTTCCATGAGCACGTACCTTGTCTCGTTCTCCAATCGAACTAAGGACGATGTTAGAATACTACACCGGCCATGCATTGACATACTCTTAGGACGATAGATAAATATCGGCCATTACCATGTAAACTTCATTCAAAGCACATATAGCCAAAATAAACAAATGAAATGACAAATCAAGTATTTTGGCCCTTCGGATCAGCAACAAACTTGTAGCTAATCAAATGTATAGTGATTTGGCAATACCCTTTCATGATGTAAGAAATTATATTGCATCCATGGATTATAATAAGCCCATTGAGGGTAACCAATCATACCTGATGACGAGTTCCATGGCATAGGCATCAACGGCATAGTTGAAGAATATGGATAATGTGTGGACCGAAGATGTTGAAACATTCGGCTTGGTGCTTCATAGTTTTCACTCTTTTCCTTCTTCATCTTTGCCGCACGTCGTGTAATGGATGCTTTCACATAATTCTTATTTTCAGCACTTCCTTTGGGAACCCATGCCATGTTCCTTTCTTCAAGTTCTTGTGCACTAAGTTTTTGAAATTCCCTATTTTGCCAATAGGATGAGCCGAGTGGGCATCTTGGCTGTGATTCTGTTTTGACCAATGGCAATTCCTTTTTGGCCTTGTGCACTCTCAACTTCTTTTCTTCAGATTTGGCACTTGGACTCTCAATAGTTGGTTGCTTTGTCTCATTGTCTTTAGTAGCCAATGCCAACACATTAATTGGCTCTTTTGCATTTGAGATCAAATCTGAAGTTGCACTCTTACGACCATCTCTTTTAACACGGTAAACTTGCTTGACCACCTCTTTCTTCTTCCTTGAGCTCTGGACCGATTCCTTATGATTGAAACGATCTTTGACGCGTGATTTTTCAAATGTTGATCTTCTTGGAGCTGCATAGTATTGGTGGGATGGTCTAAAATAAGATGGAGAATGTGCCCTTGTATCATACCTGTCCCATGATGAATATAGATCTATATGAGCATATGGAGGCATCCACGGCATTGGCATTGGCGGCCCAAAATAAGGATATGAATATGTTGCATTAAAATTCTCACTTTGCCAATACCGATCCTCATATTTCCGCCTTGGGGGTGATCTTGGTTTCTTTGCATGATTTGGCCGATAAGCATTCTTCTCTTCACTCTTCTTTTGATATTTATCCAATAGTTCAGCGAAGGTGATCTTTGATCTCTTACACTTGTGCTTATTTCGGCCTTTGTTTTCTTTTGGTTTGCTTTCATCGACCATTGAATTTGCTTGCTGCCCCCATTCCTTGGCGTCTTCATTGTAGCTTCGATGGAATTTTCTCCCTCAAGATTATGTTCATTATGCTCTTCAACAACTTCTTTACTTGAAAGCTTGATCCCATCACCTGCAGTTTTTACCTTATCTTTGAATGGATCGGCTCGAAGTAGTCGATGCAAAAACCTTTTGCCATCAGGACCAATTGGAATAGACTCGTCATCTGTTGGTGTCTCAACAAATGTTAATTGTCCTTTATCAATGGCCGATTTAACTATTTGACGGAACATGTTGCAATCCTCAAAATCTTGGACGAATCATGCAACTTACAATACATTCGTCCCTGGACAAATGGCTCAACATGGTGATCAAGAATTCTAATATAATTATTTCTCAACAACAAATCAAATATTTGATCACACATGCTGGAATTGAAGGTATACTTCTTGTTTTTTAGCCGATCTTGCTGTGTTGACGGCTTTGGAGATAAGCAAACAAATGGTTCAGATTTGGAATCTGCCCATTCGGCTATGCATTGTGTTTTCCACTCTATCTCTGATGTCTTTGGATAAGATATTATATTAGCATCGGCTTTCTCAATAGAATTTAACCTTGGCTTTAAAATTTTGAAACGAAGATATTTAGAACATAGATGTCTCAGTTGAGACCAAGTGTAAGCCAAGTAAGAAATAAGCAAAGCTACCCAATTAGATATGAGCTTTAGATAAAGCAATGGGGAAAGCCTTGGCTGCAATAATTTTTCACTATCGGTCTTTCTGAATGGTGCAATATGTCGATCGATATGCTTTGTGACAATCTGATTGCTAACAAATAAATTACCCTTCTTGATTGGCCTCTCAATATTTCTTATGAAGATTTTTCTAATATATGCATCAACAACTAAGTCATGACCAAATCTGAAAACAGGTTAATTAATTGCTAGACATACCTCTTCAAATATGTTGGGAGAGTTGTTGGGGAACGTTGCAGAAAACAAAAATTTTCCTACGGTTTCACCAAGATCCATCTAGGAGTTCATCTAGCAACGAGTGATTGGATTGCATCTACATACCTTTGTAGATCACGCGCGGAAGCGTTCAAAGAACGAGGATGACGAAGTCGTACTCGACGTGATCCAAATCACCGGAGATCCTAGCGCCGAACGGACGGCACCTCCGCGTTCAACACACGTACGATCAGCGTAACGTCTCCTCCTTCTTGATCCAGCAAGGGGAAAGAGAGGTTGAGGAATATGGCTCTAGCAGCAGCACGACGGCGTGGTGGTGATGGAGCTGCAGTACTCCGGCAGGGCTTCGCCAAGCTCTATGGAGGAGGAGGATGTGTTGGAGAGGGAGAGGGAGGCACCAAAGGGAAAGGTAAGAGGCCCTCCCTTCTCCCCACTATATATAGGGTCAAGGGAGAGGGGAGGGGGGGCGTAGCCTTGGCCCTTCCTCCAAGGAAGGGTGCGGCCAGGGAGGAGTCCATCCTCCCCAAGGCACCTAGGAGGTGCCTTCCCCCTTTAGGACTCTTCCTTTCCCTTATCTCTTGGCGCATGGGCCTCTTGGGGATGGTGCCCTTGGCCCATATAGGCCAAGGCACACACCCCTACAGCCCATGTGCCCCCCGAGGCAGGTGGACCCCTTGGTGGACCCCCGAACCCCTTTCGGCACTCTCGGTACAATACTGATAATGCGCAAAACTTTTTCGGTGACCAAAACAAGACTTCCCATATATAATTCTTTACCTCCGGACCATTCCGAAACTCCTCGTGACGTCTGAGATCTCATCCGGGACTCCGAACAACATTCGGGTTACTGCATATACATATCCCTACAACCCTAGCGTCACTGAACCTTAAGTGTGTAGACCCTACGGGTTCGGGAGACACGTAGACATGACCAAGATCGCTCTCCGGTCAATAACCAACAACGGGATCTGGATACCCATGTTGGCTCCCACATGCTCCTCGATGATCTCATTGGATGAACCACGATGTCGAGGATTCAAGCAACCCCGTACACAATTCCCTTCGTCAATCGGTATGTTACTTGCCCGAGATTCGATCGTCGGTATCCCAATACCTCGTTCAATCTCGTTACCGGCAAGTCACTTTACTCGTACCATAATGCATAATCCCGTGACAGACACTTGGTCACTTTGAGCTCATTATGATGATGCATTACCGAGTGGGCCCAGTGATACCTCTCCGTCATACGGAGTGACAAATCCCAGTCTTGATCCGTGTCAACCCAACAGACACTTTCGGAGATACCCGTAGTATACCTTTATAGTCACCCAGTTACGTTGTGAC
The DNA here is from genome assembly GCF_018294505.1 of Triticum aestivum. NCBI lineage: Eukaryota > Viridiplantae > Streptophyta > Magnoliopsida > Poales > Poaceae > Triticum > Triticum aestivum. Next base: position 248,072,903 of record NC_057812.1, read on the forward strand.
GTTTGGTACACCCAAAGCACTCCTACGGTATCCGGGAGTTACACGATCTCATGGTCTAAGGAAAAGATACTTGACATTGGAAAACTCTAGCAAACGAACTATATGATCTTGTGCTATGTTTAGGATTGGGTCTTGTCCATCACATCATTCTCCTAATGATGTGATCTCGTTATCAATGACATCCAATGTCCATAGTCAGGAAACCATGACTATCTGTTGATCAACAAGCTAGTCAACTAGAGGCTTACCAGGGACATGTTGGTGTCTATTATTCACACATGTATTACGATTTCCGGATAACACAATTATAGCATGAATAAAGACAATTATCATGAACAAGGAAATATAATAATAATGCTTTTATTATTGCCTCTAGGGCATATTTCCAACAGTCTCCCACTTGCACTAGAGTCAATAATCTAGTTACATTGTGATGAATCGAACACCCATGGAATTCTAGTGTTGATCATGTTTTGCTCTAGGGAGAGGTTTAGTCAACGGATCTGCTACATTCAGGTCCGTATGTACTTTACAAATATCTATGTCTCTATCTTGAACATTTTCACGAATGGAGTTGAAGCGACGCTTGATGTGCCTGGTCTTCTTGTGAAACTTGGGCTCCTTGGCAAGTGCAATAGCTCCAGTGTTGTCACAGAAGAGCTTGATCGGCCCCGACGCATTGGGTATGACTCCTAGGTCGGTGATGAACTCCTTCACCCAAATTGCTTCATGCGCTGCCTCCGAGGCTGCCATGTACTCTGCTTCACATGTAGATCCCGCCACGACGCTCTGCTTGCAACTGCACCAGCTTACTGCCCCACCATTCAAAATATACACGTATCCGATTTGTGACTTGGAGTCATCCAGATCTGTGTCGAAGCTAGCATTGACGTAACCCTTTACGACGAGCTCTTCGTCACCTTCATAGACGAGAAACATTTCCTTAGTCCTTTTCAGGTACTTCAGGATATTCTTGACCGCTGTCTAGTGTTCCTTACCGGGATTACTTTGGTACCTTCCTACCAAACTTACGGCAAGGTTTACATCAGGTCTGGTACACAGCATGGCATACATAATAGAACCTATGGCTGAGGCATAGGGGATGACACTCATCTCTTCTATATCTTCTGCCGTGGTTGGACATTGAGCGGAGCTCAATTTCACACCTTGCAACACAGGCAAGAACCCCTTCTTAGACTGGTCCATATTGAACTTCTTCAATATCTTATCAAGGTATGTGCTTTGTCAAAGACCTATGAGGCGTCTTGATCTATCTCTATAGATCTTGATGACTAATATATATGCAGCTTCTCCAAGGTCCTTCATTGAAAAACTCTTATTCAAGTAGGCCTTAATGCTGTCCAAGAGTTCTATATCATTTCCCATCAAAAGTATGTCATCTACATATAATATGAGAAATGCTACAGAGCTCCCACTCACTTTCTTGTAAACACAGGCTTCTCCATAAGTCTGCATAAACCCAAACACTTTGATCATCTCATCAAAGCGAATGTTCCAACTCCGAGATGCTTGCACTAGCCCATAAATCGAGCGTTGGAGCTTGCACACCTTGTCAGCAATCTTAGGATCGACAAAACCTTCCGGCTGCATCATATACAATTCTTCCTTAAGGAAACCATTAAGGAATGTCATTTTGACGTCCATTTGCCATATCTCATAATCATAGAATGCGGCAATTGCTAACATGATTCGGACGGACTTCAGCTTCGCTACGGGTGAGAAAGTCTCATCATAGTCAACCCCTTGAACTTGTCGATAACCCTTAGCGACAAGCTGAGCTTTATAGATGGTCACATTACCATCCGCGTCTGTCTTCTTCTTAAAGATCCATTTATTTTCTATGGCTCGCCGATCAACGGGCAAGTCAGTCAAAGTCCATACTTCGTTTTCATACATGGATCCTATCTCGGATTTCATGGCTTCCAGCCATTTGTCGGAATCCGGGCCCGCCATCGCTTCTTCATAGTTCGAAGGTTCGCCGTTGTCTAACAACATGATTTCCAAGACAGGGTTGCCGTACCACTCTGGTGCGGAACGTGTCCTTGTGGACCTACGAAGTTCAGTAGCAACTTGATCTGAAGTTTCATGATCATCATCATCAACTTGCTCTCTAGTCGGTGCAGGCACCTCAGGAACATTTTCTTGAGCTGCGCCACGTACCGGTTCAAGAGGTAATACTTCATCAAGTTCTACCTTCCTCCCACTTATTTCTTTCGAAAGAAACTCTTTCTCTAGAAAGGACCCATTCTTGGCAACAAAGATCTTGCCTTCGGATCTGAGGTAGAAGGTATACCCAACAGTTTCTTTAGGGTATCCTATGAAGACGCATTTTTCCGACTTGGGTTTGAGCTTTTCAAGTTGAAGTTTCTTGACATAAGCATCGCATCCCCAAACTTTTAGAAACGATAGCTTAGGTTTCTTCCCAAACCATAATTCATATGGTGTCATCTCAACGGATTTCGACGGAGACCTATTTAAAGTGAATGCGGCAGTCTCTAAAGCATAGCCCCAAAATGATAGAGGTAAATCGGTAAGAGACATCATAGATCGCACCATATCTAATAGAGTGCGATTACGACGTTCGAACACACCATTACGTTGAGGTGTTCCAGGCGGCGTGAGTTGTGAAACTATTCCACATTTTCTTAAGTGTGTGCCAAATTCGTGACTCAAGTATTCTCCCCCACGATCTGATCGCAGGAACTTGATTTTCCTGTCACGTTGATTCTCAACCTCACTCTGAAATTCCTTGAACTTTTCATTGGTCTCAGACTTGTGTTTCATTAAGTAGAGATACACATATCTACTCAAGTCATCAGTGAGGGTGAGAACGTAACGATAGCCACCGCGAGCCTCAACACTCATTGGACCGCACACATCAGTATGTATGATTTCCAATAAGTTGGTTGCTCGCTCCATTGTTCCTGAGAACGGAGTCTTGGTCATTTTACCCATGAGGCATGGTTCGCACGTGTCAAATGATTCGTAATCAAGAGACTCTAAAAGTCCATCAGCATGGAGCTTCTTCATGCGTTTGACACCTATGTGACCAAGGCGGCAGTGCCACAAGTATGTGGGACTATCATTATCAATCTTACATTTTTTGGTACTCACACTATGAACATGTGTAGCATTACGCTCGAGATTCATTAAGAATAAACCATTCACCATCGGAGCATGACCATAAAACATATCTCTCATATAAATAGAACAACCATTATTCTCGGATTTAAATGAGTAGCCATCTCGAATTAAACGAGATCCTGATACAATGTTCATGCTCAAAGCTGGCACTAAATAACAATTATTAAGGTTTAAAACTAACCCCGAAGGTAAATGTAGAGGTAGCGTGCCGACAGCGATCACATTGACCTTGGAACCATTCCTGACGTGCATCGTCACCTCGTCCTTCGCCAGCCTCCGCTTATTCCGCAGCTCCTGTTTTGAGTTACAAATGTGAGCAACCGCACCGGTATCAAATACCCAGGAGCTACTACGAGTACTGGTAAGGTACACATCAATTACATGTATATCACATATACCTTTCGTGATGCCGGCCTTCTTGTCTGCTAAGTATTTGGGGCAGTTTCGCTTCCAGTGACCACTTCCCTTGCAATAAAAGCACTCAGTCTCGGGCTTGGGTCCATTCTTTGGCTTCTTCCCGGCAGCTTGCTTGCCGGGCGCGGCAACTCCCTTGCCGTCCTTCTTGAAAGCTTTCTTACCCTTGCCCTTCTTGAACTTAGTGGTTTTATTCACCATCAACACTTGATGTTCCTTTTTGACTTCTACCTCTGCTGATTTCAGCATTGCAAATACTTCAGGAATGGTCTTTTCCATCCCCTGCATATTGAAGTTCATCACAAAGCTCTTGTAGCTCGGTGGAAGCGACTGAAGGATTCTGTCAATGACCGCGTCATCCGGGAGATTTACTCCTAGCGGAGTCAAGCGGTTATGCAACCTAGACATAGTGAGTATGTGCTCACTGACAGAACTGTTTTCCTCCATCTTACAGCTGAAGAACTTGTCGGAGACTTGATATCTCTCGACCCGGGCATGAGCTTGGAAAACCATTTTCAGCTCTTCGAACATCTCATATGCTCCGTGTCTCTCAAAACGCTTTTGGAGCCCCAGCTCTAAGCTGTAAAGCATGCCGCACTGAACGAGGGAGTAGTCATCGGTACGTGCCTGCCAAGCATTCATAACATCTTGTTCTGCAGGGAGAACAGGTGCGTCACCTAGCGGTGCTTGTAGGACATAATCTTTCTTGGCAGCTATGAGGATGATCCTCAGGTTCCGGACCCAGTCCGTATAGTTGCTGCCATCGTCTTTCAGCTTGGTTTTCTCTAGGAACGCGTTGAAGTTGAGGACTACGTTGGCCATTTGATCTACAAGACATATTGTAAAAAATTTAGACTGAGTTCATGATAATTAAGTTCATCTAATCAAATTATTCAATGAACTCCCACTTAGATAGGCATCCCTCCAGTAATCTAAGTATAACATGATCCGAGTTAACTAGGTCGTGTCCGATCATCACGTGAGACGGACTAGTCAACATCGGTGAACATCTTCATGTTGATCGTATCTTCTATATGACTCATGCTCGACCTTTCGGTCTTCTGTATTCCGAGGCCATGTATGTACATGCTAGGCTCGTCAAGTCAACCTAAGTGTTTGCATGTGTAAATCTTTCTTACACCCGTTGTATGTGAACGTTGGAATCTAACACCCGATCATCACGTGGTGCTTCGAAACAACAAACTGTCGCAACGGTGCATAGTTAGGGGGAACACTTTCTTGAAATTATTATGAGGGATCATCTTATTTACTACCGTCGTTCTAAGTAAAAAAGATGCAGAAACATGATAAACATCACATGCAATCAAATAATAATAGTGACATGATATGGCCAATATCACATAGCTCCTTTGATCTCCATCTTGGGGCTCCATGATCATATTGTCACCGGCATGACACCATGATCTCCATCATCGTGTCTCCATGAAGTTGCTCGCCAACTATTACTTCTACTACTATGGCTAACACGTTTAGCAATAAAGTAAAGTAATTTACATGGCGTTTCTCAACGACACGCAGGTCATACAAAAAATAAAGACAACTCCTATGGCTCCTACCGGTTGTCATACTCATCGACATGCAAGTCGTGATTCCTATTACAATAGCATGAACATCTCATACATCACATATATATCATTCATCATTCATCACAACTTTGGCCATATCATATCACAAAGCACTTGCTGCAAAAACAAGTTAGACGTCCTCTAATTGTTGTTGCAAGTTTTACGTGGCTGAAATAGGGTTCTAGCAAGAACATTTTCTTACCTACGTGAAAGCCACAACGTGATTTGTCAACTTCTATTTACCCTTCATAAGGACCCTTTTCATCGAATCCGCTCCAACTAAAGTGGGAGAGACAGACACCCGCCAGCCACCTTATGCAACTTGTGCATGTTAGTCGGTGGAACCGGTCTCACGTAAGCGTACGTGTAAGGTTGGTCCGGGCCACTTCATCCCACAATACCGTTGAAGCAAGATAAGACTAGTAGCGGCAAGAAAGTTGACAACATCAACGCCCACAACAAATTGTGTTCTACTCGTGCAAGAGAACTACACATAGACCTAGCTCATGATGCCACTCTTGGGGAACGTTGCAGAAAACAAAAATTTTCCTACGGTTTTGAAAGTGCAACTATCCCTAGGTGGTTTTGGTAATTCATAACAACATATAGCTCATTGAGCTAATGCTATTCCAAGATGACTATTTCAGGAAAGCTCAATGATTGGCATGGCATGGATGTGAAAGTGGAACCCTCAAAATGCTAAGGACAAAGGATTGGCTCAAGCTCAAAAGCTCAAGACTCTTCATTTTATCTTTTAGTGATCCAAGATCACATTGAGTCTTTAGGAAAAGCAAATACTATCAAGGAGGGATGAGGTGTTGCTTAATGAGCCTCTTGCTTCATGTGCTTAGTGATATGCTCCAAAACCCACAACTACTTTCCCATATCCACATATGACCTAAACCCTAAGCCAAACTCGGTCCTACCGATTCTTTCTATCCGGCGCCACCGAGTTTCACTTGTCATAAGCCACTGCCAAACCCTAGCAATTCGGTTCTACCGATAGGGATCTCGGTCTCACCGAGATGGGATTGCAAACTCTCTGTTTCCCTTTCGTAACTTTTCGGTCTCACCGAAAGAGCGAATCGGTCCCACCGAGATTGCAGTGTAAACTCTTTGTTTCCTTTTTGTAACTTTTCGGTCTCACCGAAAGAGCAAATCGGTCCCACCGAGTTTACCTGACCAACTCTCTGGTTAGCTTATTACCAAACTCGGTCTCACCGAGATTACGTTATGCCCAAACCCTAACCATATCGGTCCTACCGAGTTGCATGTCAGTCCCACCGAAAATCTCTAACGGTCACTAGGTTTACCTTTTCGGTCCGACCGAGTTTGTTGATTCGGTCCCACCGAGATTGGAAAACTGTGTGTAACGGTTGGATTTTGTGTGGAGGCTATATATACCCCTCCACCTCCTCTTCATTCGTGGAGAGAGCCATCAGAACACATACACAATTCCAACTCATATGTTCTGAGAGAGAACCACCTACTCATGTGTTGAGACCAAGATATTCCATTCCTACCATATGAATCTTGATCTCTAGCCTTCCCCATGTTGCTTTCCACTCAAATCTTCTTTCCACAAAATCCAAATCCTATGAGAGAGAGTTGAGTGTTGGGGAGACTATCATTTGAAGCACAAGAGCAAGGAGTTCATCATCAACACACCATTTGTTACTTCTTGGAGAGTGGTGTCTCCTAGATTGGCTAGGTGTCACTTGGGAGCCTCCGACAAGATTGTGGAGTTGAACCAAGGAGTTTGTAAGGGCAAGGAGATCGCCTACTTCGTGAAGATCTACCGCTAGTGAGGCAAGTCCTTCGTGGGCGATGGCCATGGTGGGATAGACAAGGTTGCTACTTCGTGGACCCTTCGTGGGTGGAGTCCTCTGTGGACTCGCGTGACCGTTACCCTTCGTGGGTTGAAGTCTCCATCAACGTGGATGTAGGATAGCACCACCTATTCGAACCACGGGAAAAACATCCGTGTCTCCAATTGCGTTTGAATTCTCCAAACCCTTCCCTTTACATTCTTGCAAGTTGCATGCTTTAATTTCCGCTGCCAATATACTATTTGCATGCTTGCTTGAATTGTGTGATGATTGCTTGACTTGTCCTACAATAGCTAAAATCTGCCAAGAACTAAAATTGGGAAAAGGTTAAGTTTTTATTTGGTCAAGTAGTCTAATCACCCCCCCTCTAGACATACTTTCGATCCTACAGGTTTCACCAACATCCATCTAGGAGTTCATCTAGCAACGAGTTATTGGATTGCATCTACATACCTTTGTAGATCACGCGCGAAAGCGTTCAAAGAACGGGGATGAGGAAGTTGTACTCGACGTGATCCAAATCACCGGAGATCCTAGCGCCGAACGGACGGCACCTCCGCGTTCAACACACGTACGGTCAGCGTAACGTCTCCTCCTTCTTGATCCAACAAGGGGAAAGATAGGTTGAGGAAGATGGCTCCAGCAGCAGCACGACGGCGTGGTGGTGATGGAGCTGCAGTACTCCGACAGGGCTTCACCAAGCTCTATGGAGGAGGAGGATGTGTTGGAGAGGGAGAGGGAGGCACCAAAGGCAAAGGTAAGAGGCCCTCCCTTCCCCCCACTATATATAGGGTCAAGGGAGAGGGGGGGGGGCGCAGCCTTGGCCCTTCCTCCAAGGAAGGGTGCGGCCAGGGAGGAGTCCATCCTCCCCAAGGCACCTAGGAGGTGCCTTCCCCCTTTAGGACTCTTCCTTTCCCTTATCTCTTGGCGCATGGGCCTCTTGGGGCTGGTGCCCTTGGCCCATATAGGCCAAGGCGCACACCCCTACAGCCCATGTGGCCCCCGGGGCAGGTGGACCCCCTTGGTGGACCCCTGGACCCCTTTCGGCACTCCCGGTACAATACCGATAATGCGCGAAACTTTTCCGGCGACCAAAACAAGACTTCCCATATATAATTCTTTACCTCCGGACCATTCCGAAACTCCTCGTGACGTCCGGGATCTCATTCGGGACTCCGACAACATTCGGGTTACTGCATATACATATCCCTACAACCCTAGCGTCACCGAACCTTAAGTGTGTAGACCCTACGGGTTCGGGAGACACGTAGACATGACCGAGATTGCTCTCCGGTCAATAACCAACAGCGGGATCTGGATACCCATGTTGGCTCCCACATGATCCTCGATGATCTCATCGGATGAACCACGATGTCGAGGATTCAAGAAACCCCGTACACAATTCCCTTCGTCAATCGGTATGTTACTTGCCCGAGATTCGATCGTCGGTATCCCAATACCTCGTTCAATCTCGTTACCGGCAAGTCACTTTACTCGTACCATAATGCATGATCCCGTGGCCAGACACTTGGTCACTTTGAGCTCATTATGATGATGCATTACCGAGTGGGCCCAGTGATACCTCTCCGTCATACGGAGTGACAAATCCCAGTCTTGATCCGTGTCAACCCAACAGACACTTCCGGAGATACCCGTAGTATACCTTTATAGTCACCCAGTTACGTTGTGACGTTTGGTACACCCAAAGCACTCCTATGGTATCCGGGAGTTACACGATCTCATGGTCTAAGGAAAAGATACTTGACATTGGAAAACTCTAGCAAACGAACTATACGATCTTGTGCTATGTTTAGGATTGGGTCTTGTCCATCACATCATTCTCCTAATGATGTGATCTTGTTATCAATGACATCCAATGTCCATAGTCAGGAAACCATGACTATCTGTTGATCAACAAGCTAGTCAACTAGAGGCTTACTAGGGACATGTTGGTGTCTATTATTCACACATGTATTACGATTTCCGGATAACACAATTATAGCATGAATAAAGACAATTATCATGAACAAGGAAATATAATAATAATGCTTTTATTATTGCCTCTAGGGCATATTTCCAACAAGAGCATGATGGTGGCATGACTTGAAGAATATATTGCTCCGCCTTCGGATAGCTCCCCAACACCTTGTCATCATCTTTTTCTTGATTTCGTGCATCATTAGTTTCAAGATCTTCGCCCACCAAACTTTCTTCGGCTACTTGTTCTTGTTCTTAAAGCTCATCAATTTCTATGGCACGAAACTCATAGGGCAGGAAGTAGGTTCCATTAACTTCAGAAAAATCAAGTATGGCTGTCTTGCTATACGTTCCATGCCCTTTCTCAACAATATTTGCCTCTTTGGAATTGATGGATTCAGAATATATATAACTTGGTTCGGCTTTTTCAACCGAAGCACTTTTAGTTTCCGAATCATCATTCTTTTCACCGATTATATCAATTGGCAATGCTTCTTTTCTTTGAGCTAATTCCCTATCAATTCTATCTTGGCGAAGTACTTGCACCCTGTCACGCAAAGCTTTAACTCCCCTCTCAATTTCAGCCCGCTCTAGTGTAGTTTGCCCCCTAATGCTTTTAGGATCTTTCGGCAATGAACTGTTAGTGTTGCCGAAATTTTGCAACTATGTAGGGGTTGTATAATATGTTGCGGTACTAGGTGGAGGTGTATGCACTTCTATATAACGATATGCTCTCTCGCCAATTCTATCGACTGATGAAGTTTCATCTTGCAAAACTCTAGCCTTTATTGCAGCATAATCAGGAAACAACCCCTTTTCATATTGTTCAAGGCAAAGAGCACTAATCCTCTTGTTTTGTGCCAAGCTCTTTTTTAATGCAGCCACAACCTCTTCTGGAAGAGATTGCTCCGTAATACTTCCAGATTCTTTCGGCAAATGATTTGCGAGTCTTGCCGAAATTCTCAAATTGCATAGAGTATGCATTATATGCTACAGTATTTGATGAAGGCACATGTGTTCCTGTAAAAATTTCACTTATTCGGCTATGACCATGAAGATGTGGGGCCGAATTATGAACATCTACAGTTGCATACGGTGCTGAAAAATTACTAACATGAGGTGTAGCATATGATGGTTGAGAGTAACTAGCCGAATAGCTAGTAGTAGCATGGCCAATTCTCCCATCCATCGTGTAAGTGCATCTAGTGCCTCTTAGTGATTTTGGTGTATTGAAGACTTATAGGTTAAGGGACTAATGCGTTTGTGAGTGTACACAAGTCTATAAGTCTATGAGGAGTTTGATATTTACAGGAAAAGTCGGCCCCTAAAAATGAATATCTTCGACTGAAGATTTTGGTATTTCTGAAGACTTTCATGAAGACTTTGAAAGTGAAGAAATTGGTGTGTCCGTGAAGACTTGATATTCATGTGAGGAATATGAAGCTTGAAGAATTTCGTTTTCGTAGTTTTGTTTTTCTCTTTCTTGAGTCATAGGAAACACCGTACTGTTAAAGGGGGTCGAGAAAATACTAAGGAAAAATTTCCATGTGATGCTCAACTCAAAATCCTACATCTACCAATCCCTTCGAGTGAAGCCATTGGAAATCTCATACAGTTCAGACAATTTCTTCAGTGACAGAGACGAAGTTCTTCTGGTCTCTAAGGAATTTGTCCTGACTGAGGAGTTAGGAATTCGCCAGTGCGGATTGCCTACACAGTGAGGAACATGATAGCCCTGAGGATTTTACTACTCAAAATTCCGACCGTTGCTGTGCTATGCGCCAGCTGTCCCAAAATATCTATCCACCTAACGGTCATATCATTGAAGGGCATTTATGTCTTATCATGTCGGGCTGCTCCCTAGGCTATAAATAGCCACCCCCTACAACCACTAGCTGGTTGGCTGCTCCGAGAGAAACTGACACTTGTCATTTGAGAGCAACCCATCCTTCGTGGACTTTGAGCAAAAATGTAACACCCCGGATATGATTTACCCAATATGTAATCCAACTCTTGGTGTTTCCGGCCTTAAGTTATTTTATTTTCTCGGGTTCGGGTTTTTGTCTCTGTGTGTTGTTATCGTTGTCATGCATCTCATATCATGTCATCATGCGCATTGCATTTGCATACGTGTTCATCTCTTGCATTCGAGCATTTTCCCCGTTGTCCGTTTTGCATTCCAGCGCTTCATTCTCCTCCGGTGGTCATTTCTACCTTTCTTTCGTGTGTGGGGATTAAACATTTCCGGATTGGACCGAGACTTGCCAAGCATCCTTGGTTTACTACCGGTAGACCGCCTGTCAAGGTTCGTACCCTTTGGACTTCGTTTGATGCTCCAACGGTTAACTGAGGGACCAAAAAGGCCTCGTGTGCGTTGCAGCCCAACACCCCTCCATTTTGGTCCAAAACCCACCAAAGCCCTCTCCATCATCTAGAGCGTTCGATCACGGTCGCATGGCCAAAAACCGCACCTCATTTGGACTCTCCTAGCTCCCTCTATGCCTATATAAAGGCACCCCCGAAAATCTCCTTCTCCTTCCCCCCAAAATCCCTAGATCCATCTCCACCCGCCGCCGGACAAAATCCGCCGGGCTGGACATTGTCCGACCCGCGACGCCACCGCCACGTCAGCTCCCGCGAGCCCCACTTCGCCGCGAATCGCGCCCGGCCCGCGAAGCCCGCCGCGGGCCCCCGAGCCCACTCCCTCCGCGCCGCCGAGCCTGCCTCGTCGTCGCCCGAGCCGGTAGGCTCCTTTGCTCGGTGCCGCCGCGCGCCATTGCTGGCCCCACCGCGCCGACGAGGCTCCGCCGCCCGAAGCAGCCACCGCTCTGCCGCCCGACGCCCCGTGGCCGGCGTCCCTCACCGCCGCCGTCCTCCTCCCGCGCCACTCCGGCCGGCCACCTCTCCGGCTACCACTCCTCCATCTCCGGCCTCCCCTGTCCCGTCGCCGGTGAACAGTTGCCGGTGAACCTCGGGAAGCGCGCCGAACCGGATCCAGATCTGGAAAAATTGCTCGGTTGACTTTTTTGCCCGAAACCCTAAATATTTTGCCCTGTTCATCGTGCCGTAACTTTGCATCCATAGCTCCGTTTTGGGCATATAGCATGTAAAAATGTTCGCCCCAGAGAGCACATCATTTCATCTCATTGCATCATTTTCATTTGAGTTCATCTTGAGGCCCGAAATGCTGTTAGAAGAATGCTATTTGAGATAATTGTCAGATCTGCTGCTCCAATTAGATATTTGTCATTTTTGCCATGATTATTGTGTGCATGATATGCCCCTGAGCTCTTCATGAGTTTTGTTATATGTTTTGCCATCTATCCAGAGGTGCAATCTATGTATTTTTGTGATGTGTATGGTGACTAGCACAAGCTTGTAAAGTGGAGCATTTGTTAATGCTGATTTCAGGGACTTAGCATTTCCGCTAATTCCTTGATCTGTTTATCTCAATATGCCACATGTTCATGTTGTTTCCTAGTGATCCATGCCTCTTTTGAGGATGATCAGTAAGGATGTTTTGTTAATCTTGTAGTGCTCTATCCATCCATGTCTTTGTTTGCAATTATGGAGCATCCTAGCTTGAGTCAATCGAGCTCTACTTTTGTCATTTCGTGAATCTGGGCAGATTGTCTACTTGTTAGCGATTTTGCCGAGGATGTTGTAGTTGATCCGTGCGTGCTATGTTATTGTTCTTGCCATGTCTAGCTTGCATTTTGTGTATTCTTGATGGGTGTATGCTTAGATTGTCATGACTTGCTCTGTAGTGAGTGCATCGAGCTCGTAAACATGCCTACTTGATATCTGATTTTGCATGCTCCAGTTTTCACTAAGTCTGAGAACTGATTATGTTTTTGCCATGTTCATATGCTTGCAAATTTATTTTCTGATCCTTTTTGTCTCAAGGTCACTAAGGGACTTTTGTTAAGCTCTTTGAGTAGCGCCATGCCATGCTTTACTTTGCCATGTTCAGGTCCTGTAGCATATTGTTTTCATGCTCCAAAGAGTGCTATCTGATCTGAAATTCCAGACAAGTGTTAATTTCACTAAGTCTGAGTTCTATTTACCAAATGCATTTTTGCCATGCTTGTTTGAACCTGTTAATGGATGAATTGGCCGTATCTCAGTGTTAATCTTTTGTTAAGCATCATCAGTGGATCCCTGCCATGTCTTTTGTTGTCATGTTTGGGTGTTGTAGCATGTTCATCTTGTTATATTTAGTTGGCTACTTGCTGTTAATCGCAGAACGTGGCCAGATTTGAATTACTTGCCATTTCCAAACCGTAACTCCGAATCCGGTGATCTTTATATCGTTTTCAAGCGATTTCATCTCATCTTTCCAGTGGAACACTTGGATTTCCAAGTTGAGGCCAGGTTCATTCATTCCTTGTCAATCTTGCATATGCATCACATATCGCATCCCGCATAGCATACCATCTTTGCATCATATTGTTTGAGCTTTGCACGTGGTTGATTGTGTCCTTGTTTCTTGTTTGTCTTGTTTGGGTAGAGCCGGGAGACGAGTTCGCTAATGAGGAGCCCGTTGAGTTTGCTTTCGAGGATCCAGTCAACTCTGACAACTTTGAAGGCAAGATGATCATACCCTCGAAATCACTACTATCTTTGCTATGCTAGATGCTCGCTCTTTTGCTATGCCTATGCTATGATGCCTACCACTTGCTTATCATGCCTCCCAAATTGCCATGTCAAACCTCTAACCCACCATGTCCTAGCAAACCATTGATTGGCTATGTTACCGCTTTGCTCAGCCCCTCTTGTAGCGTTGCTAGTTGCAGGTGAAAATTGGAGACCGTTCCTTGTTGGAACATTATTTACTTGTTGGGATATCATTATATTGCCATGTTATCTTAATGCATCTATATACTTGGTAAAGGGTGGAAGGCTCGGCCTCTCGCCTAGTATTTTGTTCCACTCTTACCGCCCTAGTTTCCGTCATATCGGTGTTATGTTCCAGATTTTGCGTTCCTTACGTGGTTGGGTTATAATGGGAACCCCTTGATAGTTCGTCTTGATTAAAACTTTTCCAGCAATGCCCAACCTTGGTTTTACCATTTGCCACTGAGCCTCTTTTCCCTTGGGTTTCCGGAGCCCGAGGGTCATCTTATTTTAAACCACCCCGGGCCAGTGCTCCTCTGAGTGTTGGTCCGAACCAGGCAGCCTGCGGGGCCACCTCGGGGAAACTCGAGGGTTGGTTTTACTCGTAGCTTGACCTATCTGAGTGTGCCCTGAGAACGAGATATGTGCAGCTCCTATCGGGATTTGTCGACACATTCGGGCGGTGTTGCTGGATTTGTTTTAACTTGTCGAAGTGTCTTGAAGAACCGGGATACCGAGTCTGGTCGGATCGTCTCGGGAGGAGGTCTATTCCTTTGTTGACCATGAGAGCTTGTCATGGGCTAAGTTGGGACTCCCCTGTAGGGTTTTGAACTTTCGAAAGCCGTGCCCGCGGTTATGGGCAGATGGGAATTTGTTAATGTCCGGTTGTAGATAACTTGAACCTTAACTTAATTAAAATGAATCAACTGAGTGCGTTACCGTGATGATCTCTTCTCGGCGGAGTCCGGGAAGTGAACACGGTGTTGGATTAATGCTTGCCGCAGGATGCCCTCTAGTTACTCGCTCGCACTTTGCCTCCTCTTCTCGCTCTCTTTTGCGAACATGATAGCCACCATATATGCTAGTCGCTTGCTGCAGTTCCACATATTTTCCTTGCCTTATCTATTAAGCTTAAATAGTCTTGATCGCGAGGGTGCGAGATTGTTGAGTCCCTGTGGCTCACAGATTACTATTAAACCAGATGCAGGGCCTGATGATTCCGTTCCAGATGACGCACTTGAGCTCAAGTGGGAGTTCGACAAGGAATCACGCCGATACTACGTGTCTTTCCCTAATGATCAGTAGTGGTGCCCAGTTCGGGTGATCGGGACCGTGTCGCATGTTGGGTTATCTTTTATTTTGGCGCCGTAGTCGGGCCATGAGTGTTTGAATGTTGTAATGCTATTTATGTACTTTGATTGACGTGGCGAGTGTAAGCCAACTATGTATCTCCCCTTTTATTATCTATATTACATGGGATGTTGTGAAGATTGCCTAACTTGCGACATTGCTTTCAATGCGGTTATGCCTCTAAGTCGTGCCTCGACACGTAGGAGCTATAGCCGCATCGAGGGCGTTACAAGTTGGTAATCAGAGCCTTGCCCGACCTTAGGAGCCGCATTGCTTGATGATTTTTTAGCAACCGTTGTTGAGTCTAGAAAAATGTTTTGAGTCATTTAGGAATTATATATCGGAGAGTTTAGGAATTCTTTTTACTCCGCAGTCTCCTCATCGCTCTGGTAAGGCATCCTGACGTAGAGTTTTGACTATTCTCTTCTCAAATTTCACTAAAATTTTTTGAGAGTCACGCGGGTATCTTGGAATCGTTCTGATGGTTTTGTGACGAGAACATTGTTCTTGGTGCCTCCTGTCTTTAGGGGTTGTGGCAGTGTCCCGTGGAGTTGAGCTCCGAGGTGTTGTCGTCACAATTTTATCGTTGCAGTTCTAGAATGCCTGAGTTTAGTACGCCGACATCAAAAATCTCTTTTATGCAGTTCATTGGTGAGATAACCACGACGCCACCCAGTACTGGGGCGGGAGTTCGGGAGTATCGCCATAACTTGTATAACAGATGCTTTTCGAAGGTTGAGGTAGATGGTTTCCAAAGTTTTTTCTCGGTTATGTGTTGAAGGATGGATACAGCTGGTTGTAGGATTTGCTAGATTTGGGTGAGATATTATGCTTCCCCTGTATCCCCAACACCTGATTGCATAACCGGAAAGGTTCGGGAGTTTCATAGGTGGGAATTCTTGTAGCTCTAGTTCTTCTTCCACGGATATTTGGTTTGACATTGGGATTTCTTACCGAGTATTCGTTCTTGATCCGTACATTGTTGATTTATTCCTTTACCTAAATTCTAAGTGGCTTCTCAATTTATGGATATGTGACCATTTCTATTGGAATGCATTCGTTCATTTTGTTCGGATGTGAAGACTATATGTTGCAATTTTCATCCCGTTGGATTCAGCTTCAATATTTGTCTATCAATGTGCTAACTGTTGTCACCCTCTTCAGGATGGCTCCCGCTAAGAGCACCAATCAGAATCAGAATCAGGATCCGCCACCACCTCCACCTCCTCCGGAGGCATGGCAAGCTGTGATGGCCGCAACCAATGCAAACACGCAGTTGATCATGCAAATTCTTCAAGAGCGCAATCAAGCGAACCAAGGCAACCAAGGGAACCAAGGCAACAATCAGAATCACTTTGCTACACTCAACCAGTTCCTTGATAACGGGCCAAAGACTTTCAGCAATTGTGTGGAGGCAACTGATGCTGACGATTGGCTCGTGGACTTATGCAAGCATTTCGAGTGCAGTAACGTCAGGCCTGAGGACTTTGTCAAGTTCGCTTCCTTCCAACTCAAAGACCAAGCTGCAGAATGGTTCCAGCAGTACAAGGATTCCAGAGGAGGCCGTGTGATTACCTGGGATGAATTCCGTCAATATTTCAAAGCTCATCATATTCCTCAGAGCGTGGTTGAAAGCAAGCGTGAGGAATTCCGCAACCTGAAGCAAGGCTCTTTGTCTGTCTATGACTACAAGTTGTTTCAGAAGCTCGCCCGCATAGCTAAGCAGGACGTCCCTGATGAGAAGAGCATGATATACCAGTTCAGGGGTGGTCTCAGAGAAGAAATCCAGCTAGCTCTTGTTCTCTTTGAGCCCTTGAGGTACGATGAGTTCTACAACATGGCATTGAAGCAAGAGGCTGCTCAACTGAGGTGTGATGCTTCCAAGAAGCGAGTCAGAGACACTACTCCTTCTTCCTCTACTCAAGTGGCCAAGCAGCAGAAGTATTGGCTTCCTCCTCCTCTGTTTTGTCAGCCGTATCAGAAGAGCAAAGGTGGCAGTGGATCTTCCCACCCACCCAACCCTGGCTTTCAGAACAAGACTTCGTCTCAAGCTCCAAGATCGAGTGCTCCGTATCACCGTCCGCTTTCAGAGGTCACGTGCAACAAGTGCCAACAAAAGGGTCACTATGCCAACAAGTGCTTCAACCAGAGGCGTCTCCCTCCTCCTCCTGTGAGATCGGCAAGTACAGCTGTGGTCAAGCATAACCCCAAGCACGCCAAGGTCAACTTGATGAACGCAGCTCAGGCAGAGGACTCGTCAGATGTCATCATGGGTAACCTTCCTGTTAACGATATTCCCGCAAGAGTTCTTTTTGACACTGGTGCATCGCATTGTTTCATGTCAAAGCCATTTTTTACCAAGCATGAGTTCGTTTCTTCTCATTTGGGTAAACAAATGGATATCGTTTCTCCTGGCAAACGTTTGAGTGCAAGTCTGGAGGTGCCAGATGTTACTATCACCTTGGGTGACTACAAGTTCCTTTCTTCCCCAATGGTTCTTGGTAACTTGGATATTGATCTTATTCTCGAAATGGATTGGCTTTCCAAGCACAAGGCGCATCTTGATTGTGCAGCCAGGCAAATTCAATTGACTCATTCGTCTGAGGATGTAATTGTCTTTGCCGCTCGTGATGATACCATCCGTCTGTTTTCTCTCAATGAGAAGGGTGAACTGGATGCTATCTCGCAGATTCCAGTCGTTTGCGAATATCAAGACGTCTTTCCAGAAGAGCTTCCAGGAATGCCTCCGCACCGGCCAGTTGAATTCATCATTGATCTTGAGCCTGGCACGGAACCTGTGTGCAAGCGTCCTTACAAGCTCGGACCCGAAGAGTTGAAGGAGCTGAAGAAGCAACTCGATATTCAAGAGAGAATGGGTCTCATCCGGCCTAGTTCTTCTCCGTGGGGTTGTGGTGTTCTTTTTGTGAAGAAGAAGGATGAAACGGACGGACTTTGTGTTGATTACCGTCCATTGAACAAGAAGACCATCAAGAAAAAATACCCACTTCCCAACATCAACGAGCTGTTCGAACAACTCAAAGGTGCCCAAGTATTCTCCAAGCTTGATCTCCATATGGGTTATCATCAGATTCGAATCCGTGAGCAAGATATTCCCAAGACGGCTTTCAGGACAAGCTATGGTTTATATGAATATACTGTCATGTCTTTTGGCCTCGTCAACGCTCCTCCGACTTTCTCTCGCATGATGAACTTCATCTTCAACGCCTACACCAATGACTTCGTTTCGGTCTATCTCGACGACATTCTGGTCTTTTCGAAGAACAAGGAAGATCATGCCAAGCACTTGCGTTTGGTACTCGATAAGCTCAGGGAACACCAGTTCTACGCCAAGTTCTCCAAGTGCGAATTTTGGCTCGATGAGGTTCTTTATCTTGGTCATATCATCTCTGCCAAGGGCATTGCGGTGAATCCTGAGAACGTGTCTGCAATTGTGAATTGGGAACCACCTCAGAACGTGAAGCAACTCCGTAGCTTCCTCGTTCTCGCAAGCTACTATCGAAGATTCGTTGAAAACTTTTCTAAGATCGCGAAGCCTCTCTCAAATCTTCTCCAGAAGCACGTCAAGTACGTTTGGTCTCCGGAGTGTGACATTGCTTTCAACACTTTGAAAGAGAAATTGGTCACCGCTCCAGTTCTGACTCCGCCTGATGAATCCAAGCCGTACGAGGTCTTTTGCGATGCCTCTCTCCAAGGTCTTGGCGAGTGTTGATGCAAGAGAAGAAAGTTTTGGCTTATACCTCTCGCCAGTTGAAGCCCAATGAGAAGAACTACCCCACTCATGACCTCGAGTTGGCGGCCGTTGTGCATGCTCTTTTGACTTGGAGACATCTCTTATTGGGAAGAAAAGTGGACATCTTCACTGACCACAAGAGTCTCAAGTACATCTTCACTCAGCCTAATCTCAACCTCAGGCAAACTCGATGGGTCGAAATGATTCAAGAGTATAATCCGAGTATTGAGTATACTCCAGGCAAGGCCAATATGATTGCTGACGCTTTGAGCAGGAAGACTTATTGCAACAGTCTTATTCTCAAGGCTTATCAACCCGAGCTCTGTGAAGCTTTCCGCAAACTTAATCTGCAAGTTGTTCCTCAAGGTTTCCTCGCCAACCTTCAAGTATCTCCTACCTTGGAAGACCAGATTCACCAAGCTCAGCTTCTTGATGCTATGGTGAAGAAGGTGAAGATTGGGATTGCCAAGAGTCAACCCAAGTACAAGTGCTACCGCCTTGATCACAAGGATACTCTCTTCTTCGAGGATCGTATTGTTGTGCCCAAAGGTGATCTTCGTAAGGTTATCATGAACGAGGCTCACAATTCTCTCCTCTCCATCCACCCTGGGAGCACGAAGATGTATCAGGACCTCAACCAGGCTTATTGGTGGACTCGAATGAAGCCCGAGATTGCTCAGTTCGTGAAGGAATGTGATGTCTGCAGAAGAGTGAAGGCAGAACACCAAAGGCCAGCTGGTCTCCTCCAACCTCTTGCCATTCCAGAATGGAAGTTTCACCACATTGAGATGGACTTCGTGACTGGGTTTCCAAAGTCCAAATGTGGCAATGATGTTATATTCGTTGTCATCGACAAACTCACTAAAGTGGCTCACTTTCTGCCTATCAAAGAGTCAATCACTGCAGCTCAATTGGCGGAACTCTATACCTCTGGATTGTCTCTCTGCATGGTATTCCACAAGTGATCTCTTCAGACCGTGGCAACATCTTTACCTCCAAGTTTTGGGATTCTTTTCAGAAGGCCATGGGCACCAACATCCGCTTCAGCACAGCTTTCCATCCTCAAACTAGCGGTCAAGTCGAGCATGTCTACCAGATTCTTGAAGATATGCTCAGGGCTTGTGTGATCTCCTTCGGCATGAAGTGGGAGGATTGTCTTCCATGTGCTGAATTCTCCTACAACAACAGTTTTCAAGCAAGTTCGGGCAAGGCCCCCTTTGAAATTCTGTATGGCAGGAAGTGCCGTACCCCTCTCAACTGGTCTGAAACCGGTGAACGTCAGCTTTTGGGTAATGACTTAATCACAGAGGCAGAGGAAATGTGCAAAGTCATTCGAGATAACCTCAAACCAGCCCAATCACGCCAGAAGAGCTACTATGATAGTAAGCACCGTGATTTGGCTTTCGAGATCAGAGATCATGTTTACCTCCGTGTCTCTCCAATGAAAGGTACTCGTCGCTTCGGTATCAAAGGGAAGCTTGCCCCTAGATACGTGGGACCTATCAAGATCGTCAGCAAGAGAGGCGATCTCGCCTATCAACTCGAGCTTCCTTCAAACTTTGCAATGTTCATGACGTGTTCCATGTCTCTCAGCTCCGAAAGTGCTTCAAGACTCCTGACCGCACCGTCAACTTCGAGGACATTGAGCTCCAAGAAGATCTCTCATATCGCGAGCACCCCGTTGCTATTCTTGAAGAGACTGAACGCAAGACTCGCAACAAGTCAATCAAATTCCTCAAAGTCAAGTGGTCACACCATTCCGACCGTGAAGCTACCTGGGAACGCGAGGATCACCTCCGTTCTGAGTACCCGACGTTCTTTCAGTCCTAGATCTCGGGACGAGATCCTTTCGTAGTGGTGGAGTGTTGTAACACCCCGGATATGATTTACCCAATATGTAATCCAACTCTTGCCGTTTCCGGCCTTAAGTTATTTTATTTTCTCGGGTTCGGGTTTTTGTCTCCGTGTGTTGTTATCATTGTCGTGCATCTCATATCATGTCATCATGCGCATTGCATTTGCATACGTGTTCATCTCTTGCATTCGAGCATTTTCCCCATTGTCCGTTTTGCATTCCAGCGCTTCATTCTCCTCCGGTGGTCATTTCTACCTTTCTTTCGTGTGTGGGGATTAAACATTTCCGGATTGGACCGAGACTTGCCAAGCGGCCTTGGTTTACTACCGGTAGACCACTTGTCAAGTTTCGTACCCTTTGGACTTCGTTTGATGCTCCAATGGTTAACCGAGGGACCGAAAAGGCCTCGTGTGTATTGCAGCCCAACACCCCTCCATTTTGGTCCAAAACCCACCAAATCCCTCTCCATCATCTAGAGCGTTCGATCACGATCCCGTGGCCGAAAACCGCACCTCATTTGGACTCTCCTAGGTCCCTCTATGCCTATATAAAGGCACCCCCGAAAATCTCCTTCTCCTTCCCCCCGAAATCCCTAGATCCATCTCCACCCGCCGCCGCCAGACAAAATACGCCGGTCTGGACATTGTCCGACCCGCGCCGTCGCCGCCACGTCAGCTCCCTCGAGCCCCACTTCGCTGCAAATCGCGCTCGGCCCGCGAAGCCCGCCGCAGGCCCCCGAGCCCACTCCCTCCGCGCCGCCGAGCCTGCCTCGTCCCCGCCCGAGCCGGCAGGCTCCTTTGCTCGGCGCCGCCGCGCCAGCGAGGCTCCGCCACCCAAAGCGGCCACCGCTCCGCCGCCCGACGCCCCGTCGCCGGCGTCCCTCACCACCGCCGTCCTCCTCCCGCGCCACTCCGGCCGGCCACCTCTCCGGCTAGCACTCCTCCATCTCCGGCCGCCCCTGCCCCATCGCCGGTGAATAGTTGCCGGTGAACGTCAGGAAGCGCGCTGAACCGGATCCAGATCTGGAAAAATTGCTCGGTTGACTTTTTTGCCCGAAACCCTAAATATTTTGCCCTGTTCATCGTGTCGTAACTTTCCATTCGTAGCTCCGTTTTGGGCATATAGCAAAACAAAATGTTCGTCTCAGAGAGCACATCATTTCATCTCATTGCATCATTTTCATTTGAGTTCATCTTGAGGCCCGAAATGCTATTAGAAGAATGCTATTTGAGATAATTGTCAGATCTGCTGCTCCAATTAGATATTTGTCATTTTTGCCATGATTATTGTGTGCATGATATGCCCCTGAGCTCTTCATGAGTTTTGTTATATGTTTTGCCATCTATCCAGAGGTGCAATCCATGTATTTTTGTGATGTGTATGGTGACTAGCACAAGCTTGTGAAGTGGAGCATTTGTTAATGCTGATTTCAGGGACTTAGCATTTCCACTAAGTCCTTGATCTATTTATCTTAATATGCCATATGTTCATGTTGTTTCCTAATGATCCGTGCCTCTTTTGAGGATGATCAGTAAGGATGTTTTGTTAAGCTTGAGTCAATCGAGCTCTACTTTTGTCATTTCGTGAATCTGGGCAGATTATCTACTTGTTAGCGATTTTGCCGAGGATGTTGTAGTTGATCCGTGCGTGCTATGTTATTGTTCTTGCCATGTCTAGTTTGCATTTTGTGTATTCTTGATGGGTGTATGCTTAGATTGTCATGACTTGCTCTGTAGTGAGTGCATCGAGTTTGTAAACATGCCTACTTGATATCTGATTTTGCATGCTCCAGTTTTCACTAAGTGTGAGAACTGATTATGTTTTTGCCATGTTCACATGCTTGCAAATGTATTTTCTTATCTTTTTTGGCTCAAGGTCACTAAGGGACTTTTGTTAAGCTCTTTGAGTAGCTCCATGCCATGCTTTACTTTGCCATGTTCAGGTCCTGTCGCATATTGTTTTCATGCTCCAAAGAGTGCTATCTGATCTGAAATTCCAGACAAGTGTTAATTTCACTAAGTCTGAGTTCTGTTTACCAAATGCATTTTTGCCATGCTTGTTTGAACCTGTTAATGGATGAATTGGCCGTAGCTCAGTGTTCATCTTTTGTTAAGCATCATGAGTGGATCCCTGCCATGTATTTTGTTGTCATGTTTGGGTGCTGTAGCATGTTCATCTTGTTGCATTTAGTTGGCTACTTGCTGTTAATCGCAGAACGTGGCCATATTTGAATTGCTTGCCATTTCCAAACTGTAACTCTGAATCGGGTGATCTTTATATCGTTTTCAAGCGATTTCATCTCATCTTTCCAGTGGAACACTTGGATTTCCATGTTGAGGCCAGGTTCATTCATTCCTTTTCAAATCTTGCATATGCATCACATATCGCATCCCGCATAGCATACCATCTTTGCATCATATTGTTTGAGCTTTGCACGTGGTTGATTGTGTCCTTGTTGCTTGTTTGTCTTGTTTGGGTAGAGCCGGGAGACGAGTTCGCTAACGTGGATCCCGTTGAGTTTGCTTTCGAGGATCCAGTCAACTCTGACAACTTTGAAGGCAAGATGATCATACCCTCGAAATCACTACTATTTTGCTATGCTAGATGCTCGCTCTTTTGCTATGCCTATGCTACGATGCCTACCACTTGCTTATCATGCCTCCCAAATTGCCATGTCAAACCTCTAACCCACCATGTCCTAACAAACCGTTGATTGGCTATGTTACCGCTTTGCTCAGCCCCTTTTGTAGCGTTGCTAGTTGCAGATGAAGATTGGAGACCGTTCCTTGTTGGAACATTATTTACTTGTTGGGATATCATTATATTGCCATGTTATCTTAATGCATCTATATACTTGGTAAAGGGCGGAAGGCTCGGCCTCTCGGCTAGTGTTTTGTTCCACTCTTGCCGCCCTAGTTTCCGTCATATCGGTGTTATGTTTCCGGATTTTGCGTTCCTTACGCGGTTGGGTTATAATGGGAACCCCTTGATAGTTCGTCTTGATTAAAGCTTTTCCAGCAATGCCCAACCTTGGTTTTACCATTTTCCACCTAGCCTCTTTTCCCTTGGGTTTCCGGAGCCCGAGGGTCATCTTATTTTAACCCCCCCCGGGCCAGTGCTCCTCTGAGTGTTGGTCCGAACCAGGCAGCCTACGGGGCCACCTCGGGGAAACTTGAGGGTTGGTTTTACTCGTAGCTTGACCTATCTGAGTGTGCCCTGAGAACGAGATATGTGCAGCTCCTATCGGGATTTGTCGGCACATTTGGGCGGTGTTGCTGGATTTGATTTAACTTATCGAAGTGTCTTGAAGAACCGGGATACCGAGTCTGATCGGATCGTCTCGGGAGGAGGTCTATTCCTTTGTTGACCGTGAGAGCTTGTCATGGGCTAAGTTGGGACTCCCCTGCAGGGTTTCGAACTTTCAAAAGTCATGCCCGCGGTTATGGGCAGATGGGAATTTTTAATGTCCGGTTGTAGATAACTTGAACCTTAACTTAATTAAAATGAATCAACTAAGTGTGTTACCATGATGGTCTCTTCTCGGCGGAGTCCGGGAAGTGAACACGGTGTTGGAGTAATGCTTGCCGCAGGATGCCCTCTAGTTACTCGCTCGCGCTTTGCCTCCTCTTCTCGCTCTCTTTTGCGAACATGATAGCCACCATATATGCTAGTCGCTTGCTGCAGCTCCACATATTTTCCTTGCCTTACTTATTAAGCTTAAATAGTCTTGATCGCGAGGGTGCGAGATTGCTGAGTCCCTGTGGCTCACAAATTCCTATTAAACCAGATGCAGGGCCTGATGATTCCGTTCCAGATGACGCGCTTGAGCTCAAGTGGGAGTTCGACGAGGACTCACGCCGATACTACGTGTCTTTCCCTGATGATCAGTAGTGGTGCCCAGTTGGGGTGATCGGGACGGTGTCGCATGTTGGGTTATCTTTTATTTTGGCGCCGTAGTCGGGCCATGAGTGTTTGAATGTTGTAATGCTATTTATGTACTTTGATTGACGTGGCGAGTGTAAGCCAACTATGTATCTCCCCTTTTATTATCTATATTACATGGGATGTTGTGAAGATTGCCTAACTTGTGACATTGCTTTTAATGCGGTTATGCCTCTAAGTCGTGCCTCGACACGTAGGAGCTATAGCCGCATCAAGGGCGTTACAGAAAATCATCAAGTGAGGAAAAATCAAAACCCAAAACCCAAACACCTACAAACCCCAAGTGATCGAGCATCACTGAAGAGATTGATCCTGAGTGGATCCAACGCTTGTTACCTTTGAAGACTATGCTTCTTCCAGACGGTTAGGCGTCATGGTCTAGAGCATGCAAGAGGAATTGTGGATCGCCGAGTGACCAAGTTTGTGAAGGTTTGGAAGTCGCCTGAAGACTTACCACAAGTGATTGGACGAGGTCTGTGTGACCTTAGTTCAAGGAGAATACGGTGAGGACTGGGTGTCTTGGACTAAGTGTCCTTGACTGGGTGTCCGGGATTGTGTGTCCTCGAGTTTAATTACTCAGCCGCTCCAACCAGACGTACAACTGAGACAGCAGTTGGAACTGGTCTACCAAATCATTGTCTTCACCAAGCTTACTGGTTCTATTTCCTCAACTCTTTCATTTCCTCATAACTGTGTTGTGTGCTTGTTCATATTTGTGTTTGAAGACTTTGACTAAAGACTTTCTCAATTTCCTCAGTTTAATTTCTTTAGTTTGTTTGTTTTCATCCTGTGTTATCCCGTGATTACGCTTCCTGTACTCTGTGCCTGTCTTCATTTCATCATGATGACTATGCTTGTATTCTGTTATGTTTACTTTTGAGTACTTATTTCGCTGCTAGTAGTTCTTCGCTAAGGAATTTTCTCACCGGCAAATTCCTCAGTGAAGAATTTCATAAAAATCGCCTATTCACCCCCCTCTAGTCGATATAACGCACTTTCAATTGGTATCAGAGCAAGGTACTCCCTTGTTCTGTGTGATTTTGGTTTAACCGCCTGGAGTTTTAGTTACGTCGGCCGCAGGTATGATCAAGGTCTCTGCTGGGTGTCCTACGTTCGATGGGACAGACTACCCCTACTGGAAGAATAAGATGCGAATGCATCTTGAAGCAATTGATAACGATCTCTGGTATGTTGTGGAAAATGGTATTCCCTCAATCACACCTTCTCTGAATGCTGCCGATATGAAGAGATTCAAGCAACTCGACTCTCAAGCGAAGAATATCATATGTGGCCATCTGAGCAAAGGACAGTATGGCAGAGTGAGTGCTTTGGAAACAGCGAAGCTTATCTGGGACAGGTTGTCCAAAGTGAATGAAGGAGTCTCAACTCAGCGTGACTCTCGAGTTAATGTTCTTTGCAATCTCTTCAACCACTTCAAAAGACTCGACAATGAAAATGTTCAACAACGCCTCACTGACATCTCAAATGAGCTTCAAGCACTTGGTGCCACTGACATCACTGACCATGAGGTGGTGAAGAAATTGCTGAGATCGCTTGATTCCTCATTTGACACTCTGGCATTGATGATACAAGAATGCGATGATTACAAGTCACTTGATCCCGCTGATATTCTCGAGAGGCTAAATACTCATGAGTTCCAACTTACTGAAAAGAGAGATCTCTATGGTTCAAGCTATGGCAGAACACGTGCACTGAAGGCCAAGGCAGTATCTGAGTCCGAAGATGAAGACTCTGGTAGCAGCCTTGGTGATCCTGAAGAACTGAGCCATGATCTGGCTCTACTCGTGAAGAAGTTCCAAAAGTTCTCAAGACATGGTCGCCTTGGAAGATCCTCAAGGAGCAATGATTTCTCATCCAGTGACTACAAGAAGAGGCTCTGTCACAAATGCAAGAAACCTGGACATTTCATTCAAGATTGTCCTCAGTGGAAAAAGAAATCAAAGAAGAAGAAATACAAGGATTATAGTTCTGATGATGTGAAGAAAAAGAAGAAATCCACAAAATCCTCATCATCAAAATCCTCCAAGCCTTCATATCACAAGAAGAGCATCTCCAAGAAGGCCAGGGCATTCATTGGCAAGGAAATGGACTCTGAGGCTGAATCTGAAGAAAATGAGGAAGAGGAGTCATCTGAGGAGTCCGAATCCGGAGTGGCGAGCCTTGCTCTCGCTACTGCATTTGTCAGCAAGTCTATCTTCAACACTGAAGAAAATGACCTCACCAACAAGGCTGATGAAGGCGATGATGACTACGCTCCCACCTATTGCTTCATGGCAAAGGGTGCCAAGGTACTCAAATATACCTCCTCTGAATCAAGTGAGAATGAATCTGATGAAAACCTTAAACCCAGCTATTCTAAACTTGCTAAGATTGCTATAAAACAACAAAGGGCTTTAGAAAAGGTTCAAAACATGCTAAATAAAAGTGATGATATGTTGGGTGAAGAAATGGATCGCACTGAAACTTTGACTGAAAATCTTCAGAGACTTCAGTCCAAGCTTGACAAACTTCAAAGTCATCATAACACTCTCTTATCGGATCATGAGAAGCTTTCTTATGAATTTCTTCAAAGAAAGCAAGACCTTGAGAAGCTAAGAGTGAGTTATGAAGATCTTCAGAAGGAGCGCGATTCATTACTTGCTCAACAAATTAGCGCTTCTCAGAAAGAATTTGTTCCACCATGCTTGAAGTGCATTGAACGTGAATCTGCTAATTCTTCACCTAAATGTTCAAATGCTGCTAATGTTTTAAATTCTTCACATGCCTCTGCTATCACTAATTCCTCATCTGAGGACATTGCTAGTATCACTGATGATGCAAGGTTGAAGGAATTGTACACGACAGGTATGTACAAAAGCCTCAAAGGGCATCAAGCTCTTTGTGATGTGCTTAAAAAGCAGATCCTCAACAGGAACCCTAGGAAAGAGGGTATCGCCTTTGAGAGGAAACTCAATGCTGATGGTACATATTGGAAGCCTAAGCAGTACCCCAAAACTACATGGGTTGCTGCAAAGGGACCTCCAGTTGATCCATCTAACTTATCTGGATTTGCATGTGAATCTCCTCATTCTGATGATGAGTCAATTGACTCCAACTATAAGCTATTCAAAAATCAGAATGGTGAAGTATTTGCTAGATATGTTGGCACTAACTGCAGGAACCGCTCCCCTATGAAGAAAATCTGGGTTCCCAAAAGATGTCTTGACAATCTTCAGGTGAATGTCATCATGATGCCACCTGTGAAGAATAGGAACCCCAGATCGAATTCTTCATATGGACCAAATTCCTCATATGGAGCAAAGTCCTCATATGAACATCATCGTGCTAACCCGTCTGTTTCGTAGGGAAGATCTAAGGATTATGGATATATGCATTATTCTTCAAATCATTATGTCCATAAGTCCTCGAAGAATTTCTATGCATACTCTTATGCTTACTCTAACCCCTCTTATGTGAAACGAGATGGACTGGCTTCTATGCATCCTTCTCGTATGGAGCTCACAGAATGATGAGCTCTTTGCCATCCCTTCAGATATGGGTGGTGAAGAAAAAGAACTAATCTCTTCTGCAGGGTCAGGTCTCCAGACGCACGTAATCGTCTGAAGAATTTGCTGGAGACCTGAGCATGCCTGATAGGACGCGGGCTAATCATGAAGAAATGAACTTTCATTTCTCACATCCTCATATTGCTTTATCAGTTCTCTTACTTGATGAAATTAATCTGATGAATTGATGTCATATTCTTCACTGATGAAGTATATGAGTTTGTAAGCTGCACTAATTCATCTGCAGGATGATCAACCCAAAGCCACTGAGTGGGTCCTCGATAGTGGATGTACAAACCACATGACTGGTGACAAGAATCTATTGATGGATGCTCCATTATCTCCGTCGCATCTGAAGCATATCATCTTTGCTGACAAAGGCAAAAGTCAGGTATTGGGTCTAGGTAAGGTTGCGATTACAAAGGATCGACACATGGACAAAGTCATGCTTGTTGAGTCCTTAGGATACAACCTTATGTCTGTCTCAATGCTTTGTGATCTTGATATGGTTGTTGTCTTTGGCAAGTACCGTTGTGTTGTGGTTATGGAAGCTGACAATTCCAAAGTCTTCGAAGGCTTTAGGAGAGGAGACCTGTATATTGTTGATTTCTCTACAGGACCACAACCAGCCGTGTGCTTACTTGCAAAAGCTTCAGAAGGCTGGCTCTGGCATCGACGACTTGGTCATGCAGGCATGAGGAATTTGCACACGCTTGCGAAGAAGAAGCATGTCATTGGCATCGAGAATGTCAAATTCCTCAAGGATCACCTATGCGGAGCCTGTGAAGCTGGGAAGATGACCAAGGCCAAGCATCCAGCGAAGACTATCATGACCACCACTCGCCCATTTGAATTGCTTCACATGGATCTCTTTGGTCCTAATCATTATTCTGCTATTTCAAATGAAGCATCTCAATATGGCTTTGTTATTGTTGATGATTATTCTCGTTACACATGGGTACACCTTGTTACTTACAAACATGAAGTGCAGGAAGTCTTCAAACGATTTTCCTCGAGGGCTTCAACCAACTTTGGTGTGAAGATCAAGCACATCAGAAGTGACAATGGCACTGAGTTCAAGAATTCTGGTCTCGATGACTATCTTGATGAACTTGGTATTACTCATGAGTTATCTGCTCCTTACACTCCTCAGCAGAATGGCGTCGTGGAGCGCAAGAACAGGACTCTTGCTGAGATGGCTCGCACTATGCTTGATGAATACAAAACGCCTCGTCGTTTCTGGACTGAGGCAATTGATACTGCGTGCCACATCATCAACAGAGTATATCTTCACAAATTCTTCAAAAAGACTGCCTATGAACTCCTCACTGATAAGAAACCCAATGTAAGTTATTTCAAAGTCTTCGGTGCTAAATGTTGGATTAGAGATCCTCATCACAACTCAAAATTTGCACCGAAAGCACATGAAGGTTTTATGCTTGGTTACGGAAAGGACTCGCACACCTACAGAGTCTTCAACAACGTTCTTCACAAAGTTGTTGAAACTGTAGATGTGCGGTTCGATGAAACTAATGGCTCGCAAAGAGAGCACCTACCTACTATGATAGATGAACCAGCACCTGAGGAAACTATCAAGTTCAAGGCTACTGAGGATGTCATTCCTACTGAAGAATCTGCTGAAGAATTCATTCCAGAACATGAAGAACGTCGAGCTAATGCACCTGAAGAAAATGCTGAAGAAAATGGTGCTGAAGAAAACGCTGATCAAATTCTTCAACGACAACCAGCTCATCCTCGCATTGCAAAAGAAGTGCAAGTTGAAAAGATCATCAATGACATCAAAGCGCCAGGTCCTCTCACACGCTCAAAAGCTTCACATTTGTCTAACTTTTGTGGGCAGTATGCTTTTGTCTCTATTACAGAGCCCACTAAGGTAGATGAAGCATTTCTGGAGCCTGAGTGGATTCAGGCCATGCAAGAAGAATTACATCAGTTCGAGCTCAACAATGTCTGGGAACTGGTCAAACGTCCAGATCCTCGCAAGCACAATATCATCGGCACAAAGTGGATCTACCGCAACAAGCAAGATGAAAATGGCCTTGTGGTGAGGAATAAGGCACGGCTTGTAGCTCAAGGCTACACACAGGTTGAAGGAATTGATTTCGATGAAACTTTTGCACCTGTTGCTAGACTTGAGGCTATTCGCATATTACTTGCTTATGCTAACCATCATGATATCACTTTATATCAAATGGATGTGAAAAGTGCATTCCTCAATGGTAAGCTTGAGGAAGAAGTATATGTTGCTCAACCCCCAGGTTTTGAAGATCCAAAGAATCCTGACAAAGTCTTCAGACTCAACAAGGCCCTCTATGGCCTCAAGCAGGCCCCACGGGCTTGGTATGATACTTTGAAGGAAACTCTTCATGAAGAAAGGCTTCAAACCCGGTTCACTCGACCCTACTCTTTTCACTAAATCTTATGATGGTGAATTGTTTGTGTGCCAAGTATATGTTGATGATATTATCTTTGGCTGTACTGACCAACGTTATAGTGATGAATTTGCCTATATGATGAGTGAAGAATATCAAATGTCTAGGATGGGAGAGTTGAAATTCTTCTTAGGTCTTCAAATTCGTCAACAACACAATGGCATATTCATATCTCAGAGAAATACCTCAAGGATGTACTGAGGAAATTCGGCATGCAAGATTGCAAAGGCGTCAAAATTCCTATGCCCACAAATGGCCATCTGTGCACTGATGAAAATGGTATTGACTTCGATCATAAGGTATACCGCTCCATGATAGGTTCCTTATTATACTTATGTGCATCTAGGCCAGATATAATGCTTAGTGTTTGCATGTGTGCCCGATTTCAAGCTGCACCGAAGGAATCACACCATAAGGCTGTGAAGCATATTCTTCGATATCTAGCTCACACACCAACACTTGGATTATGGTACCCCAAGGGCTCGGCTTTTGATCTTGTTGGATATTCTGACTCTGACTATGCTGGTGATTGTGTGGATCGCAAGTCAACATCAGGTACATGTCATTTCCTCGGACGATCTTTGGTCTGTTGGTCCTCAAAGAAACAGAACTGCGTATCAGTATCTACTGCTGAAGCTGAGTACATTCCCGCTGGTTCTTGTTGTGCCCAATTGCTATGGATGAAGCAAACTCTCAAGGACTACGATGTCAACATGAAGAATGTGCCTCTCTTCTGTGACAATGAGAGTGCCATCAAGATTGCTCACAACCTAGTTCAGCACTCGAAGACAAAGCACATTCAGATTCGTCATCATTTTCTTCGTGATCATGTGTTGAAGGGCGACATTTCTATTGAGCATGTGAAGACTGAAGAACAGCTAGCGGATATCTTCACAAAGCCCTTGGATGAGAAGAGATTTAGCAACTTGCGGTGTGAGCTAAATATCCTCGAATCTTCGAATGTTCTTTGAAAAGGACATTCATCCTAACACTTATGCAAAATTGATGACTTAGATGTGCAACACATGAAGAAACATTTTTCTTCAACCAATGAAGAATAACACTCTTAGTGTGAAGAAATTAATGAAGAATTTGATTCTCAGAACCCTACGATAATTGTACGTGGTGTCTGAAATCATCATTTTTATACGATGGGTCACGCCACCACCAAAAGTTGAAATTCCTCAAATTATTCATATTCTTCAACTTTGCATAGTCTTCACTGGTTCCGTCGTTTTTCTTCATTGGCTATATATATATGAGTTTATGTACTCTACATCATTCACTTATTGCTATTTCTTCAAGTTGGTTTTCTGCTAAGTGAATGTGATCGGACCCTTCCCCTCTATGCTATACTCAACCTAATCTGTTCACAAATTCTTCATGTGCGTTCTATTTGAAACTCGTTCAAAATCTTCACTGTGTCACTGTCAGCTGAAGAAATTAAGAAACGGAACTTTAAAACCAATCTTATCGAAATTTTCGGTTTTGCTGCTCAAACCGTTCCGCATCCCACGATACACTTATCCACTCACCCACGATCTAACACGGTCTCCGCCTCTCACTACGTGGGTGACACATGTCATGCGAATGAGAAGGGTCAGGGGCACGTTCATCCAATTTCTTCGGGCGAGCAGTTTTTCACCGTGGCTATAAATACCCCTCCTTCCCTCCTTCACTTCTTTTACTCCGCTCGACCTCTCTCTCCAGCTCGAGCTTCTCAAACCCTAGCGCCGTCGCTACTTCATCGCCGCCGGTGAGGAAGAGCTTCACTGCCTCGACCTCGTCGCCGACGTACTCACGCCGACCACAGACATCTTCACTCCGCCGCCGCCGTAGCCGTCTTCCTCCGCCAAGTTAGGGCGTGGAAGATCTGCACAGATGAACTTCACATCTCCTCACTCCAGTTCATCGTGTTCTTCGTCCAGGGTAATTAAAAGTTACTTTTACTGCCCTCGTTGATTCGAATGATTATCTACAAAATCTTCAAAAGTGTTTTTCTTCATATCTTCACACACTGAACACCTCACAAGTCATCCATTCTTGATTCGTTTCTCTAAGCATCATTTTTCTTCAAGATTCCTCAATTGTGTGGATCTTCGATCTATACAACTCTGGAACCTAAGACAAAGAACGCTTAGTGAAAATCTTCAAGACTCATCTGGTCAAATTCCTCAAACTTGTTCATTTTGAAAAACCTTCTGAGAACACATATGACCTCTTCAAATCCCTCGCAACTATACTCTGTTCACAGGTACACATGTCAACTGTTGAATCACTAGGTTCTCATCAACTTAACTCATTTGCAGCGTTCCTCGAAGAAAAGTTGCATACTTCTTCAGAGAATTCGATTGTTCAAATTCCTCAACTAAAGAAAATGGCTGATGGTAAGAAGCCACAGAAGGGAGGAAAGAGGCCTGAGGTAAATACAGCGTTTGAGATCCGTGATGACATATATGCTGGGTACTGCACACCTACTGAGGAAACCAAGAATGAGCGCAAAGTGCGCAATCAGAGATAGAGAGGAGATGGGCAAGAGAATGGAGGGAGTACAGATATGTCACTCCTAAGTATATGAAGAAATTGGCACTCAATCCTCCATGCCCAAGAGCTCCATTGGCACCTGGCCAAATAGCAGATCCCACCAGCCTCAAGCGCGGTGAGGACTATCCTGATGAATGGGCCAAGCGCCAAGCCAAGCTGGCTAAGCAAGCCAGAGAAGCAGTGAGGAAATTCAATGAAGACTCTGCTGCTGCTGCTGCCTCTGCTGAGGCCTTTGCTGTCAAGCCAAAGAAGGCTATGTCAAAGAAGCCTGCGCGCAAGCCAAGTGCTTCACCAACAATGCCCTCAGGCCAAGTCCTCAGCAATGCCCTCACGGCCAGAATCCTCAAAGCCCTCACGGCCAATTCCTCATGCTGCTCCTGTTCCTCCAAAGTCCTCAGCTCCTCCGCCAAAGCCTTCAGCTGTTCCGACCAAATCCTCAGCACCTGTGCATCTCGCTTCATGCCAAAGGACTGCCGGGATCTCCATTGCCTCAGGTGTCTCAGCTAGTTTCTCAGCTGCACCAAGTTCCTCAGCTGGCCCCTCACTGCTGAAGACAAAGGCCACTGCTGGACGAGGTCCGCGCCCAAGTCCTCAAAAAAAGCAAGTCGCTTTCCAAGTGTCGTCTGATGAAGACGAAGCTGATGATGATGAACTTGCAGAAATCATCAGAGACATGCAAGTCAGGGCCGCTAGAGCCAAAGGATCAGAGGTGCCACTGCTTTTGGATCCCAAGCTGATCCTCGACTACATTGATGATTGGCACAAGGACCCCAACACTCCCTTGCCTGACTTCAAGCTGACTTCTGGCCAGGGTCACATGCTGACCCACTTCATTCAAGAACAAAAGTGGAAATTTGAGAAGGCCATGCAGATCAAGAAAGCGCAGTACAAGAAAGAGCGCTATCTGAAGAAAAATGTTGTCTCTATGACAACTGAAGAACTTGTCACTATTCAGACTGAGATTAAGAAACTCAGTGATGACTTTGACGCATATCGCGCCGATTGGCTTGGAGCCAATGTTCGTTTTGTGAAACTTGCGGATAACTTCACTTCCAATGTTGCAGCCCCAACGCAACAGGAAATTCCTCAGGCTGAAGCATCTGCTCAGCCTACTGAAGAAAATGCCAGCACCGCTGATGACAATCAGGCTGCTGAAGATAATGTAAGTTCCAAGGCTAATGACTGCATTCCAACCGCTGAAGAAATTGCTAGGGCACACACTAGTGGTGTGCCTGAAGAAACTAAAGAACTCAAGGCAACTGCATCAGTTGTGCCTGAAGAAAATCAACCAGATTCCTCAGCTACTCCTTGTAACACCCCGGATGTAATTTACCTAATATGTACTCCAACTCTTGCCGTTTCCGCCGCTAAGTTATTTTATTTCCTCGGGTTCGGGTTTTTGTCTCCGTGTGTTGTTGTCGTTGTCATGCATCTTATATCATGTCATTATGTGCATTGCATTTGCATACGTGTTCGTCTCATGCATCCGAGCATTTTCCCCGTTGTCCGTTTTGCATTCCGGCGCTCCTATCTCCTCCGGTGGTCCTTTCTACCTCTTTTCGTGTGTGGAGGTTAAACATTTCTGGATTGGACCGAGACTTGCCAAGAGGCCTTGGTTTACTACCGGTAGACCGCCTGTCAAGTTCCATACCATTTGGACTTCGTTTGATACTCCAACGGTTAACCGAGGGACCTAGAAGGCCTCGTGTGTGTTGTAGCCCAACACCTTTTCAATTTGGCCCAAAACCCACCAAAACCCTCTCCATCATCTAGAGCGTTCGATCATGATCGCATGGCCGAAAACCGCACCTCATTTGAACTCTCCTAGCTCCCTCTATGCCTATATAAAGAACCCCCCTCCGAAATTCATGGGTCTTCTTCCCCCCTAACCCTAGATCCGCTCGCGCCGCCGCCGGACGTGTCCGTCTCCGCGCCGGACAGCGTCCGCCGCTTCGCCCGGACCAATCGCAGCGTGCCACGTGGGCAAGCGCAACCACATCGCCGCCTCACCGCGCGCGGCCCGCCCGGCCCGCGTTGGGCCCCCGCGGCCCAGATCTCCTCCGCCACCGCCCGTCACCTTCGTCCTCCCGCGCGGCGAGCCGCCCTGCTCTCCCTCGCGCCCGGCCGCCGCAGGCGCCATCGCCGGTGAACTCCGGCGCCACCGCACCTCGCCGGGCCTTGCCTCCTCGTCGTCCCGCGCCGCCGAGGTCCTCCGCCACCACCGAGCCACACCACCCCGTCGTCCTCCTCTCCTCCGGCCGGCGCGCCTCGCCGACTCCGGCGACCCCTCCTCCCTGGCGAACAGGGATCTCCGGCGACCTTCCTCTCCGGCGTTCCTCGAAGTGCGCGCTCTCCCGATCTAGATCCGGTTCGGTTGCTATAGTAAACCCTAACCGGTTGACTTTTTCGTCTAACTCCCAGATATTTTAGCATTCTTCGTCATGGCATAACTCCGCATCCGTAGCTCCGTTTTGGGCATGTAGCATATCAAAATGTTCGTCTCGGAGAGTACATCATTTCAACTCATTGCATAATTTTCATTTGAGCACATCTTGATACCCAAAATGCTATTGGAAGAGAGCTATTTGAGTTAATTGTCAGATCTGCTGCACCAAATAGCTATTTGTCATTTTTGCCATGATTAATGTGTGCATGATATGCTCCTGATCTCTACATGTGTTTTGTTATATGCCATGCCATCTGTACAGAGGTGCTTACCATGTATTTTTGTGATATGTGTGGTTACTAGCACAAGCTTGCAAAGTAGTGCATTCGTTAATGCTGATTTCAGGGACTTAGAATTTCACTAAGTCCTTGACCTGTTTTTATCAATATGCCATATGTTCATGTTGTTTTCTAGTGATCCGTGCCTCTTTTGAGGATGATCAGTAAGGATGATTTGTTAATCTTGTGGTGCTCTATCCGTCCATATCTTTGTTTGCATTTATGGAGCACCATGAAGGAAATATGCCCTAGAGGCAATAATAAAGTTATTATTTATTTCCTTATATCATGATAAATGTTTATTATTCATGCTAGAATTGTATTAACCGGAAACATAATACATGTGTGAATACATAGACAAACAGAGTGTCACTAGTATGCCTCTACTTGACTAGCTCGTTAATCAAAGATGGTTATGTTTCCTGACCATGAACAATGAGTTGTTATTTGATTAACGAGGTCACATCATTAGTTGAATGATCTGATTGACATGACCCATTCCATTAGCTTAGCACCCGATCGTTTAGTATGTTGCTATTGCTTTCTTCATGACTTATACATGTTCCTATGACTATGAGATTATGCAACTCCCGTTTACCGGAGGAACACTTTGGGTACTACCAAACGTCACAACGTAACTGGGTGATTATAAAGGAGTACTACAGGTGTCTCCAATGGTCGATGTTGGGTTGGCGTATTTCGAGATTGGGATTTGTCACTCCGATTGTCGGAGAGGTATCTCTGGGCCCTCTCGGTAATACACATCACATAAGCCTTGCAAGCATTACAACTAATATGTTAGTTGTGAGATGATGTATTACGGAACGATTAAAGAGACTTGCCAGTAACGAGATTGAACTAGGTATTGGATATCGACGATCGAATCTCGGGCAAGTAACATACCGATGACAAAGGGAACAACGTATGTTGTTATGCGGTCTGACCGATAAAGATCTTCGTAGAATATGTAGGAGCCAATATGGGCATCCAGGTCCCGCTATTGGTTATTGACCGGAGACGTGTCTCGGTCATGTCTACATTGTTCTCGAACCCGTAGGGTCCGCACGCTTAAGGTTACGATGACAGTTATATTATGAGTTTATGCATTTTGATGTACCGAAGGTTGTTCGGAGTCCCGGATGTGATCACGGACATGACGAGGAGTCTCGAAATGGTCGAGACGTAAAGATTGATATATTGGAAGCCTATATTTGGATATCAGAAGTGTTCCGGGTGAAATCGGGATTTTACCGGAATACCGGGAGGGTTACCGGAACCCCCCGGGAACCATATGGGCCATCATGGGCCTTAGTGGAAAGGAGAAAGGGGCAGCCCAAGGGGGCTGCGCGCCTCCCCCCTTCCCCTAGTCCTATTAGGACTAGGAGAGGTGGCCGGCCACCCCTCTCCCTCTTTCCCCCTTGGGAATCCTAGTTGGAATAGGATTGGGGGGGGGAGTCCTACTCCTGGTAGGAGTAGGACTCCTCCTGCGCCTCTCCCTCTTGGCCGGCGCCCCCTCCCCCCTTGGCTCCTTTATATACGGAGGCAGGGGCACCTCTAAACACACAAGTTGACACAAGTTTATCCACGTGATCGATTCCTTAGCCGTGTGCGGTGCCCCCTGCCACCATATTCCTCGATAATACTGTAGCGGAGTTTAGGCGAAGCCCTGCTGCTGTAGTTCATCAAGATCGTCACCACGCCGTCGTGCTGACGAAACTCTTCCCCGACACTTTGCTGGATCAGAGTCCGGGGATCGTCATCGAGCTGAACGTGTGCTCGAACTCGGAGGTGCCGTAGTTTCGGTGCTTGATCGGTTGGATCGAGAAGACGTACGACTACTTCCTCTACGTCGTGTCATCGCTTCCGCAGTCGGTCTGCGTTGGGTACGTAGACAACACTCTCCCCTCGTTGCTATGCATCACATGATCCTGTGTGTGCGTAGGAAATTTTTTGAAATTACTACGAAACCCAACAGTGGTATCAGAGCCTAGGTTATTTATGTTGATGTTATATGCACGAGTAGAACACAAGTGAGTTGTGGACGATACAAGTTATACTGCCTACCAGCATGTCATACTATGGTTCGGCGGTATTGTTGGACGAGACGACCCGGACCAACCTTACGCGTACGCTTACGCGAGACCGGTTCCCTCGACGTGCTTTGCACAAAGATGGCCTGCGGGCGACTGTCTCTCCAACTTTAGTTGAACCAAGTATGGCTACG
This sequence comes from Triticum aestivum, assembly GCF_018294505.1. Taxonomy (NCBI): domain Eukaryota; kingdom Viridiplantae; phylum Streptophyta; class Magnoliopsida; order Poales; family Poaceae; genus Triticum; species Triticum aestivum. The sequence goes on from NC_057812.1 coordinate 248,110,900, forward strand.
CCCGGTCCTTGCGAAGGTTAAAACGGAGTCTATTTGACAAACTATCATTGTGGTTTTGATGCATAGGTGAGATTGGTTCTTACTTAAGCCCGTAGCAGCCACCTAAAACATGCAACAACAAAGTAGAGGACGTCTAACTTGTTTTTGCAGGGCATGTTGTGATCTGATATGGTCAAGGCATGATGCTGAATTTTATTGTATGAGATGATCATGTTTTGTAACCGAGTTATCGGCAACTGGCAGGAGCCATATGGTTGTCACTTTATTGTATGCAATGCAATCGCGATGTAATGCTTTACTTTATTACTAAACGGTAGTGATAGTCGTGGAAGCATAAGATTGGCGAGACGACAACGATGCTACGATGGAGATCAAGGTGTCACGCCGGTGACGATGGTGATCATGACGGTGCTTCGGAGATGGAGATCACAAGCACAAGATGATGATGGCCATATCATATCACTTATATTGATTGCATGTGATGTTTATCCTTTTATGCATCTTATCTTGCTTTGATTGACGGTAGCATTATAAGATGATCTCTCACTAAATTATCAAGAAGTGTTCTCCCTGAGTATGCACCGTTGCCAAAGTTCGTCGTGCCCAGACACCACGTGATGATCGGGTGTGATAAGCTCTACGTCCATCTACAACGGGTACAAGCCAGTTTTGCACACGCAGAATACTCAGGTTAAACTTGACGAGCCTAGCATATACAGATATGGCCTCGGAACACGGAGACCGAAAGGTCGAGCGTGAATCATATAGTAGATATGATCAACATAATGATGTTCACCGATGAAACTACTCCATCTCACGTGATGATCGGACATGGTTTAGTTGATTTGGATCACGTGATCACTTAGAGGATTAGAGGGATGTCTATCTAAGTGGGAGTTCTTAAGTAATATGATTAAATTGAACTTAAATTTATCATGAACTTAGTCCTGGTAGTATTTTGCAAATCATGTTGTAGATCAATAGCTCGCGTTGTTGCTTCCCTGTGTTTATTTTGATATGTTCCTAGAGAAAATTGTGTTGAAAAATGTTAGTAGCAATGTTGCGGATTTGATCCGTGATCTGAGGTTAAATCCTCATTGCTGCACAGAAGAATTATGTCCTTAATGCACCGCTAGGTGACGGACCTATTGCAGGAGCAAATGCAGACGTTATGAACGTTTGGCTAGCTCAATATGATGACTACTTGATAGTTTAAGTGCACCATGCTTAACGGCTTAGAATCGGGACTTCAAAGACGTTTTGAATGTCATGGACCATATGAGATGTTCCAGGAGTTGAAGCTAATATTTCAAGCAAATACCCGAATTGAGAGATATGAAGTCTCCAACAAGTTCTATAGCTAAAAGATGGAGGAGAATCGCTCAACTAGTGAGCATGTGCTCAGATTGTCTGAGTACTACAATTGCTTGAATCAAGTGGGAGTTAATCTTCCAGATAAGATAGTGATTGACAGAATTCTCTAGTCACCATCACCAAGTTAGTAGAACTTCGTGATGAACTATGACATGCAAGGGATAACGGAAACAATTCCCAAGCTCTTCGTAATGCGGAAATTGACGAAGGTAGAAATCGAGAAAAACATCAAGTGTTGATGGTAGGCAAGACCACTAGTTTCAAGAAAAGGGGCAGAAGGAAGAAGGGGAACTTCAAGAAGAACAGCAAGCAAGTTGCTGCTCAAGTGAAGAAGCCCAAGTCTGATCCTAAGCCTGAGACTAAGTGTTTCTACTGCAAAGGGACTGGTCACTGGAAGCGGATCTACCCCAAGTGATTGGCGGATAAGAAGGATGGCAAAGTGAACATAAGTATATTTGATATACATGTTATTGATGTGTACTTTACTAGTGTTTATCGCAAACCCTCAGTATTTGATACTAGTTCAGTTGCTAAGATTAGTAACTCGAAACGGGAGTTGCAGAATAAACAGAGACTAGTTAAGGGTGAAGTGACGATGTGTGTTGGAAGTGGTTCCAAGATTGATATGATCATCGTCACACACTCCCTATACTTTCGGGATTAGTGTTGAACCTAAATAAGTGTTATTTGGTGTTTGCGTTGAGCATGAATATGATTTGATCATGTTTATTGTAATACGATTATTCATTTAAGTAAGAGAATAAATTGTTGTTCTGTTTACATGAATAGAACCTTATATGGTTACACACCCAATGAAAATAGTTTGTTGGATCTCGATCGTAGTGATACACATAATCATAATATTGAAACCAAAAGATGCAAAGTTAATAATGATAAGTGCAACTTGTTTGTAGCACTGCCGTTTAGGTCATATTGGTGTAAAGCGCATGAAGAAACTCCATACTGATGGAATTTTGGAATCACTTGATTATGAATCACTTGATGCTTGCGAACTGTGCCTTTTGGGCAAGATGACTAAAACTCCGTTCTCCGGAACAATGGAGCGAGCAACTGACTTATTGGAAATAATACATACCGATGTATGCGATCCGATGAGTGTTGAGGCTCGCGGTGGGTATCGTTATTTTCTGACCTTCACAGAGGATTTGAGCAGATATGGGTATATCTACTTGATGAAACATAAGTTTGAAATAGTTGAAAGGTTCAAAGAATTTCAGAGTGAAGTGGAAAAATCATCGTAACAAGAAAAATAAAGTTTCTGCGATCTGATCACGGAGACAAATATTTGAGTTACGAGTTTGGTCTTCAATTAAAACAATGTGGAATAGTTTCACAGCTCACGCCACCTGGAACACCACGTCATAATGATGTGTCTGAACGTCATAACCGTACTTTATTGGATACAGTAAAATCTATGATGTTTCTTACCGATTTACCAATATCGTTTTGGGGTTATGCATTAGAGACAGCTGCATTCACGTTTAAAATAGGGCACCATCTAAATCCGTTGAGACGACACCGTATGAACTATGGTTTAGGAGTAAACCTAAGCTGTTGTTTCTTAAAGTTTGGGACTGCGATGCTTATGTGAAAAAGTTTCATCCTGATAAGCTTGAACCTAAATCGGAGAAGTGCGTCTTCATAGAATACCCAAAGGAAATTGTTGGGTACACCCTCTATCACAGATCCGAAGGCAAGATATTCGTTGCTAAAATGGATCCTTTCCAGAGAAGGAGTTTCTCTCGAAAGAAGTGAGTGGGAGGAAAGTAGAACTTGATGAGGTAACTGTACCTGCTCCCTTATTGGAAAGTAGTTTATCACAGAAATTAGTTCCTGTGACAAATACACCAATTAGTGAGGAAGCTAATGATATTGATCATGAAACTTCAGATCAAGTTACTACAGAACCTCGTAGGTCTTCCAGAGTAAGATCCGCACCAGAGTGGTGTAGTAATCATGTTCTGGAAAGTCATGTTACTAGACCATGATGAACCTACGAACTATGAGGAAGCGATGATGAGCCCAGATTCCGCGAAATGGCTCGAGGCCATAAAATCTGAGATACAATCCATGTATGAGAACAAAGTATGGACTTTGATTGACTTGCTCGATGATCAGCAAGCCATGTTAAATAAATGGATCTTCAAGAGGAAGACAGACAATGATAGTAGTGTTACTATCCACTAAGCTCGACTTGTTGCAAAAGGTTTTCAACAAAGTTCAAAGGTGTTGAATACGATGAGATTTTCTCACTCGTATCGATGCTTAAGTCTGTCTGAATCATGTTAGCAATTGCCACATTTTATGAAATCTGGCAAATGGATGTCAAAACTGCATTCCTTAATGGATTTATTAAAGAAGAGTTGTATATGATGCAACTAGAAGGTTTTGTCAATCCTAAAGGTGCTAACAAAATGTGCAAGCTCCAGCGATCCATCTATGGAATGGGGCAAGCATCTCGGAGTTGGAATATACGCTTTGATAAGTTGATCAAAGCATATAGTTTTATATGGACTTACGATGAAGCCTGTATTTACAATAAAGTGAGTGGGAGCACTACAGCCTTTCTGATTAGTATATGTGAGTGACATATTGTTGATCAGAAATGATGTAGAATTTTTCTGCAAAGCATAAAGGAGTGTTTTAAAGGAGTTCTTTAAAAAGAAAAGACCTCAGTAAAAGCTACTTACATATTGAGCATCAAGATCTATTGAGATAGATCAAGACGCTTGATAAGATTTTCAATGAGTACATACCTTGGCAAGATTTTGAAATAGTTCAAAATGGAACAGTCAAAGAAAGAGTTCTTGCCTACGTTGCAAAGGTATGAAATTGAGTAAGACTCAAATCCCGACCACAGCAGAAAATAGAAAGGGAATGAAAAGTCATTCCCTATGCCTCAGGCATAGGTTCTATAAAGTATGCTATGCTATGTACCAGACCTATTGTATACCTTGCTCTGAATTTGGCAAGGGAGTACAATAGTGATCTAGGAGTAGATCACTGGACATTGGTCAAGAATATCCTTAGTAAGGACTAAGGAGATGTTTCTCGATTATGGAGGTGATAAAAGAGTTTGTTGTAAAAGTTACATCAGTGCAAACTTTTACACTGATCCAGATGACTCTAAATCTCAACCTGGATACATATTGAAAGTGGGAGCAATTAGCTTAGCACCCGATCGTTATGAATAATACATGTGTGAATACATAGACAAACAGAGTGTCACTAGTATGCCTCTACTTGACTAGCTCGTTAATCAAAGATGGTTATGTTTCCTGACCATGAACAATGAGTTGTTATTTGATTAACGAGGTCACATCATTAGTTGAATGATCTGATTGACATGACCCATTCCATTAGCTTAGCACCCGATCGTTTAGTATGTTGCTATTGCTTTCTTCATGACTTATACATGTTCCTATGACTATGAGATTATGCAACTCCCGTTTACCGGAGGAACACTTTGGGTACTACCAAACGTCACAACGTAACTGGGTGATTATAAAGGAGTACTACAAGTGTCTCCAATGGTCGATGTTGGGTTGGCGTATTTCGAGATTGGGATTTGTCACTCCGATTGTCGGAGAGGTATCTCTGGGCCCTCTCGGTAATACACATCACATAAGCCTTGCAAGCATTACAACTAATATGTTAGTTGTGAGATGATGTATTACGGAATGATTAAAGAGACTTGCCAGTAACGAGATTGAACTAGGTATTGGATATCGACGATCGAATCTCAGGCAAGTAACATACCTATGACAAAGGGAACAACGTATGTTGTTATGCGGTCTGACCGATAAAGATCTTCGTAGAATATGTAGGAGCCAATATGGGCATCCAGGTCCCGCTATTGGTTATTGACCGGAGACGTGTCTCGGTCATGTCTACATTGTTCTCGAACCCGTAGGGTCCGCACGCTTAAGGTTACGATGACAGTTATATTATGAGTTTATGCATTTTGATGTACCGAAGGTTGTTCGGAGTCCCGGATGTGATCACAGACATGACGAGGAGTCTCGAAATGGTCGAGACGTAAAGATTGATATATTGGAAGCCTATATTTGGATATCGAAAGTGTTCCGGGTGAAATCGGGATTTTACCGGAATACCGAGAGGGTTACCGGAACCCCCCGGGAACCATATGGGCCATCATGGGCCTTAGTGGAAAGGAGAAAGGGGCAGCCCAAGGGGGCTGCGTGCCTCCCCCCTTCCCCTAGTCCTATTAGGACTAGGATAGGTGGCCGGCCACCCCTCTCCCTCTTTCCCCCTTGGGAATCCTAGTTGGAATAGGATTGGGGGGGGAGTCCTACTCCCGGTAGGAGTAGGACTCCTCCTGCGCCTCTCCCTCTTGGCCGGCGCCCCCTCCCCCCTTGGCTCCTTTATATACGGAGGCAGGGGCACCTCTAAACACACAAGTTGACACAAGTTGATCCACGTGATCGATTCCTTAGCCGTGTGCGGTGCCCCCTGCCACCATATTCCTCGATAATACTGTAGCGGAGTTTAGGCGAAGCCCTGCTGCTGTAGTTCATCAAGATCGTCACCACGCCGTCGTGCTGACGAAACTCTTCCCCGACACTTTGCTGGATCGGAGTCCGGGGATCGTCATCGAGCTGAACGTGTGCTCGAACTCGGAGGTGCCGTAGTTTCGGTGCTTGATCGGTTGGATCGAGAAGACGTACGACTACTTCCTCTACGTCGTGTCATCGCTTCCGCAGTCGGTCTGTGTTGGGTACGTAGACAACACTCTCCCCTCGTTGCTATGCATCACATGATCCTGTGTGTGCGTAGGAAATTTTTTGAAATTACTATGAAACCCAACACACCATAGCTTGAGTCAATCGAGCTCTACTTTTGCTATTTCGTGAATCCTGGCGGATTGTTTACTTGTTAGCGATTTTGCCGAGGGTGTTGTTGTTGATCCATGCATGCTATGTTGTTGTTCTTGCCATGTATAGCTTCTATGATATGTATTATTGATGGGTGTATGCTTAGTTTGTCATGCCTTGCTCCGTAGCGAGTGCATCGAGCTCGTGAACATGCCTACTCATTAATAGATTTGCATATTCTAGTTTTTCTCAAGTCTGTAACCAATTTATGTTTTTGCCATGTTCACATGCTTGCAATTGTATTTTCTGATCCCTTTTGGCTCCAGGTCACTAAGGGACTTTTGTTAAGCTCTTTGAGTAGCTTCATGACATGCCTTGCTTTGCCATGTTAAGTTCCTGTAGCATATAGTTTTCTTGCTCCAAAGTGTGCTCCCTGATGTGAAATTTCAGGCTTGTGTTAATTTCACTAAGTCTGAAACCTGTTTATCATTTGCACTTTTGCCATGCTTGTTTGAACCTGTTAATGGATGAATTGGCCGTATCTCAGTGTTCATCTTTTGTCAATCATCATGAGTGGATCCCTGCCATGTATTTTGTTGTCATGTTTGGGTGCTGTAGCATAATTAACTTGATGCATTTAGATGGCTACTTGCTGTTTATCGCAGACCGGTGTCATATTTGTTTTGCTTGCCATTTCTAAACCGTGCATCCGATTCTGGTGTTCTTTATATCGATTTCAACCGAAATCACCTCACCTTTCCAGTGGCACACTTGGATTTCAAAGTTGAGGCCAGATTCAATTATTCCTTGTCAAATCTTGAATATGCATCACATATCACATCCCGCATAGCATACCATGTTTGCATCATTTTGTTTGAGCTTTGCACGTGGTTGATTGTGTTCCTTTTGCTTGTTTGTCTTGTTTGGGTAGAGTCAGGAGACGAGTTCGCTAACGAGGAGCCCGTTGAGTTTGCTTTCGAGGATCCAGTCAACTCTGACAACTTTGCAGGCAAGATGATCATACCCTCAAAATCACTTCTATCTTTGCTTGCTAGATTCTCGCTCTTTCGCTATGCCTATGCTACGATGCCTACCACTTGCTTATCATGCCTCCCAAATTGCCATGTCAAACCTCTAACCCACTATGTCCTAGCAAACCCTTAATTGGCTATGTTACCGCTTTGCTCAGCCCCTCTTATAGCGTTGCTAGTTGCAGGTGAAGATTGGAGATCGTTCCTTGTTGGAACATTGTTTATTATTGGGATATCATTATATTATCTTGTTATCTTAATGCATCTATATACTTGGTAAAGAGTGGAAGGCTCGGCCTTTTGCCTAGTGTTTTGTTCCACTCTTGCCGCCCTAGTTTCCGTCATATCGGTGTTATGTTCCCGGATTTTGCGTTCCTTACGCGGTTGGGTGATAATGGGAACCCCTTGACAGTTTGCCTTGAATAAAACTCCTCCAGCAGTGCCCAACCTTGGTTTTACCATTTGCCACCTAGCCTCTTTTTCCCTTGGGTTTCCGGAGCCCAAGGGTCATCTTATTTAAACCCCCCTGGGCCAGTGCTCCTCTGAGTATTGGTCCAAACTAGAGCCCTGTGCAGCGCCCCCTCGGGGAAACTCGAGGTTTGGTTTTAGTTGTATGGAGCACTCATTTGAGTGTGCCCTGAGAACGAGATATGTGCAGCTCCTATCGGGATTTGTCGGCACATTCGGGCGGTGTTGCTGGATTTGTTTAATATTTGTCGAGGTTGTCTTGTAGAACCGGGATGCCAAGTCTGATCGGAATGTCTCGGTAGAAGGTTTATCCTTCGTTGACCGTGAGAGCTTGTGATGGGCTAAGTTGGGACTCCCCTGCAGGGATTTGAACTTTTGAAAGTCGTGCCCGCGGTTATGGGCAGATGGGAATTTGTTAATGTACGGTTGTAGATAACTTGAACCTTAACTTAATTAAAATGAATCAACTACGTGTGTAACCGTGATGGTCTCTTCTCGGCGAAGTCCGGGAAGTGAACACGGTGTTGGAGTAATGTCTGCCGTAGGTTGTTCTTTAGTTCTTCGTTCGTGCTTTTCCTTCTCTTCTCGCTCTTTTTTGCGAACAAGTTAGCCACCATATATGCTAGTCGCTTGCTGCAGCTCCACATATTACCTTGCCTTACCTATAAGCTTAAATAGTTTTGATCGCGAGGGTGCAAGATTGCTGAGTCCCCATGACTCACAGATTACTTCCAAACCAGATGCAGGGCCCGATGACTCCGTTCCAGAAGATGCGCTTGAGCTCAAGTGGGAGTTCGATGAAGACTCACGCCATTACTATGTGTCTTTCCCTGATGATCAGTAGTGGTGCCCAGTTGGGGCGATCGGGACCATGTCGCATGTTGGGGTTGATCTTTTATTTTGGTACCATAGTCGGACCATGAGTGTATTGGATGATTGTAATGCTATTTATGTACTTTGTGTGACGTGGCGAGTGTAAGCCAAGTATGTACCTTTCCCCTTATTATCTATTTACATGGGTTGTTGTGAAGATTACCTTACTTGCGACATTGCTTTCAATGCGGTTATGCCTCTAAGTCGTGCTTCGACACGTAGGAGCTATAGCCGCATCAAGGGCGTTACACTCATGCACCAATTTCAACTCCAATCCTTCCATATGCATCAGATGTGAAGAAGACCAAGGCTGCAGAGCGTGCTGTAGTGAAGAAAAGGAAAGCATCAGCTGCTTCAGATTCTTCAGCTCCGAAGAAAATGAAGCTTATGACAAACTCATTTGCAAATCCGATTGATACTGTTCCCATCTCAACCAGGCCATCAAAGGACCTTGTTCCTTTTGATGAAGAATATGTGATCCCCAGCGGATCTGATGAAGAAACTCCTTCTGCTGCTTCGTCTGAACCAATCGATGAAGAAATTGAAGTGAATGCTATCCCTTCAACACCTATCATCTCCTCGCCTATGCCTTAGTTCACAGCTGAAGAGGCTGGCGTTGAAGAAATGGAAGATGAAAACGTGGACATTGGCTGCTCCACACCCGTAATCAGTGATGAATTATAGGAAAGTCAGCATCCAAACTCTCCAATGTTTACCCCTCTACAGCAAATTCCTCAGTCCCCCACACAAACTGTTCATCTGGGCTCTAAAGAAACTCATCCCACTGCATCTGTCCGTGAGGAAATTCCAGGCACTAGCGCTAAAGAAATTGTTGCTGCTGAACAACCAACTACGCAGACTGCCACTGAGGAGGAACTAGAAATTCCTTAGCCTGAAGAACCTATTGAGATTCCTGAGGTCGTGATGCAACTCACTGACACTCCTCTGCCGAAGCCAAAGGATCCATTCTCACGCAAGCAAAAGTTCAAGGCTGATGATTTCTTCGGCGAGCATGTATTCTTCGAAGACTACAACCCATATGACTCTGCTCACATTAGGAAGAGGCGTTTCTGGACTGCTAGTCAAGCCAATTTCTATTCTTCAGTGCTGTTCAACAAGGAGAAGATCTTCTACCATGAGCATATTCCTCACGTGGATATGGAATCTCTGTCGTTCTTCGCACCAGTCCTGAGTGTTCTTCACGACGCTGGACTGCTCAATTTTTGCTCTGACATCTGCGATTGGAATGAAGAACTGATTCTTCAATTCTATGCAACACTGCACATCACCGGAGATGTTGAAGATGTGAATTTATGGGTGCTGGACTGGATGTCTGAAAACAGTCACTACACCGCACCAGCCTCTGAATTACTTCGTGCTCTACTACTCAGTCCTCCCCTTGAAGAAGCTCGCTGCATCTACAGTGAACCTGAGCTCACACATCATTACATGCAGGTGCTGATGAAACCCTTGAAGCCAGGTCAAGCACTAAGAACCAAATTCCTCGTGAAGGAATTGTTGTACGTGCCCAGAACTGTCTATCGTATTCTTACGAGGACAATCAGTCCTATCAAAGGCCATGACTCATCTGATGAGGAAATAGTTGGCATCATGAAGAATCTGGTATTCAACATCGTTCATGGCATTCCTGTCAATTATCACAGTTTCTTCATGAGGACTATGACCAATGTTGCAGTGTCTCCGTTTGAGCTGAAGCCTTATGCACCTTGGATCATGAGATTCCTTAGGACAAGGTCTTCACTCAACTATAAAGCTGATTTTCAGAATCACCCCAGCTACTTGCCCCCAATTGAAGTCCTCAAGCAGACATATTCCTCAGTTGATGGAAAGGGCAAGGCACTAGCTATAATAGATGAAGGCATTCGCCCATTGGATGGTCAGTTTCGCAAAGCTGCATCTTATTCCACCAATGATGACTCTGCCACACATGACTCTGCCAATGCACCTAAGTCCACTCCTCAAGCCACTACTCCGCGCGTGATGACTAACCGTGAACTTCTGCTTAGTCTTCACCAGAAGATGGATCGAAATCACAAATGGGTTAAGCGTCAGTTTGGTTCACTTCTTCACAACATGACTGCCACACACAATGCAGTGAAGAAAAACCACTACTACCTCCATCAAGTCTTCGGTCACACCTGGGCAATCCTGTCACATCTATATGGTGAAGAAGATCTGAAGAACATGGGTCTCAAAGAAGATTTTGACTGGTCTGCACCTCCACCGAAGAAATTCAAGAAGGTCCAAGTTCCTTCTCTGGTGGCCAGCTCATTTTCTTCATCACGCGACACTGATGAACATTAAGATTTGGACGACACTGCGGCAGGCCCTACATCAACCAACGACCCCAACAATGCTGGCGCTCGTTCATCTACATGATTATCTTCAGGGGCGTTAGTCCTCATTTTCGATCCTTTTGGTCAATCGATGTCAAAGGGGGAGAAATATGAGTTAGTCTTCAAGCGGGTCTACTATATGGGAATTTTTTTGCTAAGTTACAACTCTCGTTCTGCTGAAACTTTATTGGATCGAGTTGTAATCTTAAACCCGATGGTGCTCTGATACTTTTGGTGCACTGTGCTCTGATACTTTTGATGCTCTATTCTGCATGCTTATTCCTCGTTAAATATTATTGCACGCATGCTGAATTTCATTAGGCACCATATTTCATCATGCATTTAAAATTCTTCATATTATATGTTAAATGCGTGTATGAATTACAAGATATAAGGGGAAATCTCCATGATTCAACTCTTCAAGTGTGCATTGCTTCAAAAGCAAATTCCTAACTATGCACATCTTCAGGGGGAGTTCTTCTATATCTTGCAATCAAATTCCTCAATATCAGTAGTTACACTTCATATGTTTATCCCCATTGAAAACTTAACCTATATTGTCATCAATCACCAAAAAAGGGGGAGATTGTAAGTGCATCTAGTGCCCCTTAGTGATTTTGGTGTATTGAAGACTTATAGGTTAAGGGACTAATGCGTTTGTGAGTGTACACAGGTCTATAAGTCTATGAGGAGTTTGATATTTATAGGAAAAGTCGACCCCTAAAAATGAATATCTTCGACTAAAGATTTTGGTATTTCTGAAGACTTTCATGAAGACTTTGAAAGTGAAGAAATTGGTGTGTCCGTGAAGACTTGATATTCATGCGAGGAATATGAAGCTTGAAGACTTTCGTTTTCATAGTTTTGTTTTTTCTCTTTCTTGAGTCATAGGAAACACCGTACTGTTAAAGGGGGTCGAGGAAATACTAAGGAAAAATTTCCATGTAATGCTCAACTCAAAATCTTACATCTACCAATCCCTTCGAGTGAAGCCATTGGAAATCTCATACAGTTCAGTCAATTTCTTCATTGACAGAGACAAAGTTCTTCTAGTCTCTGAGGAATTTGTCCTGACTGAGGAGTTAGGAATTCGCGAGTGCGGATTGCCTACACAGTGAGGAACATGATAGCCCTGAGGATTTTACTACTCAAAATTTCGACTGTTGCTGTGCTATGCGCCAGCTGTCCCAAAATATCTATCCACCTAACGGTCATATCATTGAAGGACATTTATGTCTTATCATGTCGGGCTGCTCCCTAGGCTATAAATAGCCGCCCCCTACAACCACTAGCTGGTTGGCTGCTTCGAGAGAAACTGACACTTGTCATTTGGGAGCAACCCATCCTCTAGGAATTTGAGCGAAAATCATCAAGTGAGGAAAAACCAAAACCCAAAACCCAAACACTTATAAACCCCAAGTGATTGAGCATCACTGAAGGGATTGATCCTGAATGGATCCGACGCTTGTTACCTTTGGAGACTATGCTTTTCCAGACGGTTAGGCGTCATGGTATAGAGCATCCAAGAGGAATTGTGGATCACCGAGTGACCAAGTTTGTGAAGGTTTGGAAGTCGCCTGAAGACTTACCACGAGTGATTGGACGAGGTCTGTGTGACCTTAGTTCAAGGAGAATGTGGTGAGGACTGAGTGTCTTGGACTAAGTGTCTTTGACTGGGTGTCCGGAACTGTGTGTCCTCGAGTTTAATTACTCAGTCGCTCCAACCAGACATACAACTGAGACAATAGTTGGAACTGGTCTACCAAATCATTGTCTTCACCAAGCTTACTGGGTCTATTTCCTCAACTCTTTCATTTCCTCATAATTGTGTTGTGTGTTTGTTCATATCTGTGTTTGAAGAATTTGACTGAAGACTTTCTCACTTTCTTCAGTTTAATTTCTTCAGTCTGTTTGTCTTCATCCTGTGTTATCCCGTGATTACGCTTCCTGTACTCTGTGCCTGTCTTCATTTCATCATGATGACTATGCTTGTATTCTGTTATGTTTACTTTTGAGTACTTATTCCGTTGCTATAGTTCTTCGCTAAGGAATTTTCTCACCGACAAATTCCTCAGTGAAGAATTTCATAAAAATCGCCTATTCACCCCCCTCTAGTCGATATAACGCACTTTCACATCGGCAAGGTTGGATTCACATATTGCAAATTAGTTGCTGATGAATAAAAAGGTGAAACACTTTCTTGTATGCTATTGGAAATTTTAAAATAAGGTGTTTCAAATTGATTAACCAAACCCATCATGTTGTCCATTGGCATATGGATTTGTGGGGTTGCCGATGCATAAGAGTTTGGATACATATGTTGTACGTTGCTAAAATCATAAGAATTTAAAGCATGAAGATTGTTTTGCATCGGCCCTTGCGCATATTTAGATGCATGATTGATAAAACTAGGGCTAGCCGATACATTATGCTCATTAGGGGATCCAGCAACAACATATGAATTATTTGCATCTACAAAGGGGAATTGGGTATTCATATTACCTTTGTTGATTGCATCAACTTGACGACGATCTGTTCGTAGCAAGAATGGGCTGGAGACCGTTCAAAGCTTCGTCCCAGCGGAGTCGCCAAAAAGTGTGTTCGCACACGAACACGTCATCATGTACCCTCGACGCCGGAGGTGATGCACCGCAGCTCACGTCGAAGGAGACCCGTCTGGAAGTGCGGTACACAAGCAATCCGGCGGGTGCTTTTGAGGACCTGAAACCCCACACGCCCGGGAGGGACCCCGTTAGGGCGCGCGGCAGCTATGGGCTGCCCTAGGTCGACCTGATCGCCCCTAGGGCCTCGAGGTTCGCCGCCCTGCAACAAGAAGAACAGACGAAGAACGGGGAAAAAGAAGAATTAGAGTTAGGGAGAAAATATAAAAGATAAAAAGTGGTAGATGATTTGATCGATTGTGTGTTGTTCAATCGGCCGTCACCCCTTAGGTATATAAGAGGCGGCTGGACTTCCCGTGCAAGGAAAAGGCTTGGATTCACGTCCAAAACCCTAGTCAAATTCGGATTGGTTTTGTCCGAACTTTCCAAAACTGTTCGGTTTAAACTGGCTGCATCTTGCGGATCCTTTTTGTGGTGATAAACGATCTCGGATGGAAATGAACATTCTTTAATCTGGTGTCAACATGAGCATCTCTGAAGTTGTCATAACTTTTGCATCCAAACTTCATTTTAGACCATCTTCATATTCATCTTGATTTTCTCGAAGAGAGCCATCTCATAGTGACTTTCAATAGTAAGTTTGAATTACTCTTAACATAGCTTCAAGCCACTCTTTATGAACGTGTTACTTTTGAGCGTCAACAGAAAGTCATCAATAGATTGAGTTGGAACTTGAGTCTACCAACTGGATCAAAGTCAGACTCACTTGTTGTAGTACTACTAGTAGTACTTCTCGAGTACGTATTGAAAATTCATGTCTTCTTTTTAAAACGCAACACTACTATTTATTGGCTGGCCCACACTTACATAGACGTTAACATTGAACCGTGCCGTGCCTAACGAACCCGTTCATAAACATGCCCATCAAAATTAGCGGGTAATCCGTTTCAAAAAAAAGTAGCGGGTAAGAACGAGCAAGCAGGAATGCAGGGCGGTCTAAATCACCCTCCCATGTATATGTAAAAATAATAATCATCCTCTTTTGTCGACGTAAACGACGGACCTCAGACCAACACCAACGCTAGACGCGCACAGGCGTTTGGAGTATCTGCGCCCAACGCACAAGAGGCGTCCTGACCCTGAGCGGACACACCAGGCCCACGCCGAGCTCCTCCGCCTCGTTGCCGCGTCCCGTCATGCCACGGCTCGCTGCTGTCCTTCCCATAAATGCCTCCGTCAAGTTGCAGCTCGCCCGCGCGAGCAGTGCCCACGCCGCGCCGGTCCTTCACAGTGTCGCCCGCGCGGGTAGCCCCCGAGGTCGTTCCAGACCTGCCGGACTGGCCCCCACAGGCCGACTTGCCTCGCCGTTGGCCCGCTCCGTCCCTCCTCACTGCCTGCCTGCCGCGTCCCGATGTGGACGTGGGCAACATGGTGCGCCGTGAGGCCGGCCTCCAGCGACGGCCGGCGCGCGTGACAGGCGGCAGCGACGGTGCGCGCGGTGGGCTGGCGAGCGCGACAGCTATCGCGTCGAGAGGGATTGGAGGCGGTCTCACTAATTTGTGGGTGACGTAGCTAACGGTGGCAATCAGCGAGAACATCCGTCCGTATCCGCACAGACGCATTTGTTGCCCAATTTTGGGTCAGGTTTGGGATGAGGCCGAATCAAAACGGACATGTGTGGACAACTTTGTCCGTTTGCGGTTTAGCATTGGGCCGAGTTTTACCTCAAGCGGACGCGGACGAATTGGGGTCTTGTTGGAGTTGGCCTCAGGTCGCGGCGCGATCGAGCCACGCGTACGCGCCAGCCACGGCCACCGGGCTCTCCCACCGCCGCGCTGCGGCTGACTGGTGGCAGAAAGCCGAGACGGCGATGGAATCTGGTGCTCAGCACTCAGCAGTATGCGCCGCGTGCGTGGTGCTCTGCTCGGCGGCTTCCGCCTGACACGCGGTGGCGTCTTGGGGGCTGGGCCACTGCCGTGCCGGTGTATTTTCCGTTCAACACGCAGAGATGCAACAGTGTTCCTCTTGCATGTAAATAGTGCATAGCATTAGCCGCCAATGGACAAAGGACAGCGCGATATGAATAAATACGTCTCCATGATGGGCTGCTGCAGCCTGCGGATTACCCTCTCCCTCTGCGCTAGGCGCACCATTGCTTGCATACCAGTGGCCGAGTCGTCACCCTGTGACGCCGTGGAGAGGAAGTTATGCGTAAGTTTAGTTTAAAAAAAATGAAATCCTCGTTTCCATCTAAAAAACATTTTTTTAAAGAATCATCACGTCCAACTAGAAAAAGAAGTAAAAAACAAAGAAAAAAAATCACCAACACGACCTACCAGCGAGCGCCATTTTACGTAGCCCTCCATTTAAAAAATATGTGAGATCACCACCTCCATCTAAAAAGAAAAAAATGTTAAAAAAATCTCACCTTCATTTAAAAATAATATCCCAAAAGCTTTTGCACCGTGGTCAACCACCTTATGCCATATGGCATAGCTGGTTGACCGCTCTTCGCGTGATACTTAATGAGTTTAATCTTCCGTTCAATACGCAGCAGTGCAACAATGGTCCCCTTGCATGTACTTCCTCCGTTTCAAATTACTCAAACCATGACGAGTAATTTGAAACAGAAAAAGTATGTATGAAAATATACTAGCATCAAAGCCGCCGATGGAAAAGGGACAACGCGGCATCTACAAAGATACGAAAATGTCTCTCGATGGGTCGCTGCGGCCTGCAAACGATCCTTTGCGCTAAGCGCACGTTCCCTTGTCCCGTCAAGCTGAATTCTTGGCTTTCCGCACCTTTTGCGGTTGCCACAAGCTAATCTGTCACGAGAAAGGCCATATGAATCGACCTGCACTAAATTTGACAAAATTTCTGTTCCGGCCTTTTCGATGAACTAAATCACGATACCTGTTTTAAAAAGAATTTCGTTTCTGATTTCTTTTGTCACGCCAATATCTTTGGTGTCTTGTTCGTATGGAAGATGTCAGGGTCCTTGGTGTTTCACTCTGGTCCACACTTGACTACATGGCGCTGATGTGACAAAGACGAAACGCCATATGTCCTGCGTTTTGGTGAGACGCTTCAGGTCTTGGCGTTTGGTCCTAGTCCACATAAACAATAAAAGGTTCGTGCATCATTCATGAAGTTACTTTCGTGAATACTGATTTCCTTAATTAACTCTCATAATTAATGAGTTTAAAAGAAAACTTTAGTAATTGATGCCAACCGAGCATGCATGGTTATCTCGTCCTAATTGGGTATCATGCATCTAATCTTTACCTCTACCTCTTTATCTTTATCTAATAATATAAAACAGAGGCTTTCATAGTTTTTCATACGCCATCTATTTATATGTGTTGATTTTGTCTTAACCATTGAAATTGACGTCTGAGATTTAAAAGTAATCTTAACACGGTTCGGACTAGGGACACGATGGACTCTCCCCAATCCCTCACGTCTCGATCATAACATCTGCACGCCTGTCCCCCGTAAAAAAATAGCTGCACCCTGTCCTCTCGCAAGCCGTCTCCTTCCTTCCCATAAAAAAACGTCTCCTTCCTTCTCAGATAATCCCCTCCGTCCCAGATACGCTGCCGCCGGAGAGTTCGCCACCTGTGCCACTGCAGCAAATGACGCCGGTATGGGCGGTGGTTCGGCCTTGAGAACGCGGGTCGTCCGGCGGACCGCCCCCCTATGCCTGGATCCGACCTCCCGTCCACATGCTTCATTGGCGGCGGTGGCATCTCACCCCCGCCGAGGACCCTGCCACCGACGTCTAGGAAGCACAGGCGCAGCGACCACGATAGGGGGCCATCGCTATCGAGCCGCACGATCCGGAGGTAGGCTGCGGTCGACGCAGTGTGGACGGTGCGGCGCGTGGACGCAACCTTGGCGATGTGGAGCAGACGCGAGAGGTGGTCCTCGCGCTACGCCGCGCGAGCTACTGCCGCGCCCCGGACAACGACGACGATTACCCACACCCGAAGGTGAGGCCTCCTAGCAAGCGGCGACGAGAATTCAACCTTGGAGTAGGAGCGCACAGAGTGTTTTTTTGTTTTACGGTGTCCGTGTCGTGCATTGGGGGTATGATTGGAGTGGGCTTACATGGGGCTCGCCATCGATGATGCCACTTCTCGGCTCTTGTCGATGCGTGTTACCTTACATCTGTTGTTGTTCGTGGCGATTAGAATGGGTATTACGCTAGCGATTGCATCTGTTTGCTCTTGCTAGGACACGGGATTGTCTGTCGTGTCCGCTTGTGCGAGATTTGCGGGTGTTGGATGGCAATTGGTTCGTCCATTATTGATCACTGACTCTCGGTTGGATTTTCTCTTTCGCTGCTTTGTAGGCACTAGAATATTACTTGTCAGTTCTTCTAGGATTGGTGAAAGAAGGTGAGTAGTTTTTGGAATTTGATTTTTTGTTAGTGTTTTGGTTTTATTTTTTTACCCCAAAACCGTAGAACAATTGTTCTACCGTAATTTTCATTAATAATCATATATGTACAAGGGATAAAAAAAGAAAACAAAAGGTCTAACCAACTCCCGTTTTCTCTAACATGGAAAATAAACCAGCTACTAAGAACTAAGAGAGATGGGAGTTCATCCATTGCTCTAGGCAACCGATGTTCTTATGCTTGGTTCTATGTTTCACTAGATAGAGATCATGCTACATTCCATGCTTTCAGGCTTCCAGGGACGTGATACGTCTTCAACGTATCTATAATTTTTATTGCTTCATGCTATATTATCTACTATTTTAAATATTATTGGGCTTTATTATCTACTTTTATATTATTTTTGAGACTAACCTATTAACCGAAGGCCCAGCCCAGAATTGTTGTTTTTTGCCTGTTTTAGGTTTCGAAAAAAAGGAATATCAAACGGAGTCCAAACGGAATGAAACCTTTAGGAACGTGATTTTCTCACTGAATACAACTCAGGAAACTTGCACCCTACGTCAAGCCAGCTAACAGGAGCCCACGAGGTAGGGGGTGCGCCTCCCCCCCTAGGCGCGCCCTCCACCCTCGTGGGGCCCCTGTTGCTCCACCGACGTACTTCTTCCTCCTATATATATCCACGTACCCCCAAACGATCAGAACAGGAGCCAAAACCCTGATTCCACCGCCGTAACTTTATGTATCCACAAGATCCCATCTTGGGGTCTGTTCCGGAGCTCCGCGGAGGGGGCATCGATCACGGAGGGCTTCTACATCAACACCATAGCCTCTCCGATGAAGTGTGAGTAGTTTACTTCAGACCTACGGGTCCATAGTTAGTACCTAGAGGGCTTCTTCTCTCTTTTTGGATCTCAATACAATGTTCTCCCCCTCTCTTGTGGAGATCTATTCGATGTAATCTTCTTTTGGTGTGTTTGTTGAGACCGATGAATTGTGGGTTTATGATCAAGTCTATCTATGAATAATATTTGAATCTTCTCTGAATTCTTTTATGTATGATTGGTTATCTTTGCAAGTCTCTTCAAATTATCAGTTTGGTTTGGCCTACTAGATTGATCTTTCTTGCAATGGGAGAAGTGCTTAGCTTTGGGTTCAATCTTGCGGTGTCCTTTCCCGATGACAGTAAGGGCAGCAAGGCACGTATTGTATTGTTGCCATCGAGGATAACAAGATGGGGTTTTCTTCATATTGCATGAGTCTATCCCTCTACATCATGTCATCTTGCTTAAGGCGTTACTCTGTTTTTAACTTAATACTCTAGATGCATGCTGGATAGCGGGCGATGAGTGGAGTAATAGTAGTAGATGCAGACAAGAGTCGGTCTACTTGTCTTGGATGTGATGCCTATATACATGATCATACCTAGATATTCTCATAACTATGCTCAATTCTGTCAATTGCTCAACATTAATTTGTCCACCCACCGTAGAATACTTATACTCTCGAGAGAAGCCACTAGTGAAACCTATGGCCCCCGGGTCTATCTTTATCATATCAATCTCCTACTACTTAGTTATTTACTTTGCTATTTATTTTGCTTTTATTTTACTTTGCATCTTTATCATAAAAATACCAAAAATATTATCTTATCATATCTATTAGATCTCACTCTCGTAAGTGGCCCTATAGGGATTGACAACCCCTATTTGCGTTGGTTGCTAGGATTTATTTGTTTTGTGCAGGTACGAGGGACTCGCGTGTAGCCTCCTACTGGATTGATACCTTGGTTCTCAAAAACTGAGGGAAATACTTACGCTACTTTGCTGCATCATCCCTTCCTCTTCGGGGAAAACCAACGCAGTGCTAAAAGAGGTAGCAAGAAGGATTTCTGGTGCCGTTGTCGGGGAGGCCTACGCAAAAGTCAACATACCAAGTACCCATCACATACCTTTATCTCCCACATTACATTATTTGCCATTTGCCTCTCGTTTTCCTCTCCCCCCCCCAATTCACCCTTGCCGTTTTATTTGCCCTCTCTCTCTCTCTATCCTCCCTCTCTATTTGCCTCTTTTTGCCCGCTTGCTTTTTATTTGCTTGTGTGTTAGTTTGCTTGCTTGTCACGATGACTCAAGATAATACTAAATTTGGTGACCTTCACCTTAAAAGATTAGAAGAGATCAAAAGCAATGTTAGAAGTTTCATGGTTTTGCAATTTGATCATAATAGTTTCTTCAGAAACGAGTTTAAAGAACAGAAAAGTTTTATGAGTTTTATGAATAAAGAGCTTGATGATATGTCTAAAGAATTCGATGGTTTAAGATCCCAACTTGCTCATCTTGAGAAATTAACTGCTGAAATTTCAGATAAGCAGGCTACCTTAGTTAATAAGATGGCCGCTAAACCGAGTTGCTATGAAAATAATGATGAAGATCTAAAAGTTATTGATGTGTCCCCTATTAAATATTTGTTTTGCAATATGAATCTTGATAATGATGGGACTGAACATGATCCACCTTTACCTAGAAGGCGTTCCAAGAATTCCGAATCTTTTGACCTTGATGCTAAATTTGATAAAAGTGGGATTGAAGAAATTAAAACCCTAGATGTTGCTAAACCCACTATTATGGATTTCAAGGAATTTAACTATGAAAATTGCTCTTTGATTGATTGTATTTCCTTGTTGCAATCCGTGCTAAATTCTCCTCATGCTTATAGTCAAAATAAAGCATTTACTAAACATATCGTTGATGCCTTGATGCAATCTTATGAAGAAAAACTTGAATTGGAAGTTTCTATCCCTAGAAAACTTTATGATGAGTGGGAACCAACTATTAAAATTAAAATTAAAGATCGTGAATGCTATGCTTTATGTGATTTGGGTGCTAGTGTTTCCACGATTCCAAAGACTTTGTGTGATTTGCTAGGTTTCCGTGATTTTGATGATTGCTCTCTAAACTTGCACCTTGCGGATTCCACTATTAAGAAACCTATGGGAAGAATTAATGATGTTCTTATTGTTGCAAATAGGAATTATGTGACCGTAGATTTTATTGTTCTTGACATAGATTGCAATCCTTCATGTCCTATTATTCTTGTTGACCTTTCCTTAGAACGATTGGTGCAATTATTGATATGAAGGAAGGAAATATTATATTCCAATTTCCGTTAAGGAAAGGCATGGAACACTTTCCTAGAAAGAAAATTAAATTACCTTATGAATCTATTATGAGAGCTACT
This sequence comes from Triticum aestivum, assembly GCF_018294505.1. Taxonomy (NCBI): domain Eukaryota; kingdom Viridiplantae; phylum Streptophyta; class Magnoliopsida; order Poales; family Poaceae; genus Triticum; species Triticum aestivum. Next base: position 248,132,125 of record NC_057812.1, read on the forward strand.
TATGGATTGCCTACCAAATATGGCAATACCTAGATCTATTCGTGCTTGTTATGCCTAGCTAGGGGCGTTAAACGATAGCGCTTGTTGGGAGGCAACCCAATTTTATTTTTATTCCTTGCTTTTTGCCCCTGCTTAGTAATAAATAAATTTTTTAGCCTCTGTTTTGGTTATGTTTTTTGTGTTTAATTAGTGTTTGTGGCAAGTAGAACCGTTGGAAAGATTTGTGGAAAGTCTTGTTGAACTTGCTGTAAAAAACAGAAACTTTAGCGCTCACGAGAACAGCTGTCAGTTTTATTTGGAAAGTCCTATTTAGTTAATTATTTTTCCAAATGATTAATAGATAAATTCCTCACGTCCAGCAATTTATTTTAGAATTTTTGGGGTTCCAGATCTTGCGCTAGCTACAGATTACTACAGATTGTTCTGTTTCTGACAGATTCTGTTTTGCATGTGTTCTTTGCTTATTTTGATGAATCTATGGCTAGTAAAATAGTTTATGAACCATAGGGAAGTTGGAATACAGTAGGTATAACACCCATATAAATAAAGAATGAGTTCATTACAGTACCTTAAAGTGGTATTTTGTTTTCTTTCGCTAACGGAGCTCACGAGTTTTCTACTTTAAGTTTTGTGTTGTGAAGTTTTCAAGTTTTGGGTAAAGATTTGATGGATTATGGAACAAGGAGTGGCAAGAGCCTAAGATTGGGGATGCCCATGGCACCCCCAAGATAATCTAAGGACACCTAAAAGCCAAAGCTTGGGGATGCCTCGGAAGGCATCCCCTCTTTCGTCTACTTCTATCGGTAATTTTACTTGGAGCTATATTTTTATTTACCACATGATATGTGTTTTACTTGGAGTGTCTTGTATGATTTGAGTCTTTACTTGTTAGTTTACCATAATTATCCTTGCTGTACACACCTTTTTAGAGAGCCATACATGATTTGGAATTTGTTAGAATACTCTATGTGCTTCGCTTATATCTTTTGAGTTATATAATTTTGCTCTAGTGCTTCACTTATATCTTTTAGAGCACGGTGGTGGATTTGTTTTATAGAAACTATTGATCTCTCATGCTTCACTTAGATTATTTTGAGAGTCTTAATAGCATGGTAATTTGCTTAAAATCCTAATATGCTTGGTATGCAAGATTAATAATAAAACTTTCTTATGAGTGTGTTGAATACTAAGAGAAGTTTGATGCTTGATGATTGTTTTGAGACATGGAGGTAATAATATCAAAGTCGTGCTAGTTGAGTAGTTGTGAAATTGAGAAATACTTATGTTGAAGTTTGCAAGTCCCGTAGCATGCACGTATGGTAAACGTTATGCAACAAATTTGAAACATGAGGTGTTATTTGATTGTCTTCCTTATGAGTGGCGGTCGGGGACGAGCGATGGTCTTTTCCTACCAATCTATCCCCCTAGGAGCATGCGCGTAGTACCGAGGTTTTTGATGACTTGTAGATTTTTGCAATAAGTATGTGAGTTCTTTATGACTAATGTTGAGTCCATGGATTATACGCACTCTCACCCTTTCATCTTTGCTAACCTCTTTGGTACCTGCATTGCCCTTTCTCACATTGAGAGTTGGCGCAAACTTTGCCGGTGCATCCAAACCCCGTGATATGATACGCTCTTTCACACATAAACCTCCTTATATCTTCCTCAAAACAGCCACCATACCTACCTATTATGGCATTTCCATAGCCATTCTGAGATATATTGCCTTGCAACTTTCCATCATTCCGTTCATCATGACACATTCATCATTGTCATATTGCTTAGCATGGTCATGTAGTTGACATAGTATTTGTGGCAAAGCCACCGTTCATAATTCTTTCATACATGTCACTCATGAGTCATTGCATATCCCGGTACACCGCCGGAGGCATTCATATAGAGTCATCTTTTCTTCTAGTATCGAGTTGTAATCATTGAGTTGTAAATAAATAGAAGTGTGATGATCATCATTTTCTAGAACATTGTCCCAAGTGAGGAATAAAAAAGAGATAAAGGCCATAAAAAAAGAGAAGGCCCAAAAAAAGAGAAAGGCCATAAAAAGGAGAAGGCCCAAAAATAAAAAAAGGAGAAAAAAAGAATGAGAGAAAAAGAGAGAAGGGACAATGTTACTATCCTTTGCCACACTTGTGCTTCAAAGTAGCACCATGATCTTCATAGTAGTGAGTCTCTCATGTTATCACTTTCATATACTAGTGGGAATTTTTCATTATAGAACTTGGCTTGTATATTCCAACAATGGGCCTCCTCAAGTGCCCTAGGTCTTCGTGAGCAAGCAAGTTGGATGCACACCCACTAGTTTATTTTGTTGAGCTTTCATACATTTATAGCTCTAGTGCATCCGTTGCATGGCAATCCCTACTCCTTGCATTAACATCAATTGGTGGGAATCTCCATAGCCCATTGATTAACCTCGTCGATGTGAGACTTTCTCCTTTTTTGCCTTCTCCACATAACCCCCCTCATTATATTCTATTCCACCTATAGTGCTATGTCCATGGCTCGCGCTCATATATTGCGTGAAAGTTTATAGGTTTGAGTGTTGGGGAACGTTGCAGAAAACAAAATTTTTCTTACGTTTCACCAAGATCAATCTATGGAGTCAACTAGCAACGAGAGGAGAGTGCATCTACATACCCTTGTAGATCGCGAGCGGAAGCGTTCAAGAGAACGGGGATGATGGAGTCGTACTCGTTGTGATCCAAATCACCGATGACCAAGTGCCGAACGGACGGCACCTCCGCGTTCAACACACGTACGGAGCGGATGATGTCTCCTCCTTCTTGATCCAGCAAGGGGGAAGGAGAGGTTGATGAAGATCCAGCAGCACAACAGCGTGGTGGTGGATGCAGCAGTGATCGCAGTAGGGCTTCGCCGAGCTTTTGCGAGAGGGAGAGGTGTAGCAGGGGAGAGGGAGGCGCCAAACTTCAGGTATGGCTGCCCTCCCTCCCCCCTTTATATAGGCTCCCTTGGGGGGGCGACGGCCCTAGGAGATGGGATCTCCTTGGGGGGCGGCGGCCAAGGGGGAGGCTTGCCCCCCAAGGCAAGTGGAGGCGCCCCCCACCCTAGGGTTTCCAACCCTAGGCGCAGGGGGGGCCAAGGGGGGCGCACCAGCCCACTAGGGGCTGGTTCCCTCCCCACTTCAGCCCACGGGGCCCTCCGGGATGGGTGGGCCCACCCGGTGGACCCCCGGGACCCATCCGGTGGTCCCGATACAATACCGGTGACCCCGAATCTTTTCCCGATGGCCGAAACTACACTTCCTATATATAATTCTTCACCTCCAGACCATTCTGGAACTCCTCGTGATGTCCAGGATCTCATCCGGCACTCCGAACAACTTTCGGATTACTGCATACTCATATCTCTACAACCCTAGCGTCACCGAACCTTAAGTGTGTAGACCCTACGGGTTCGGGAGACAAGCAGACATGACCGAGACGACTCTCCGGTCAATAACCAACAGCGGGATCTTGATACCCATGTTGGCTCCCACATGCTCCTCGATGATCTCATGGAATGAACCACGATGTCGAGGACTTAAACAATCCCGTGATCAACCACTTGATCACATTGAGCTCATTATGATGATGCATTACCGAGTGGACCCAGAGATACCTCTCCGTCATACGGAGTGACAAATCCCAGTCTCGATTCGTGCCAACCCAACAGACACTTTCGGAGACACCTGTAATGTACCTTTATAGTCACCCAGTTACGTTGTGACGTTTGGCACACCCAAGGCACTCCTATGGTATCTGGGAGTTGCACAATCTCATGGTCTAAGGAAATGATACTTGACATTCAGAAAAGCTACAGTAAACGAATTACATGATCTTTGTGCTATGCTTAGGTTTGGTTCTTGTCCATCACATCATTCTCCTAATGATGTGATCCCGTTATCAATGACATCCCCTGTCACATCCCTAGCTGCTGGTAGTGCTCTAGGCTAGCTTCATGTGTGCATCATGTCTATATTTTCGAAACTTGAACTGGGGAATTTTGGAAGCCTCAAAAACTTAAATAAAAGAGGGGCAAAAACCCTAGAAATCTCATTCATTGCTCCAAAATGCTCTTCTTAAATGTTTGATAATTTTGGTAAGGATTCTGGTCCCAACCAAAATATTGAACATTTTTAAGGAATTATTTTTGGGACTTTGGATTTAATTCATTAGCTATTTGAATTTGAATTATATTCATATAATTAGAATATAATTTCAAATACCCCTGAAATATTTTATAAGCTTTTGGAAAAGTCCATCTAGCAATATAAAATATTCAGAGGAGTTTTTGGCATTGTTTGAATTATTTTTAAATTCAAAACAGTGGCAAAACAGATTAAATAAAATAAAACAGAACAGAAAAATATAAAACAGAGACTTACCTGGCGCTTACCTGTCCAGCCCAGCCGGCCCAGCTCCCCCACCTGGCCGGCCCAGCCCACCTCCTCCCCCTTGTCATCTTCCTCCTCGCGCCAGTAGGCGCAGGCGCGTGGCCGGAGCGCGCGCGCACGCGCCCGAGCCACCTCCTGCTTGCCGCCCCGCCCCGGATCGGCTAAGGATGCCACGACACCCCCCCTGGAACCCCCTCGTCCGCTCCCTTGCCTCCCTGCTCTCTCCCTCTCACTCCCCTGCTCTTTTCCCCTCATGGCTGAAGCCGCCATGGCCACTCCGCTGAGAAACACCGCGGCCAGCCACTCCCTCGCTCCCTCTCCGTGTTCCCGAGATCCGTATCGCCTCCAGCGTCATCCTCGCCAAACCAAGCATCACCGGAAGCCCTGCAATGCCGGTGCCATCATCTTCTTCTTCCTCGGGCACTGAAGGCCGTCATCGTCGATTCGTCGTCGTCGTCGCTTCCCCGAGCTCGTTGACCATCTCGACGTGACCACTGTGAGCTCATGATCCGTTTCCCCCTACTACCGCACTCGATAGCGCTCTATAGTCGCGTATGTCGCCGAGCCCGAAAGCTCACCGCCGCCGGCCATGTCGCCGTCGTGGCTACAGACGCCGTAGCTCGTGCCTGGGCGCGTCATAGTACTCGGTTTGCTCCCAGGAGATGACCCCGACCACCAGCTGGACCTGCCATGCACCAGAACTCCGAACCCGAGCTCGCCCGAACTCCGGTCGCCGCCGCGGGCCCCGTTCCGGTGAGCTCGGGCCACCTCAGCCCCTGCCGTTTGCACAGATGGATACAGGCGACTCCCAGCTCCACGTAGACGCACTCATCCGCCCCTTTGGTCGCCGGAGATGCAAACCCGAGCGTCTCCGCCGCTCTGCTTGGTCGTCGGCGGCTAGCCGCCGGTGTGTCCGACGTGGCCGCGTGATTAGTGTTAATCACGGCCAGCTAACCTCCCCAGAGCCGCTGACGTATGGGCCCCACGCCCTTATTTAATCCTTATCTTTTCTGTTAAGTTTTAATCTAACCACCATGGGCCCACACGTCAGCTTTGACCAAGCTGACGTGGCTGTTGACCTGGTCCCACCTGTCATTGTCACTAACCAGCACTAGTCACTGACCAGTGGGCCCCACTGGTCAGGTTTGACCTGGGGCGCCCAGTTGACTCTGCTGACGTCACAGTGACGTGGGGCTGACGCAATAAGTATTTTCTGGATTTAAAAATAATCAGGAAATTCCAGAAAATTGTATAAATTTCAATAAATCATAGAAAATTAACCGTAACTCCAAATGAAATAATTTATATATGAAAAATTATCAGAAAAATCCAATCTATCCATCTATACCATTTTCATGCATATTAGAACAACTTATAGCTGCTGTTTAGCACAATCAATTAAATGTCATTTGAATAATCACATATGTAGTTTGAATTTGAATCTTGTATTCAAACCAACCCCATTTAACTTGTTGCTAGTTGCATTAGCTCAAAACACATTCATATTGCCATGTCATAGCATGCATCATATTGTGCATTGCATTGATTGTATTTCTTCTTTGTTGCCGGTATCTGTTCCCTCCCGGTAGACGATGTTCCGACGTTGTGATCGTTGACACTGATGAAGACTCAATGTTATCTTCAGAAGTGCCAGGCAAGCAAAACCCCCTTGTTCATTCCGAAACAATCCTACTCTCTCGCTCCTGCTCTCTTTTAATGCATTAGGACAACACCGATTCATCTGTTACTTGCTGCGGTAGCTGAACCCCTTTATCCTCTGCATGACATGTCATTGCCACAGTAAATAGATGAAACCCACTAGCATGAGTAGGAGTTGTTTGAGCCCTGTTGTGCCTATTCATTCATGTTTGTTTGTCATGCCTGCTACTGCTTAGAGTTGTGTCAGGTCTGATTCATCGGGAATGGATCAGAGGTGTGTGAACATGTCCTACCATTGAGAGCTAAGTGTGTGAACACGATTTGGTAAAGGTAGCGGTGAGAGGCCATGTAGGAGTACATGGTGGGTTGTCTCATTGAAGCCGTCCTTAGGAACTGAGTTCCGTGTTTGTGATCCATGACTCAGCTACTACCATACATTGGGCCCTGAAATATGACCCCGCTCGACTTCTTAATCACCCTTGTCCTCTGTCCAGGAGTTGCAAGTAGTTTCTGGTGTTTGTAGTATGCTGGAGGCCGTGGACAGCGCTGACCGTAGGGGTGGGCTGTGATGCGGTAGGCACGTGGCCGGGTAAACTGGGCACCCGTTTGGTGTCACGGAACCCTGTTCACATCGTTTGGGGCTGTGAGCGAAACTCCGGCCGGATCTCCTCATGGATGGAACCCGAATAGGCGATAAACCTGGACTAGAGACTTAGGTGTTTAGGTAGGTCGTGGTCTACACCCACGCCGGCTTTCGCTTGAAGTCTGCCGAGCACATGTCGTGTGCAGACGCTAAGTGGTGGAAACATGTATGAAGAAGTACACCCCTGCAGGGTTAATATCATCTATTCGAATAGCCGTGTCCGCGGTAAAGGACTTCTGGGTTGCTTAGATCAGTTCATAGACAAGTGAAAGTGGATACTCTAAAATACGCAAGATAAGCGTGAGTGCTATGGATGGCGTTCTCGTAGGGAGACGGGAGCGGATCCATAGTGGTGTATTGATATGGGGAACATGTGGACTCGTGTGCGCCACCTCAAAAGAGTTACATTGCAGTCGTAGTTCAGGATAGCCACCGAGTCAAAGCTGGCTTGCTGCAGTTAAACCCCACCATCCCCTTTGTTGATAATGATGCATATGTAGTTAGTTCTGATGTAAGTCTTGCTGGGTACATTTGTACTCACGTTTGCCTATTTTATGTTTTTGCAGAGAGACTTCGGTCTCACTAGTAGTTTCGCGTGGACTTCGACGTTTAGCTTGTTACCTCAGCTACGATCTTGTGCCCCGGCAGGATCTGGTAGATAGTCAGGCTTCTCAGCCCTTTTCAGTTATAGATGTCTGTACCCAGACATGATAGCTTCCGCTTGTGCTTTGATTTTTTATGCTCTGATTGTTGGGTCATGAGACCCATGTTTGTAATATCTCGCTCCTCGGAGCCTAATGAATAAATACTTGAGTCGTAGAGTCATGTTGTGATGCCATGTTGTATTTGCACATATCAAGCATATTGTGTGTATGTTATTGAAATGCTTGGTATGTGTGGGATCTGACCATTTAGTTGTTTATCCTTAGTAGCCTCTCTTACCGGGAAATGTCTCCTAGTGTTTCACTGAGCCATGGTAGCTTGCTACTGCTCCGGAACACTTAGGCTGGCCGGCATGTGTCCTTCTTCGTTCCTGTGTCTGTCCCTTCGGGGAAATGTCACGCGATGAATATCGGAGTCCTGTTAGCCCGCTACATCCCGGTTCACCGGAGTCCTGCTAGCCCAGTGCTACAGCCTGGATTCACTCGCTGATGACCGACACGTTCGATGCTGGGTCACGGATGCTTGTCCCTGTAAGTCTGTGCCACTTTGGGTTTACGACTAGCCATGTCAGCCCGGGCTCCTTATCATATGGATGCTAGCGACACTGTCATATACGTGTGCCAAAAGGCGCAAACGGTCCCGGGCAAAGGTAAGGCGACACCCGTGGGAATACCGTGCGTGAGGCCGCAAAGTGATATGTGGTGTTACATGCTAGATCGATGTGGCATTGAGTTGGGGTCCTGACAGCGTTGGTATCAGAGATTGACTGCCTGTAGGATTACCAAGCCAAACTGGTCGAAGTTGAGTCTAGAAATTCTTTAGTTATATAAGGGAATTGATTGTGGGATGGAACGTAAGGCTCTTTTTACTCCTTATACCTCATGGCCTTCTGATCTGAGACATCATCTTCTCTTCTACCGAGATTAAGAACTAGGCTATCTCTTCTTCCTATCAGGATCACGTGTACTAATCCGTAGACTTATAGATTGTTGGATTTAAGCTTGAGTTCAGTTTCTTCTACTTCCGTACGTTAACTGTTGATCTCGAAACCTTGATATTGTGTTTCTGAGTGGTTATGCCACCATTTTTGTGAATGTCTCAAATCTTTTCTGAGCATTTACAGCCGTTATGCTGTCCGAGTCATCCCAGGTTTCTAAATAGTCGGATGCATTTGCAAATCCTTTTCTTCCCGTTTCAATGTTCCCATGGGCCAGATTAACCACACTAATCAGTGAATTGAGGTACTCCGTTACCTTGACATATATGTTGGAGATATTATTATGACCCTAGGTGTCTTAGGGGATCATCTAGTAATTTAGCCATGATTTGTGTTCCCAGTGTGATGATTCTGGCCATCATTCTCGAAAGCATCCCGTGATGCTACTTAGTAGTAGGTATTCTATTCCTGGGTTCTTGAACCCGAGATTCACTCTACTTACTTCATGTTGATAGTAATTGCTAGCGCCTTTAGGATATTAGTAACCTTTGCGATAGTCCTTGAAGTCCGTGGTATCTTCTTCTTCCAAATACCATGAACTACTTATGGCAGAAGTTCCTCGTTGAACTGAAATATCACAACAGGATTATTCTTGATGAGTTCTTCATTATATATTGTGGCTCTGCCAGTTCTACCTTTCTGCATGGGTTATCCGGAAGAAATATGTTGAACTTCGTTCGACATGCTAATCCATGCATCCACAACTCAGAAAATCATATGTTCTTTTGAGTTGTCCCATCTTAGTTGTTTCTGACCTTCGTCTATCAATTGATAGTCAAGAGTATGCGTGTATTCGTTCGTCGATGCCTATTACCCTTGTGGTCCGTCAAGCCATTCTGTCCTGAATGACTTGGAGAAACAAACTCCAGTACCTCGTCCATATCTAGGATTGGGTCAAAGTAGTTGTATTCCGCAGATCAAATGCCAATCCAGCTTTTGGTTCTGTTCTACCTTGGAGTATTACCTTATTCTATATCGAGATTGTTATAGGAATTGCACACCATCCTATGAACTCTTGGTACAGTGATACTTCTCACCATCATTAGTCATTCCTCGGCCCTCGTGTTGATGCAACCGGAATACCGACAAATGAATTGTGATGTGTGAAATCAATACTCCCAGCAACCTCGTTGCTTGGTAGTTAAAGGATAATAATTTCATTCTTAGCATGTTGGTTTTTGAATCATCCTTCTAAGACTTATCGTGCTACCTAGTTCTTATTTCGGTGCACCCTTCGATTGATGAGTTAGGATCTTGTCAAGTCCTCACTCATTTGATCATATCGTCTTGCCCTCAAAAGCGAGATTGTTCTCGAGCTTAGTAACATACCGGTGGTTCGTGATTTTCCGAATATCTTCTCGGAAGTATTACCAGGTTGTCCCCTGACTGTTATGTTGAGCTCGTGATCAAGTTGGTTTCTTGTGAACCACCTTCTCTCCAAGAATCGGTGTTAGATATCCCTGAGCTAGTTGGTTAAGCTAGACAACAACTTGGAGAATTGGAAGATAAAAGCTTGCCTAACTTAGTTCGTTCCAAGGGATATTCTTATGTAGAGTGTGTTGAAGAAAGATGATATCTTCATCGATTGGTCCCTGTGATCAGTTGCTGGACCTATTGTCTTATCAATCCTTTGATTTGAGTGTGGGCTATCGTCAAATCAAATCAGTACCAATGATGCTCGTAATGTTGTCTTATTCATGGTTGATCCCTCGAGCATACACCATTACATCTTTGGTCTGACCAATGCTATCACCGTGTTCACTTAACTATGGAATTCCTTTTAAAAGGAAACCTAGATGAATTGTTGTTGAGCCCATTGACAACATCCTTATCTCCTCCATGATTTTGTTGAACATTAAGCTAGTGTTGGAAACTTTTGAAAGCATTTGTTCATGCTAGCTCATGAAGCATATGTTTGGATGAAGGTAGTGACTTCCTTTAATTCATGTGCATCTGATGCAAGTTGCCACCGTGGACTCAAGAAAGTCAATGTTGCTTCCTCTGGAATCATCGCAAGTCAGTCATGCACACGTGCGAAGTATTCTGTGGTCTGGAGACTTGCAACCTTCATTCCATATGTGTATCCTAGCACACCAAGCCACTGACTGATTTGTTCAAGGAGAAGGAGTATCTTCATAAGAGCTAATCCGGACTTATGAAAGAACTTCGATATCCTCGCTGATGGTTCCCAACCAGAACTCGGTAGTGTTTTATTGTAAGACTACCATGTGGGCATGCTTGTCTGGGACAACGTGTTCACATGTTTGTAGCAGAACCAGCTCATGTTTTGGAGCTTTCTATCGTAGTTCATCTCCCGAGAATCCCGCAACGTCATCTCGTCGATTTGTGTTGCAAACCTTCATTTTTCTTCCTAGACTCGATGGGTCTGGAATATTCTGACACGAACCAGATCTGAATCTCAGGCAGATATGATGGTTGGAACATTTCCCCAAGAACTATAATATTGGTCGCGCAATAACCGGTAAAGTGGATGTCGTGCCCAACACACCCAGCCGGAAGACCTGTTATTATAATATCTTGATTGATGAAGTTGGCCACCTCCCCATAGGGATTTCGTAGGGTTTACCCCCTAGTTTCCCCTATGGATTTTTGTGTTCCCGAAGTCCGACCTTTACTTGATGTTCTAGATACCAGATCATTTCTATGAATGGGTTACACTAGCACATCAAGGAGAACATTAGAAGCGGAGTGCTAAATGTCTCTCGGTCGATCATCCAGATTTTGTTCCTTGGCTTCGCTAAGGTGTAATCTGAGAAGTGTTATCTTCCTTTGCATCTGCATCATCCATCATCATTCATCGTGGTAGCAAGTTGTGTTGCCAGGATCCTTGACACGGATGTTGGTAAAACCTTGATGAATATGGAAATGCTCAAGTTCTTGAGAGCACACACAAGCGCTATGTGTTATCATCGGCACTAACTGGGATTGCTCTCAGTTCCCTCGGCAATGCTATGACCTACTCAAACAGTGAATTCACTCTCTATTGTTGGGTTCTTCCCCAGTTACCAGAATCATTCCCAGCATTTGCATTTTGTTCCCAGCTTGCACCGTCAATGTGCCATTCTACCATGGGTCTCTTCCATTTCCGGTGGTAAGCAAGTTCATCCATTACGTTGTCTTCAACAAGGTAATCCACATCATCCAAGTCCGAGTATGCCATTCTACCGACCCCCGCCAATCGATTGCTGTGATTTGCCTTAGGCTGATATAGAGAGTCTCAATGATCTCTATATCAAAGGTAATTCTTTTTGCCACTTAAGGGGATATATCTTCGACTCACCTTCCCTAAGGTGCATCATTATGGTGTCATGTCAACTTAACTCCTCGCTACATTGACAATCGTTTACCACCTTCTTAAGTGTGGAATTGTTGTCTACCTAGTGAACCTTCGTCATCCGTTTCTTTCCACCCCTCTTGATGTGTATCTCGTGTCTCAACCCGAGAGATGGTCCTATGTCTCATTCCGTGAGTTGTTCGATCTTCGAGAAGATCGACCCTTCTAGAGTCTCCTTCTTCCCTCCATGTCATGTTGGCAGGATTTCTCAGAGCAAGACATCAAGACAATGATGGTGAATGAATCAACGTTCAACTGAAGTGCACCCTGGATCGTGAAGATTATACTAGTTGCGTTTCCCCTTCACCTTACCCTACGCTTGAATCTCGGGACGAGATTTTTGTTTAGTGGGGGTGAGTTGTCACATCCCTAGCTGCTGGTAGTGCTCTAGGCTAGCTTCATGTGTGCATCATGTCTATATTTTCGAAACTTGAACTGGGGAATTTTGGAAGCCTCAAAAACTTAAATAAAAGAGGGGCAAAAACCCTAGAAATCTCATTCATTGCTCCAAAATGCTCTTCTTAAATGTTTGATAATTTTGGTAAGGATTCTGGTCCCAACCAAAATATTGAACATTTTTAAGGAATTATTTTTGGGACTTTGGATTTAATTCATTAGCTATTTGAATTTGAATTATATTCATATAATTAGAATATAATTTCAAATACCCCTGAAATATTTTATAAGCTTTTGGAAAAGTCCATCTAGCAATATAAAATATTCAGAGGAGTTTTTGGCATTGTTTGAATTATTTTTAAATTCAAAACAGTGGCAAAACAGATTAAATAAAATAAAACAGAACAGAAAAATATAAAACAGAGACTTACCTGGCGCTTACCTGTCCAGCCCAGCCGGCCCAGCTCCCCCACCTGGCCGGCCCAGCCCACCTCCTCCCCCTTGTCATCTTCCTCCTCGCGCCAGTAGGCGCAGGCGCGTGGCCGGAGCACGCGCGCACGCGCCCGAGCCACCTCCTGCTTGCCGCCCCGCCCCGGATCGGCTAAGGATGCCACGACACCCCCCCTGGAACCCCCTCGTCCGCTCCCTTGCCTCCCTGCTCTCTCCCTCTCACTCCCCTGCTCTTTTCCCCTCATGGCCGAAGCCGCCATGGCCACTCCGCTGAGAAACACCGCGGCCAGCCACTCCCTCGCTCCCTCTCCGTGTTCCCGAGATCCGTATCGCCTCCAGCGTCATCCTCGCCAAACCAAGCATCACCGGAAGCCCTGCAATGCCGGCGCCATCATCTTCTTCTTCCTCGGGCACCGAAGGCCGTCATCGTCGATTCGTCGTCGTCGTCGCTTCCCCGAGCTCGTTGACCATCTCGACGTGACCACTGTGAGCTCATGATCCGTTTCCCCCTACTACCGCACTCGATAGCGCTCTATAGTCGCGTATGTCGCCGAGCCCGAAAGCTCACCGCCGCCGGCCATGTCGCCGTCGTGGCTACAGACGCCGTAGCTCGTGCCTGGGCGCGTCATAGTACTCGGTTTGCTCCCAGGAGATGACCCCGACCACCAGCTGGACCTGCCATGCACCAGAACTCCGAACCCGCGCTCGCCCGAACTCCGGTCGCCGCCGTGGGCCCCGTTCCGGTGAGCTCGGGCCACCTCAGCCCCTGCCGTTTGCACAGATGGATACGGGCGACTCCCAGCTCCACGTAGACGCCCTCATCCGCCCCTTTGGTCACCGGAGATGCAAACCCGAGCGTCTCCGCCGCTCTGCTTGGTCGTCGGCGGCTAGCCGCCGGTGTGTCCGACGTGGCCGCGTGATTAGTGTTAATCACGGCCAGCTAACCTCCCCAGAGCCGCTGACGTATGGGCCCCACGCCCTTATTTAATCCTTATCTTTTCTGTTAAGTTTTAATCTAACCACCATGGGCCCACACGTCAGCTTTGACCAAGCTGACGTGGCTGTTGACCTGGTCCCACCTGTCATTGTCACTAACCAGCACTAGTCACTGACCAGTGGGCCCCACTGGTCAGGTTTGACCTGGGGCGCCCAGTTGACTCTGCTGACGTCACAGTGACGTGGGGCTGACGCAATAAGTATTTTCTGGATTTAAAAATAATCAGGAAATTCCAGAAAATTGTATAAATTTCAATAAATCATAGAAAATTAACCGTAACTCCAAATGAAAGAATTTATATATGAAAAATTATCAGAAAAATCCAATCTATCCATCTATACCATTTTCATGCATGTTAGAACAACTTATAGCTGCTGTTTAGCACAATCAATTAAATGTCATTTGAATAATCACATATGTAGTTTGAATTTGAATCTTGTATTCAAACCAACCCCATTTAACTTGTTGCTAGTTGCATTAGCTCAAAACACATTCATATTGCCATGTCATAGCATGCATCATATTGTGCATTGCATTGATTGTATTTCTTCTTTGTTGCCGGTATCTGTTCCCTCCCGGTAGACGATGTTCCGACGTTGTGATCGTTGACACTGATGAAGACTCAATGTTATCTTCAGAAGTGCCAGGCAAGCAAAACCCCCTTGTTCATTCCGAAACAATCCTACTCTCTCGCTCCTGCTCTCTTTTAATGCATTAGGACAACACCGATTCATCTATTACTTGTTGCGGTAGCTGAACCCCTTTATCCTCTGCATGACCTGTCATTGCCACAGTAAATAGATGAAACCCACTAGCATGAGTAGGAGTTGTTTGAGCCCTATTGTGCCTATTCATTCATGTTTGTTTGTCATGCCTGTTACTGCTTAGAGTTGTGTCAGGTCTGATTCATCGGGAATGGATCAGAGGTGTGTGAACATGTCCTACCATTGAGAGCTAAGTGTGTGAACACGATTTGGTAAAGGTAGCGGTGAGAGGCCATGTAGGAGTACATGGTGGGTTGTCTCATTGAAGCCGTCCTTAGGAACTGAGTTCTGTGTTTGTGATCCATGACTCAGCTACTACCATACATTGGGCCCTGAAATATGACCCCGCTCGACTTCTTAATCACCCTTGTCCTCTGTCCAGGAGTTGCAAGTAGTTTCTGGTGTTTGTAGTATGCTGGAGGCCGTGGATAGCGCTGACCATAGGGGTGGGCTGTGATGCGGTAGGCACGTGGCCGGGTAAACTGGGCACCCGTTTGGTGTCACGGAACCCTGTTCACATCGTTTGGGGCTGTGAGCGAAACTCCGGCCGGATCTCCTCATGGATGGAACCCGAATAGGCGATAAACCTGGACTAGAGACTTAGGTGTTTAGGTAGGTCGTGGTCTACACCCACGTCGGCTTTCGCTTGAAGTCTGCCGAGCACATGTCGTGTGCAGACGCTAAGTGGTGGAAACATGTATGAAGAAGTACACCCCTGCAGGGTTAATATCATCTATTCGAATAGCCGTGTCCGCGGTAAAGGACTTCTGGGTTGCTTATATCAGTTCATAGACAAGTGAAAGTGGATACTCTAAAATACGCAAGATAAGCGTGAGTGCTATGGATGGCGTTCTCGTAGGGAGACGGGAGCGGATCCATAGTGGTGTATTGATATGGGGAACATGTGGACTCGTGTGCGCCACCTCAAAAGAGTTACATTGCAGTCGTAGTTCAGGATAGCCACCGAGTCAAAGCTGGCTTGCTGCAGTTAAACCCCACCATCCCCTTTGTTGATAATGATGCATATGTAGTTAGTTCTGATGTAAGTCTTGCTGGGTACATTTGTACTCACGTTTGCCTATTTTATGTTTTTGCAGAGAGACTTCGGTCTCACTAGTAGTTTCGCGTGGACTTCGACGTTTAGCTTGTTACCTCAGCTATGATCTTGTGCCCCGGCAGGATCTGGTAGATAGTCAGGCTTCTCAGCCCTTTTCAGTTATAGATGTCTGTACCCAGACATGATAGCTTCCGCTTGTGCTTTGATTTGTATGCTCTGATTGTTGGGTCATGAGACCCATGTTTGTAATATCTCGCTCCTCGGAGCCTAATGAATAAATACTTGAGTCGTAGAGTCATGTTGTGATGCCATGTTGTATTTGCACATATCAAGCATATTGTGTGTATGTTATTGAAATGCTTGGTATGTGTGGGATCTGACCATCTAGTTGTTTATCCTTAGTAGCCTCTCTTACCGGGAAATGTCTCCTAGTGTTTCACTGAGCCATGGTAGCTTGCTACTGCTCCGGAACACTTAGGCTGGCCGGCATGTGTCCTTCTTCGTTCCTGTGTCTGTCCCTTCGGGGAAATGTCACGCGATGAATATCGGAGTACTGTTAGCCCGCTACAGCCCGGTTCACCGGAGTCCTGCTAGCCCAGTGCTACAGCCTGGATTCACTCGCTGATGACCGACACGTTCGATGCTGGGTCATGGATGCCTGTCCCTGTAAGTCTGTGCCACTTTGGGTTTACGACTAGCCATGTCAGCCCGGGCTCCTTATCATATGGATGCTAGCGACACTGTCATATACGTGTGCCAAAAGGCGCAAACGGTCCCGGGCAAAGGTAAGGCGACACCCGTGGGAATACCGTGCGTGAGGCCGCAAAGTGATATGAGGTGTTACATGCTAGATCGATGTGGCATTGAGTCGGGGTCCTGACATCCCCATGTCCATAGCCAGGAAACCATGACTATCTGTTGATCAACGAGCTAGTCAACTAGAGGCTCACTAGGGACACATTGTGGTCTATGTATTCACACATGTATTACGATTTCCGGATAATACAATTATAGCATGAATAATAGACAATTATCATGAACAAGGAAATATAATAATCATTTTATTATTGCCTCTAGGGCATATTTCCAACAGTCTCCCACTTGCACTAGAGTCAATCATCTAGTTACATTGTGATGAATCGAACACCCATGGAATTCTAGCGTTGATCATGTTTTGCTCTAGGGAGAGGTTTAGTCAACGGATCTGCTACATTCAGGTCTGTATGTACTTTACAAATTTCTATGTCTCCATTTTGAACACTTTCACGAATGGAGTTGAAGCGATGCTTGATATGCCTGGTCTTCTTGTGAAACCTGGGCTCCTTGGCAAGGGCAATAGCTCCAGTGTTGTCACAGAAGAGAGTCATCGGGCCCGACGCATTGGGTATGACTCCTAGGTCGGTAATGAACTCCTTCACCCAGACTGCTTTGTGTGCTGCCTCCGAGGCTGCCGTGTACTCTGCTTCACATGTAGATCCCACCACAACGCTTTGCTTGCAACTGCACCAGCTTACTGCCCCACCATTCAAAATATACATGTATCCGGTTTGTGACTTAGAGTCATCCAGATCTGTGTCGAAGCTAGCATCGACGTAACCCTTTACGACGAGCTCTTTGTCACCTCCATAAACGAGAAACATTTCCTTGGTCCTTTTCAGGTACTTCATGATATTCTTGACCGCTGTCCAGTGTTCCATGCCAGGATTACTTTGGTACCTTCCTACCAAACTTACGGCAATGTTTACATCAGGTCTGGTACACAACATAGCATACATGATAGACCCTATGGCTGAGGCATAGGGGACGACACTCATCTTTTCTCTATCTTCTGCCATGGTCGGGCTTTGAGCCGTGCTCAATCTCGTACCTGGCAATACAGGCAAGAACCCCTTCTTTGACTGATCTATTTTGAACTTCTTCAATATCTTGTCAAGGTACGTACTCTGTGAAAGACCAATGAGGCGTCTCGATCTATCTCTATAGATCTTGATGCCTAATATATAAGCAGCTTCTCCAAGGTCCTTCATTGAAAAACACTTGTTCAAATAGGCCT
Organism: Triticum aestivum; assembly: GCF_018294505.1. NCBI lineage: Eukaryota > Viridiplantae > Streptophyta > Magnoliopsida > Poales > Poaceae > Triticum > Triticum aestivum. The sequence continues at coordinate 248,149,573 of NC_057812.1, forward strand.
TTATGCTTTCCAAGAATTCTATATCATTTCCCATCAACAGTATGTCATCCACATACAATATGAGAAATGCTACAGAGCTCCCACTCACTTTCTTGTAAATGCAGGCTTCTCCATAAGTCTGCATAAACCCAAACACTTTGATCATCTCATCAAAGCGAATGTTCCAACTCCGAGATGCTTGCACCAGCCCATAAATCGAGCGTTGGAGCTTGCACACCTTGTCAGCAATCTTAGGATCGACAAAACCTTCCGGCTGCATCATATACAATTCTTCCTTAAGGAAACCATTAAGGAATGCCGTTTTGACGTCCATTTGCCATATCTCATAATCATAGAATGTGGCAATTGCTAACATGATTCGGACGGACTTCAGCTTCACTACGGGTGAGAAAGTCTCATCGTAGTCAACCCCTTGAACTTGTCGATAACCCTTAGCGACAAGCCGAGCTTTATAGATGGTCACATTACCATCCGCGTCTGTCTTCTTCTTAAAGATCCATTTATTTTCTATGGCTCGCCGATCAACGGGCAAGTCAGTCAAAGTCCATACTTCGTTTTCATACATGGATCCTATCTCGGATTTCATGGCTTCCAGCCATTTGTCGGAATTCGGGCCCGCCATCGCTTCTTCATAGTTCGAAGGTTCACCGTTGTCTAACAACATGATTTCCAAGACAGGGTTGCCGTACCACTCTGGTGCGGAACGTGTCCTTGTGGACCTACGAAGTTCAGTAGCAACTTGATCTGAAGTTTCATGATCATCATCATCAACTTGCTCTCTAGTCGGTGCAGGCACCTCAGGAACATTTTCTTGAGCTGCGCCACGTACCGGTTCAAGAGGTAATACTTCATCAAGTTCTACCTTCCTCCCACTTATTTCTTTCGAAAGAAACTCTTTCTATAGAAAGGACCCATTCTTGGCAACAAAGATCTTGCCTTCGGATCTGAGGTAGAAGGTATACCCAACAGTTTCTTTAGGGTATCCTATGAATACGCATTTTTCCGACTTGGGTTCGAGCTTTTCAAGTTGAAGTTTCTTGACATAAGCATCGCATCCCCAAACTTTTAGAAATGACAGCTTAGGTTTCTTCCCAAACCATAATTCATATGGTGTCATCTCAACGGATTTCGATGGAGCCCTATTTAAAGTGAATGCGGCAGTCTTTAAAGCATAGCCCCAAAATGATAGCGGTAAATCGGTAAGAGACATCATAGATCGCACCATATCTAATAGAGTGCAATTACGACGTTCGAACACACCATTACGTTGAGGTGTTCCAGGCGGCATGAGTTGTGAAACTATTCCACATTTTCTTAAGTGTGTGCCAAATTCGTGACTCAAGTATTCTCCCCCACGATCTGATCGCAAGAACTTGATTTTCCTGTCACGTTGATTCTCAACCTCACTCTGAAATTCCTTGAACTTTTCAAAGGTCTCAGACTTGTGTTTCATTAAGTAGACATACCCATATCTACTCAAGTCATCAGTGAGGGTGAGAACATAACGATAGCCTCCGCGAGCCTCAACACTCATTGGACCGCACACATCAGTATGTATGATTTCCAATAAGTTGGTTGTTGGCATGGTTCGCACGTGTCAAATGATTCGTAATCAAGAGACTCTAAAAGTCCATCTGCATGGAGCTTCTTCATGTGTTTGACACCTATGTGACCAAGGCGGTAGTGCCACAACTATGTGGGACTATCATTATCAACCTTACATATTTTGGTATTCACACTATGAATATGTGTAGCATTACGCTCGAGATTCATTAAGAATAAACCATTCACCATCGGAGCATGACCATAAAACATATCTCTCATATAAATAGAACAACCATTATTCTCGGATTTAAATGAGTAGCCATCTCGTATTAAACAAGATCCTGATACAATGTTCATGCTCAAAGCTGGCACTAAATAACAATTATTGAGGTTTAAAACTAATCCCGTAGGTAAATGTAGAGGTAGCGTGCCGACGGCGATCACATCGACCTTGGAACCATTCCCGTCGCGCATCGTCACCTCGTACTTCGCCAGTCTCCGCTTATTCCGCAGCTCCTGCTTTGAGTTACAAATGTGAGCAACCGCACCGGTATCAAATACCCAGGAGCTACTACGAGTACTGGTAAGGTATACATCAATTACATGTATATCACATATACCTTTTGTGATGCCGGCCTTCTTGTCCGCTAAGTATTTGGGGCAGTTCCGCTTCCAGTGACCACTTCCCTTGCAATAAAAGCACTCAGTCTCGGGCTTGGGTCCATTCTTTGGCTTCTTCTCGGTAGCTTGCTTACCGGGCGCGGCAACTCCCTTGCCGTCCTTCTTGAAGTTCTTCTTACCCTTGCCTTTCTTGAACTTAGTGGTTTTATTCACCATCAACACTTGATGTTCCTTTTTGACTTCTACCTCTGCTAATTTCAGCATTGCAAATACTTCAGGAATGGTCTTTTCCATCCCCTGCATATTGAAGTTCATCACAAAGCTCTTGTAGCTTGGTGGAAGCGACTGAAGGATTCTGTCAATGACCGCGTCATCCGGGAGATTAACTCCCAGCTGAGTCAAGCGTTTATGCAAGCCAGACATTTTGAGTATGTGCTCACTGACAGAACTATTTTCCTCCATCTTACAGCTGAAGAACTTGTCGGAGACTTCATATCTCTCGACCCGAGCATGAGCTTGGAAAACCATTTTCAGCTCTTCGAACATCTCATATGCTCCGTGTCGCTCAAAACGCTTTTGGAGCCCCGGTTCTAAGCTGTAAAGCATGCCGCACTGAACGAGGGAGTAATCATCAGCACGTGTCTGCTAAGCGTTCATAATGTCTTGGTTCTGTGGGACGGGTGCGTCACCTAGCGGTGCTTCTAGGACATAATCTTTCTTGGCAGCTATGAGGATGATCCTCAGGTTCCGGACCCGGTCCGTATAGTTGCTGCCATTGTCTTTCAGCTTGGTTTTTTCTAGGAACGCGTTGAAGTTGAGGACAATGTTGGCTATTTGATCTACAAGACATATTGTAAAGATTTTAGACTAAGTTCATGATAATTAAGTTCATCTAATCAAATTATTCAATGAACTCCCACTTAGATAGACATCCCTCCAGTCATCTAAGTATAACATGATCCGAGTTGACTAGGCCGTGTCCGATCATCACGTGAGACGGACTAGTCAACATCGGTAAACATCTTCATGTTGATCGTATATTCTATACGACTCATGCTCGACCTTTCGGTCTTCTGTGTTCCGAGGCCATGTCTATACATGCTAGGCTCGTCAAGTCAACCTAAGTGTATTGCATGTGTAAATCTGTCTTACACCCGTTGTATGTGAACGTTGGAATCTATCACACCCGATCATCACGTGGTGCTTCGAAACAACGAACTGTCGCAATGGCGCACAGTTAGGGGGAACACTTTCTTGAAATTATTACGAGGGATCATCTTATTTACTACCGTCGTTCTAAGTAAACAAGATGCAAAAACATGATAAACATCACATGCAATCAAATAATAGTGACATGATATGGCCAATATCATATAGCTCCTTTGATCTCCATCTTGGGGCTCCATGATCATCTTGTCACCGGCATGACACCATGATCTCCATCATCATGATCTCCATCATCGTGTCTTCTTGAAGTTGTCTCGTCATCTATTACTTCTACTACTATGGCTAACGCTTTAGCAATAAAGTAAAGTAATTACATGACGTTTATGTTGACGCGCAGGTCATAAATAAATAAAGACAACTCCTATGGCTCCTGCCGGTTGTCATACTCATCGACATGCAAGTCATGATTCCTATTACAAGAACATGATCAATCTCATACATCACATATATCATTCATCACAACCTTTGGTCATATCACATCACAAAACACTTGCTGCAGAAACAAGTTAGACGTCCTCTAATTGTTGTTGCAAGTTTTTACGTGGCTGATATAGGTTTCTAGCAAGAACGTTTCTTACCTACGCCAAAACCACAACGTGAATTGCCAATTTCTATTTACCCTTCATAAGGACCCTGTTCATCGAATCCCATCCGACTAAAGTGGGAGAGACAGACACCCGCCAGCCACCTTATGCAACTAGTGCATGTCAGTCGGTGGAACCGGTCTCACGTAAGCGTACGTGTAAGGTTGGTCCGGGCCGCTTCATCCCATGATGCCGCCGAATCAAGATAAGACTAGTAACGGCAAGCAAATTGACAATATCGACGCCCACAACTACTTTGTGTTCTACTCGTGCATAGTAACTACGCATAGACCTAGCTCATGATGCCACTGTTGGGGAACGTTGCAGAAAACAAAAAAATTCTTACGTTTCACCAAGATCAATCTATGGAGTCAACTAGCAACGAGAGGAGAGTGCATCTACATACCCTTGTAGATCGCGAGCGGAAGCGTTCAAGAGAACGGGGATGATGGAGTCGTACTCGCCGTGATCCAAATCACCGATGACCAAGTGCCAAACGGACGGCACCTCCGCGTTCAACACACGTACGGAGCGGATGACGTCTCCTCCTTCTTGATCCAGCAAGGGGGAAGGAGAGGTTGATGAAGATCCAGCAGCACGACGGCGTGGTGGTGGATGCAGCAGTGATCGCAGCAGGGCTTCGCCGAGCTTCTGCGAGAGGGAGAGGTGTAGCAGGGGAGAGGGAGGCGCCAAGACTTCAGGTACGGCTGCCCTCCCTCCCCCCTTTATATAGGCCCCTTGGGGGGGCGCCGGCCCTAGGAGATGGTATCTCCTTGGGGGGGGGGCGGCCAAGGGGGAGGCTTGCCCCCCAAGGCAAGTGGAGGCGCCCCCCGCCCTAGGGTTTCCAACCCTAGGCGCAGGGGGGGGCCAAGGGGGGGCGCACCAGCCCACTAGGGGCTGGTTCCCTCCCCACTTCAGCCCATGGGGCCCTCCGGGATGGGTGGCCCCACCCGGTGGACCCCCGGGACCCATCCGGTGGTCCTGGTACAATACCGGTGACCCCGAATCTTTTCCCGATGGCCGAAACTACACTTCCTATATATAATTCTTCACCTCCGGACCATTCTGGAACTCCTCGTGACGTCCAGGATCTCATCCGGGACTCCGAACAACTTTTGGATTACTGCATACTCATATCTCTACAACCCTAGTGTCACCGAACCTTAAGTGTATAGACCCTACGGGTTCGGGAGACAAGTAGACATGACCGAGACGACTCTCCGGTCAATAACCAACAGCGGGATCTGGATACCCATGTTGGCTCCCACATGCTCCTCGATGATCTCATCGGATGAACCACGATGTCGAGGACTTAAACAATCTTGTATTCAATTCCCTTTGTCAATCGATACGTTACTTGCCCGAGACTCGATCGTCGGTATCCCAATACCTTGTTCAGTCTCGTTACCGGCAAGTCACTTTACTCATGCCGTAATGCATGATCCCGTGATCAACCACTTGATCACATTGAGCTCATTATGATGATGCATTACCGAGTGGACCCAGAGATACCTCTCTGTCATACGGAGTGACAAATCCGAGTCTCGATTCGTGCCAACCCAACAGACACTTTCGGAGACACCTGTAATGTACCTTTATAGTCACCCAGTTACGTTGTGACGTTTGGCACACCCAAGGCACTCCTACGGTATCCGGGAGTTGCACAATATCATGGTCTAAGGAAATGATACTTGACATTCAGAAAAGCTACAACAAACGAACTACACGATCTTTGTGCTATGCTTAGGTTTGGGTCTTGTCCATCACATCATTCTCCTAATGATGTGATCCCGTTATCAATGACATCCCCATGTCCATAGCCAGGAAACCATGACTATCTGTTGATCAACGAGCTAGTCAACTAGAGGCTCACTAGGGACACATTGTGGTTTATGTATTCACACATGTATTACGATTTCCGGATAATACAATTATAGCATGAATAATAGACAATTATCATGAACAAGGAAATATAATAATCATTTTATTATTGCCTCTAGGGCATATTTCCAACATTGAGATTACTAAAGTATGAAACAATTGTTTGGCTTGTCATCGGGGTTGTGCATGATGATAGCATTCTTGTGTGACGAAAATGAAACATTACTAAACCATATGATTTTGTAGGGATGAACTTTCTTTGGCCATGTTATTTTGAGACGACATAATTGCTTAGTTAGTATGCTTGAAGTATTATCATTTTATGTCAATATGAACTTTTGTCTTGAATCTTTCGGATCTGAATATTCATACCACAATTAAGAAGAATTACATTAAAATTATGCCAAGTAGCACTCCGCGTCAAAAATTCTGTTTTTATCATTTACCTCCTCGAGGACGAGCAGGAATTAAGCTTGGGGATGCTTGATACGTCTCCAGCATATCTATAATTTTTGATTGCTCCATGCTATATTATCTACTGTTTTGGACATTATTGGGCTTTATTATCCACTTTTATATTATTTTTGGGACTAACCTATTAACCAGAGGCCCAGCCCAAAATTGCTGCTTTTTGCCTGTTTTAGGGTTTCGAAGAAATGGAATATCAAGCGGAGTCCAAACGGAATGAAACCTTCGGGAACGTGATTTTCTCACCGAATACAACTCAGGAAACTTGGACCCTACGTCAAGACAGCTAACAGGAGACCACGAGGTAGGGGGCGCGCCTCCCCCCCCCAGGCGCGCCCTCCACCCTCGTGGGGCCCCTGTTGCTCCACCGACATACTTCTTCCTCCTATATATATCCACGTACCCCCAAACGATCAGAACAGGAGCCAAAACCATAATTCCACCGCCGTAACTTTCTGTATCCATGAGATCCCATCTTGGGGCCTGTTCCGGAGCTCCGTCGGAGGGGGCATCGATCACGGAGGGCTTCTACATCAACACCATAGCCTCTCCGATGAAGTGTGAGTAGTTTACTTCAGACCTACGGGTCCATAGTTAGTACCTAGAGGGCTTCTTCTCTCTTTTTGGATCTCAATACAATGTTCTCCCCCTCTCTTGTGGAGATCTATTCGATGTAATCTTCTTTTTGCGGTGTGTTTGTTGAGACCGATGAATTGTGGGTTTATGATCAAGTCTATCTATGAATAATATTTGAATCTTCTCTGAATTTTTTTGTGTATGATTGGTTATCTTTGCAAGTCTCTTCGAATTATCAGTTTGGTTTGGCCTACTAGATTGATCTTTCTTGCAATGGGAGAAGTGCTTAGCTTTGGGTTCAATCTTGCGGTGTCCTTTCCCGGTGATAGTAAGGTCAGCAAGGCACGTATTGTATTGTTGCCATCGAGGATAACAAGATGGGGTTTTCTTCATATTGCATGAGTCTATCCCTCTACATCATGTCATCTTGCTTAAGGCGTTACTCTGTTTTTAACTTAATACTCTAGATGCATGCTGGATAGCGGGTGATGAGTGGAGTAATAGTAGTAGATGCAGGCAAGAGTCGGTCTACTTGTCTTGGATGTGAGGCCTATATACATGATCATACCTAGATATTCTCATAACTATGCTCAATTCTGTCAATTGCTCAACAATAATTTGTTCACCCACCGTAGAATACTTATGCTCTTGAGAGAAGCCACTAGTGAAACCTATGGCCCCTGGGTCTATCTTTATCATATCAATCTCCTACTACTTAATTATTTACTTTGCTATTTACTTTGCTTTTATTTTACTTTGCATCTTTATCATAAAAATACCAAAAATATTATCTTATCATATCTATTAGATCTCACTCCCGTAAGTGGCCCTATAGGGATTGACAACCCCTATTTGCATTGGTTGCGAGGATTTATTTGTTTTGTGCAGGTACGAGGGACTCGCGCGTAGCCTCCTACTGGATTGATACCTTGGTTCTCAAAAACTGAGGAAAATACTTACACTACTTTGCTGCATCACCCCTTCCTCTTCGGGGAAAACCAATGCAGTGCTAAAAGAGGTAGCAAGACGGTGTAATATTACATAAAATTTTCCCATTCCTTTGCATCCATATATTCCAGCAACCCATTATACAAATGTCCATGGCGATCTATGGAGGGAAGGCTTGTTTGAGGAAGATGATGCCATCAAAAGCAGATATCCCTCTATGTCTATTTGGGGCAATGGATTTCCAACATGATAGGGCAAACTGACAGTCCCATAGAAGGTGTAGAGATGTTTCTTCAACTTGCTCTTGGCAGAGGGCACACTTATAGTTTTGCAGCAAGAAGTTCTTTCTTTTGAGGAGATTTCTAGAGCAGATTCTATCATATAGCAGCAGCCAGAAGAATATTTTATGCGTAATTCGCTTGCTGCCTTCTACAAGTCTCCAAACAGGTGTTGCACTTCTGAGTATCCTATTAGATGCTTATACATTTTACTAACTGAAAATAGGCCAGATCTCCACTCATAGCTCCAAGCATCGGTAGAGGTTCCAAGTTGCTGTACCATTATATTCGGTTCATTGAGCTGCTAGAAAGCAATGGCAGAGAGGTGTGTGGAAATGTTCTGTAATATCAATAGATTGCTTCATATGTGCCACACAGGCTTGAACATCAATTGCAAAAGAGTGTAGCTTAGGGTATGCTTCAGCCAGTGTTCTTTGTTGCCATTTGTCTGTCCAAAACAGAGTTGTGTCTCCTATGCCAACTTTGTAGTGAGCCACTTCCTTGTAAATTGGTATCAATTTCACATGAGCTTTCCACCAGAAGGAGCCCTCTAATCTGTCTTTAGGTGGGGCCTCTGAGTAATATGTTTCCCACGACATCTTGATCCAAGGGAGTTCATCTTTATTGAACAACTTGTGCATGTTTATTTATTAAGAGTGCCTTGTTGTGCAGTTGGATGTCAGTTACCCCTAATCCTCCATGTGATTTTGGTTTGCACACTTTCTCCCATATTTTCTCAAAAAGCAATGCCTAATATATGTGTTGATGTATTCAATTACACCAACTGGAAGGGTGATACGTCTCCAACGTATCTATAATTTTTGATTGTTCCATGCTATGTTATATTCTGTTTTGGACATTATTGGGATTTATTATACACTTTTATACTATTTTTGGGACTAACCTATTAACCGGAGGCCCAGCCCAGAATTGCTGTTTTTTTGCCTATTTTAGGGTTTCGCAGAAAAAGAATATCAAACGGAGTCCAAACGGAATGAAACCTTCGGGAATGTGATTTTCGGAACGAACATGATCCAGAGGACTTGGGCCCTACGTCAAGCAATCAACGAGGAAGGCACAAGGTAGGGGCGCGCCTCCCCCCCCCCCCCCAGGCGTGCCCTCCACCCTCGTGGGCTCCCTATTGCTCCACCGACGTACTCCTTCCTCCAATATATACCTACGTACCCCCAAACTACCAGATACAGAGCCAAAACCCTAATTCCACCGCCATAACTTTCTGTATCCACGAGATCCCATCTTGGGGCCTTTTCCGGAGTTCCGCCGGAGGGGGCATCGATCACGGAGGGCTTCTACATCAACACCATAGCCCCTCCGATGAAGTGTGAGTAGTTTACTTCAGACCTACGGGTCCATAGTTATTAGCTAGATGGATTCTTCTCTCTTTTTGGATCTCAATACAAAGTTCTCCCCCTCTCTTGTGGAGATCTATTCGATGTAATCTTCTTTTGTGGTGTGTTTGTTGAGACCGATAAATTATGGGTTTATGATCAAGTTTATCTATGAACAATATTTGAATCTTCTATGAATTCTTTTATGTATGATTGGTTATCTTTGCAAGTCTCTTCGAATTATCAGTTTGGTTTGGCCTACTAGATTGATCTTTCTTGCAATGGGGGAAGTGCTTAGCTTTGGGTTCAATCTTGCGGTGTCCTTTCCCAGTGACAGCAGGGGCAGCAAGGCACATATTGTATTGTTGCCATCGAGGATAACAAGATGGGGTTTATATCATATTGCATGAGTTTATCCCTCTACATCATGTCATCTTGCTTAAAGCGTTACTCTGTTCTCTCGAACTTAATACTCTAGATGCATGCTAGATAGCGGTCGATGTGTGGAGTAATAGTAGTAGATGCAGGTAGGAGTCGGTCTACTTGTCTCGGACGTGATGCCTATATACATGATCATACCTAGATATTCTCATAACTATGCTCAATTCTGTCAATTTCTCAACAGTAATTTGTTCACCCACCGTAAATACTTGTGCTCTTGAGAGAAGCCCCTAGTGAAACCTATGGCCCCCGGGTCTATCTTCCATCATATTAATCTTCTAATACTTAGTTATTTCCTTTGCCATTTATTTTACTTTGCATCTTTTATTTCTCTTTATCATAAAAATACCAAAAATATTATCCTATCATATCTATCAGATCTCACTCTCGTAAGTGACCTTGTAGGGATTGACAACCCCTTATCGCGTTGGTTGTGAGGATTTATTTGTTTGTGTAGGTGCGAGGGACTCGTGTGCGGCCTCCTACTGGATTGATACCTTGGTTCTCAAAAACTGAGGGAAATACTTACGCTACTTTGCTGCATCACCCTTTCCTCTTCAAGGGAAAACCAACGCAGTGGTCAAGAGGTAGCAAGAAGGATTTCTGGCGCCGTTGCCGGGGAGGTTCACGCAAGACAAGTCAAGATTTGACTCCCGACAACGAGTCACTTGTGGCGCCGTTGCAAGTCAAGACATATCAAGTACCCATCACAAACCCTTATCTCCCGCATTACATTATTTGCCATTTGCCTCTCGTTTTCCTCTCCCCCACTTCACCCTTACCGTTTTATTCGCCCTCTCTCTCCATCCCCCCTCTCTTTCTCTATTTGCCTCTTTTTGCCCCTTGCACTTTCTGCCGTTATGTCTGAAATTGGGGAAATTATTGTCGATATGGACAATAATAATATCATGAAAAATTCTGATGCTCCTGCTGAAGAACCCCCTATCTTACATACAAAAAAATTCAGTATTGGTAGTGGTAATATTATTGGAAAAGGATTTATCCAAGATTTCTTTACTTGTGCCGGTGCTTTGCCTTCTATGGGTAGTTCTATCCTTCATAGAACTAGTAGTCTTGCGGATGCTATCGCCTTGCTTGTAGTTGAACTTGAGAGACAATTTATGCACATGCATCCTTGCATACAAAGGATTTTCTTAGAATTTTTTAATATTGAGCATTCTTCTGTTAAGCGTGCCGCTACTATCTTTTTGGCTCATGAGTTTAGATTCATAATAAAAGAGGCCAAAGAAATCTTTGCGCATTATAGGGTGGACCCTTGCCGTCCTCCCATAGAGGTTGTCCTTTTTGATCAAGAAGAAATAATGCGTTTTCAATCTCTAGACTATGTTGCTTTCAATGAAAATCTTAGAAAAAGGGTTCCTACCAATGTTCTGGTTGATAGAATTTATGAACTTAATGATGATTTGGCTATTCGAAATAATGAACTAGGATATTCTCTTGAGTATAGGCTCACAAAGTTCTGTCAAAAGAATGCTTACAATGATGAATTGGTTGTGCAATACGAAGGGCCAAGAGAGGAACCTATACCTCCCGAAGTTGATCTTGGGGACTTTTGTCCCATTAAATTTATCCCTTTTGATTACTTTTGCTTGCCTCAAAGAAAACTTGCTGCCGAACGTAGAGAATATGGAATGAGTTTTAATGATCTATCTTATTATTATGGCAATACCTAGATCTATCCTTGCTTTTATGCCTAGCTAGGAGCGTTAAACGATAGCGCTTGTTGGGAGGCAACCCAATTTTATTTTTATTCCTTGCTTTCTACTCCTGTTTAATAATAAATAATTTATCTAGTATCTTTTTTGGTTGTGTTTCTTTTTGTGTTTAATTAGTGTTTGTGCCAAGTAGAACCGTTGGGAAGACTTGGGGAATGTCTTTTTAATCTTGCTGTAAAAAACAGAAACTTTAGCGCTCACGAGAATTGCTGCCATTTTTATTTGGAAAGTGATATTTAGTTAATTATTTTTGCAGATGATTAATAAATAAATTTATCACGTCCATCAATTTATTTTAGAATTTTTGGGGTTCCAGATCTTGCGTTAGCTACAGATTACTACAGACTGTTCTATTTTTGACAGATTCTGTTTTTCGTGCGTTGTTTGCTTATTTTGATGAATCTATGGCTAGTAAAATAGTTTATAAACCATAGCGAAGTTGGAATACAGTAGGTTTAACACCAATATAAATAAATAATGAGTTCATTACAGTACTGTGAAGTGGCGTTTTGTTTTCTTTCGCTAACGGAGCTCACGAGATTTTCTACTTTAAATTTTGTGTTGTGAAGTTTTCAAGTTTTGGGTAAAAGATTTGATGGATTATGGAACAAGGAGTGGAAATAGTTTAAGCTTGGGGATGCCCATGGAACCCCAAGATAATCTAAGGACACCTAAAATCCAAAGCTTGGGGATGCCCCGGAAGGCATCCCCTCTTTCGTCTACTTCCATCGGTAACTTTATTTGGAGCTATATTTTTATTTACCACATGGTATGTGTTTTGCTTGGAGCGTCTTGTATTATCTGAGTCTTTATTTGTTAGTTTTCCACAATCATCCTTGCTTTACACACCTTTTGAGATAGACACACATGATTCGGAAATTGTTAGAATACTCTATGTGCTTCACTTATATCTTTTGAGTTATATAGTTTTTGCTCTAGTGCTTCACTTATATCTTTTAGAGCACGTCGGTGGATTTGTTTTATAGAAACTATTGTTCTCTCATGCTTCACTTAGATTATTTTGAGAGTCCTACACAACAGCATGGTAATTTTCTTTAATTATGTTAGGCATTCAAGATTAATAAAAAATTTCTTATGAGTGTGTTGAATACTATGAGAAGTTTGATACTTGATAATTGTTTTGAGATATGGAGATGGTAATATTAGAGTCATGCTAGTCGAGTAGTTGTGAATTTGAGAAATACTTGTGTTAAAGTTTGTGATTCCCGTAGCATGCACGTATGGTGAACCGTTATGTGATGAAGTCAGAGCATGATTTATTTATTGATTGTCTTCCTTATTAGTGGCGGTCAGGGACGAGCGATGGTCTTTTCCTACCAATCTATCCCCCTAGGAGCATGCGCGTAATACTTTGCTTTGATAACTTGTAGATTTTTGCAATAATTATATGAGTTCTTTATGACTAAGGTTGAGTCCATGGATCATACGCACTTTTCTTCCTTCCAACATTGCTAGCCTCTCTAATTCCGCGCACCTTTCGCCTGTATCATACACCCACCATATACCTTCCTCAAAACAGCCACCATACCTACCTATCATGGCATTTCCATAGCCATTCCGAGATATATTGCCATGAAACTTTCCACTGTTCTGTTTACTATGACATGCTCCATCATTGTCATATTGCTTTGCATGATCATGTAGTTGACATTGTATTTGTCGCAAAGCCACCATTCATAATTCTTTCATACATGTCACTCTTGATTCATTGCATATCCCGGTACACCGTCGGAGGCATTCACATAGAGTCATATTTTGTTCTAAGTATCGAGTTGTAATTGTTGAGTTGTAAGTAAATAAAAGTGTAATGATCATCATTTTTAGAGCATTGTCCCAGTGAGGAAAGGATGATGGAGACTATGATTCCCCACAAGTCGGGATGAGACTCCTGATGAAAAATAATAATAATAATAATAATACTAATAATAATAATAATAATAATAATAATAATAATAATAATAATAATAATAATAATAATAATAATAAGAGGCCAAAGAAGCCCAAATAAAAAAAGAGGCCATAAAAAGGCCCAAATAAAAAATGAGAGAAAAAGAGAGAAGGGACAATGCTACTATCCTTTTACCACACTTGTGCTTCAAAGTAGCACCATGATCTTCATAATAGAGAGTCTCCTATGTTATCACTTTCATATACTAGTGGGAATTTTTCATTATAGAGCTTGGCTTGTATATTCCAATGACGGGCTTTCTCAAAATGCCCTAGGTCTTCGTGAGCAAGCGAGTTGGATGCACACCCACTTAGTTCCTTTTGTTGAGCTTTCATATACTTATAGCTCTAGTGCATCCGTTGCATGGCAATCCCTACTCACTCACATTGATATCTATTGATGGGCATCTCCATAGCCCATTCATACGCCTAGTTGATGTGAGACTATCTTCCCCTTTTTTGTCTCCTCCACAACCACCATTCTATTCCACCTAAAGTGCTATGTCCATGGCTCACGCACATGTATTGCATGAAGATTGAAAAAGTTTGAGAACACCAAAAGTATGAAACAATTGCTTGGCTTGTCATGGGGGTTGTGCATGATTTAAATACTTTGCGTGGTGAAGATAGAGCATAGCCAGACTATATGATTTTGTAGGGATAACTTTCTTTGGCCATGTTATTTTGAACAAACATAATTGCTTAGTTAGTATGCTTAAAGTATTATAATTTCTATGTCAATATTGAACTTTTGTCTTGAATCTTTCGGATCTGAATATTCATACCACAATTAAGAAGAATTACATTTAAATTATGCCAAGTAGTATTCCACATCAAAAATTCTGTTTTTATCATTTACCTACTCGAGGACGAGCAGGAATTAAGCTTGGGGATGCTTGATACATCTCCGTCGTATCTATAATTTTTGATTGTTCCATGCCAATATTATTCAACTTTCATATACTTTTTGGCAACTTTTTATACTATTTTTTATTGTTCCATGCTATATTATATTCTGGTTTGGACATTGTTGGGCTTTATTATACACTTTTATATTATTTTTGGGACTAACCTATTAACCGGAGGCCCAGCCTAGAATTGCTGTTTTTTGCCTATTTTACGGTTTCGCAGAAAAGGAATATCAAACGAAGTCCAAACGGAATGAAACCTTCGGGAACTTGATTTTCGGAACGAACATGATCCAGAGGACTTGGACCCTACGTCAAGCAATCAACAAGGAAGGCACGAGGTAGGGGGCACGCCTACCCCCCCAGGCACGCCCTCCACCCTCGTGGGCCCCCTGTTGCTCCACCGGTGTACTCCTTCCTCCTATATATACCTACGTACCCCCAAACTACTAGATATGGAGCCAAAACCCTAATTCCACCGCTGTAACTTTCTGTATCCACGAGATCCCATCTTGGGGCCTTTTCCAGAGCTTCACCGGAGGGGGCATCGATCATGGAGGGCTTCTACATCAACACCATAGCCCCTTCGGTGAAGTGTGAGTAATTTACTTCAGACCTACGGGTCCATAGTTATTAGCTAGATGGCTTCTTATCTCTTTTTGGATCTCAATACAAAGTTCTCCCCCTCTCTTGTGGAGATCTATTCGATGTAATCTTCTTTTGCGGTGTGTTTGTTGAGACCGATGAATTGTGGGTTTATGATCAAGTTTATCTATGAACAATATTTGAATCTTCTATGAATTCTTTTATGTATGATTGGTTATATTTGCAAGTCTCTTCGAATTATCAGTTTGGTTTGGCCTACTAGATTGTTCTTTCTTGCAATGGGAGAAGTGTTTAGCTTTGGGTTCAATATTGCGGTGTCCTTTCCCAGTGACAGTAGGGGTGGCAAGGCACGTATTGTATTGTTGCCATAGAGGATAACAAGATGGGGTTTATATCATATTGCATGAGTCTACATCATGTCATCTTGCTTAAAGCGTTACTCTGTTCTCTTGAACTTAATACTCTAGATGCATGCTAGATAGAGGTCGATGTGTGGAGTAATAGTAGTAGATGCAGGCAGGAGTCGGTCTACTTGTCTCGGACGTGATGCCTATATACATGATCATACCTAGATATTCTCTTAACTATGCTTAATTCTGTCAATTGCTCAACAGTAATTTGTTCACCCACCGTAAATATTTATGCTCTTGAGAGAAGCCACTAGTGAAACCTATGCCCCCCGGGTCTACCTTCCATCATATTAATCTTCTAATATTTAGTTATTTCCTTTGTCATTTATTTTACTTTGCATCTTTTATTTCTCTTTATCATAAAAATACCAAAAATATTATCCTATCATATCTATCAGATCTCACTCTCGTAAGTGACAGTGTAGGGATTGACAACCCCTTATCGCGTTGGTTGCGAGGATTTATTTGTTTGTGTAGGTGCGAGGGACTCGTGCGCGGCCTCCTACTGTATTGATACCTTGGTTCTCAAAAATTGATGGAAATACTTACGCTACTTTGTCGCATCACCCTTTCCTCTTCAAGGGAAAACCAACGCAGTGCTCAAGAGGTAGCAAAGGGCAAGATAACTCATGAAGAAGGTTGGTAGGGAGGAGAAAACTGATTTAACCAGTTGCAGTCTTCCATCATAAGAAACTGAGGTGGAGCATCCATATATTCTTCTTTCAATTGTTTGTAGCATAGGGATGAAATCTTCAATCCTGAGTTTGTTAATGCTTAGTGGAAGACCCTGATAGGGGAAAGGAAAAGATCCTTCCTTGCACTGAAGAATATTGAAGATGGATTGCATTTTTGGTGTGCCACATTGATTGGAATCACAATTGACTTGTTGTAGTTGACTTTGAGTCCGGTTTGTGCAGCAAAGTGTGAGAGCAGGCTTTTAATTTGCATCGGTTGCCTTTGTTCAGCAGGGAGGACTTGAATAGTGTCATCAGCATATTGGATAATTGGAAAATCAGGGAAACTGCTCACTTGCAGTGGGGGAGATAAAATCCTAGCTCCCATGGCCTCATTAATGATGGATTGTAATAGGTTAGCAGCCAGCACAAAGAACAAGGGTGAGAGTGGGTCCCCTTGCCTCACACCTCTTTTGCAATGGAAAATTTTCCCAGGTATTCCATTCAGTAACACTACATAGGTCCAAGATTTGAAAATCATATCAATCCACCTTATCCATCTATCTCCAAACCCCCTGGCCTTCAGAATATCCAAAATAGTTTGGTGCTCAGTTAAGTCAAAAGCCTTTTCAAAGTCCAATCTCAAGATGATAATTTCTTCCTTAGAGTGATGGCATTGGTGAAGATACTTAAATGCCCATGCTAAACAATCCAGAATTGTTCGTGATTTGATGAATTCATATTGATTAATATGAACAAGTTTGAGGATCACAGTCTGCAGCCTGTTAGCCAAGAGCTTTTTGATGATCTTGATAGAAAAATAAAGGAGCGATATTGGCCTGAAGTCTCCTGTGAGCATGGGATTATTTTTTTGGGGAATTAGAGTGATATATGAGGAGTTGATGCTCTGCAGATTAACATTCCCTCATAGAAGTCCTTGATCAGATCATAAAAATTCTCAACAATGATATTCCAACAAGACTTGATGAAAGCTCCATTAAATCCATCTGGCCCAGGTGCCTTATGTTGGAAATATGCCCTAGAGGCAATAATAAAATGGTTATTATTATATTTCCTTGTTCATGATAATTGTCTATTGTTCATGCTATAATTGTGTTATCCGGAAATTGTAATACATGTGTGAATACATAGACCACAACATGTCCCTAGTGAGCCTCTAGTTGACTAGCTCGTTGATCAATAGATGGTTACGGTTTCCTGACCGTGGACATTGGATGTCGTTGATAACGGGATCACATCATTAGGAGAATGATGTGATGGATAAGACCCAATCTGAGAATAGCACAAGATCGTGTAGTCCATTTGCTAATGCTTTTCTAATGTCAAGTATCATTTCCTTAGACCATGAGATTGTGCAACTTCCGGATACCGTAGGAATGCTTTGGGTGTGCCAAATGTCACAACGTAACTAGGTGGCTATAAAGGCACACTACGGGTATCTCTGGAAGTGTCTGTTGAGTTGGCACGAATCGAGACTGGGATTTGTCACTCCATGTGACGGAGGGGTATCTCTGGGCCCACTCGGTAAGACATCATCATAATGAGCTCAACGTGACCAAGGAGTTGATCACGGGATGATGTGTTATGGAACGTGTAAAGAGACTTGCCGGTAACAAGATTGAACAAGGTATAGGGATACCGACGATCGAATCTCGGGCAAGTATCATACCGGTAGACAAAGGGAATTGTATACGGGATTGATTGAATCCCCGACATCGTGGTTCATCCGATGAGATCATCGTGGAACATGTGGGAACCAACATGGTTATCCAGATCCCGCTGTTGGTTATTGGCCGGAGAGATGTCTCGGTCATGTCTGCATGATTCCCGAACCCGTAGGGTCTACACACTTAAGGTTCGGTGGTGCTAGAGTTGTTATGGGAAATAGTATGCAGTTACCGAATGTTGATTGGAGTCCCGGATGAGATCCCGTATGTCATGAGGAGTTCCGGAATGGTCCGGAGGTGAAGATTTATATATGGGAAGTCATCATATGGTCACCGGAAGTGTTCGGGGGTTTATCGGTATTGTACCGGGACCACCGAAGGGGTTCCGGGGGTTCACCTGCCCCGGAGGGCCCTATGGGCTGTATGTGGAAGGGAACCAGCCCCTAAGTGGGCTGGGCGCCATCCCCCCTAGGGCCCATGCGCCTAGGGTTGGGGGAACCCTAAAGGGGAAGCCCCCCTTGGCTTGGGGGGGCAAGCCTCCTCCCCTTGGCCGCCGCCCCCCTCTAGGTCTCATCTAGAGGGGCCGGCCCCCTTCCCCCTTCGCCCTATAAATAGAGGGGTGGAGGGAGGGCAGCAGTGAAGGAAATATGCCCTAGAGGCAATAATAAAGTTATAATTTATTTCCTCATGTCATGATAAATGTTTATTATTCATGCTAGAATTGTATTAACCAGAAACATAATACATGTGTGAATACATAGACAAACATAGTGTCACTAGTATGCCTCTACTTGACTGGCTTGTTGATCAAAGATGGTTATGTTTCCTAACCATAGACATGAGTTGTCATTTGATAAACGGGATCACATCATTAGGAGAATGATGCGATTGACTTGACCCATTCCGTTAGCTTAGCACTTGATCATTTTGGTTTACTGCTATTGCTTTCTTCATGACTTATACATGTTCCTACGACTATGAGATTATGCAACTCCCGATTAACGGAGGAACACTTTGTGTGCTACCAAACGTCACAACATAACTGGGTGATTATAAAGGTGCTCTGCAGGTGTCTCTGATGGTACTTGTTGAGTTGGCATATATCAGGATTAGGATTTGTCACTCCGATTGTCGGAGAGGTATCTCTGGGCCCTCTCGGTATTGCACATCACTATAAGCCTTGCAAGCATTGTGACTAATGAATTAGTTGCGGGATGATGCATTAGGGAACGAGTAAAGAGACTTGCCGGTAACGAGACTGAACTAGGTACTGAGATACCGACGATCGAATCTCAGGCAAGTAACATACCGATGACAAAGGGAACAACGTATGTTGTTATGCGGTTCGACCGATAAAGATCTTCGTAGAATATGTAGGAGCCAATATGGGCATCCAGGTTCCGCTATTGGTTATTGACCAGAGAAATGTCTCGGTCATGTCTACATAGTTCTCGAACCCGTAGGGTCCGCATGCTTAACGTTCGTTGACGATATAGTATTTATGAGTTATGTATGTTGGTGACCGAATGTTGTTTGGAGTTCCGGATAAGATCACGGACATGACGAGGAACTCCGGAATGGTCCAAAGATAAAGTTTGATATATGGGATAATAGTGTTTGGTCTCCGGAAGGGTTCTGGAATTCACCGGAAGGGGTTCCGGATGTTTCCCGAAATGTTTGGGTACGAGAACACTTTATTTGGGCCAAAGGGGAAAGCCCACAAGGTTTTTGGAAAGCGCAAAAGGAAGTTTTGCGGAGTCCAGGGGCCAGACGCCAGGGTCCCTGGCGTCTGGCCCTGGAGTCCGAGAAGGACTCTTGCCTTTCCGGTGAAACCGACTTTGTGGAGGCTTTTACTCCAAGTTTCGACCCCAAGGCTCAACATATAAATAGAGGGGTAGGGCTAGCACCCAAGACACATCAAGAAACACCAAGCCGTGTGCCGGCAACCCCGTCCCCTCTAGTTTATCCTCCGTCATAGTTTTTGTAGTGCTTAGGCGAAGCCCTGCGAAGATTGTTCCTCTCTCCCTCTCTCCATTCCCCTTCTCTTTTTCTATTTGCCTTTTTTCCGTTTCTTGTTTGCTTGCGTGTTGGATTGCTTGCTTGTCACGATGGCTCAAGATAATATTAAACTGTGTGACTTTACCAATACCAACAATAATGATTTTATTAGCACTCGATTGCTCCTCTTACCGATGCTGAATCTTGTGAAATTAATGCTGCTTTGCTGAATCTTGTCATGAAAGATCCGTTTTCTCGCCTTCCTAGTGAAGATGCCGCTACCCATCTAAACAACTTTGTTGATTTGTGTGATATGCAAAAGAAGAAAGATGTGGATAATGATATCGTTAAATTGAAGCTATTTCCGTTTTTGCTTAGAGATCGTGGTAAAGCTTGGCTTTCGTCTTTGCCTAAAAATAGTATTGATTCATGGAATAAATGCAAAGATGCTTTTATCTCTAAGTATTTTCCTCCCGCTAAGATCATCTCCCTTAGAAACGATATTATGAATTTTAAGAAACTTGATCATGAACATGTGTTCACAATCTTGGGAGAGGATGAAATTAATGATACGTAATTGCCCTACACATGGTTTGAATCTTTGGATGATTATACAGATATTTTATGCCGGATTGAATTTTGCTTCTAGAAATCTTTTAGATTCGGCCACGGGAGGCACTTTTATGGAAAACACTTTAGGAGAAACTACCAAACTCCTAGATAATATTATGGTTAATTATTCTCAATGGCACACCGAAAGATCTACTAGTAAAAAAGTGCATGCAATTGAAGAGATCAATGTTTTGAGTGGAAAGATGGATGAACTTATGAAATTGTTTGCTAAAAAGAGTGCTCCTACTAAACCTAATGATATGCCTTTGTCTACCTTGATTGAGAATAATAATGAATCTATGGATGTGAATTTTGTTGGTAGGAACAATTATGGTAATAACGCGTATAGAGGCAATTTCAATTCTAGGTCGTTTCCTAGTAATTCCTCTAATAATTATGGTAATTCCTACAACAATTCTTATGGAAATTATAATAAGATGCCCTCTGATTTTTAATCTAATATTAAAGAATTTATTACTCCGCAAAAGAGTTTCAATGCTTTGATTGAAGAAAAATTGCTTAAGATTGATGAGTTGGCTAGGAACGTTGATAGAATTTCTCTTGTTGTTGATTCTTTGAAACTTAGATCTATTCCACCTAAGCATGATATCAATGAGTCTCTCAAAGCCATCAGAATATCCGTTGATGAGTGCAAAGAAAGAACCGCTAGGATGCGTGCTAAGAAAGATTGTTTTGTGAAAGCGTGTTCTTCTAGTTTTTATGAAAATAAGGATGAAGATCTCTATTAAATCTTTGTTTTGCAATATGAATCTTGATAATGATGGGGCTGAATATGAGCCACCTTTACCTAGAAGGCGTTCCAAAATTCGGAGTCTTTAGATCTTGATGCTAAAATTGTTAAAAGTGGGATTGAGGAGATTAAAACGTTAACTATCAATGAACCCACTATTTTGGATTTCAAGGAATTTAATTATGATAATTGATGTTTGATAGATTGTATTTCCTTGTTGCAATCCGTGCTAAATTCTCCTCATGCTTATAGTCAAAATAAGGCTTTTACTAAACATATCGTTGATGCTTTGATGCAATCTTATGAAGAAAAACTTGAGTTGGAAGTTTCTATCCCTAGAAAACTTTATGATTAGTGGGAACCTACAATAAAAATAAAAATTAAAGATCATGAGTGTTATGCTCTGTATGATTTGGGTGCTAGTGTTTCCACGATTCCAAAAACTTTGTGTGATTTGCTAGGTTTCCGTGATTTTCATCATTGTTCTTTAAACTTGCAACTTGCGGATTCCACTATTAAGAAACCTATGGAAAGAATTAATGATGTTCTTATTGTTGCATATAGGAACTATGTGCCCATAGATTTCATTTTTCTTGACATAGATTGCAATCCTTCATGTCCTATTATTCTTGATAGGCCTTTCCTTAGAACGATTGGTGCAATTATTGATATGAAGGAAGGGAATATTAAATTCCAATTTCCATTAAGGAAAGGCATGGAAGACTTCCCTACAAAGAAAATTAAATTACCATATGAATCTATTATGAGAGCCACTTATGGATTGCCTACCAAAGATGGCAATACCTAGATCAATTCTTGCTTTTATGCCTAGCTAGGGGCGTTAAACGATAGCGCTTATTGGGAGGCAACCCAATTTTATTTTTATTCCTTGCTTTTTGCTCCTGTTTAGTAATAAATAATTTATCTAGCCTCTGTTTTGGTTGTATTTTTGTGTTTAATTAGTGTTTGCGCCAAGTAGAACCGTTGGGAAGACTTGAGGAAAGTCTTTTTGATCTTGCCATAAAAAACAGAAACTTTAGCGCTCACGAGAATTGCTGCCATTTTTTACAGGAGAGTGCTATTTAGTTAATTCTTTTTGCAGATGATTAATAGGTAAATTCCTCACGTCCAGAAATTTATTTTAGAATTTTTTGGGTTCCAGAACTTGCGTTAGCTACAGATTACTACAGATTGTTTTGTTTTTGACAGTTTCTATTTTTCATGTGCTGTTTGCTTATTTTGATGAATCTATGGCTAGTAAACGACTTTATAAACCATAGAGAAGTTGGAATAAAGTAGGTTTAACACCAATATAAATCAAGAATGAGTTCATTACAGTACCTTGAAGTGTTGTTTTGTTTTCTTTCGCTAACGGAGCTCACGAGATTTTCTATTTTCTATTTTGAGTTTTATGTTGTGAAGTTTTCAAGTTTTGGGTAAAGATTTGATGGATTATGGAACAAGGAGTGGCAAGAGCCTAAGCTTGGGGATGCCCATGGCACCCCAAGGTAAAACTCAAGGACACCAAAAAGCCTAAGCTTGGGGATGAAGGAAATATGCCCTAGAGGCAATAATAAAGTTATTATTTATTTCCTTATTTCATGATAAATGTTTATTATTCATGCTAGAATTGTATTAACCGGAAATATAATACATGTGTGAATACATAGACAAACATAGTGTCACTAGTATGCCTCTATTTGACTAGCTCATTGATCAAAGATGGTTAAGTTTCCTAACCATAGACATGAGTTGTTATTTGATCAATGGGATCACATCATTAGGAGAATGATGTGATTGACTTGACCCATTCCGTTAGCTTACCACTTGATCGTTTGTTTACTGCTATTGCTTTCTTCATGACTTATACATGTTGTTATGACTATGAGATTATGCAACTCCCGAATACCGGAGGAACACTTTGTGTGCTACCAAACGTCACAACATAACTGGGTGATTATAAAGGTGCTCTACAGGTGTCTCCGACGGTACTTGTTGAGTTGGCATAGATCAAGATTAGGATTTGTCACTCCGATTGTCGGAGAGGTATCTCTGGGCCCTCTCGGTAATACACATCACTATAAGCCTTGCAAGCATTATAAATAATGAGTTAGTTACGGGGTGATGTATTATGGAACAAGTAAAGAGACTTGCCAGTAAGGAGATTGAACTAGGTATTGGATACCGACGATCGAATCTCGGGCAAGTAACATACCGATGATAAAGAGAACAACGTATAGTGTTGTGCGGTTTAACCGATAAAGATCTTCGTAGAATATGTAGGAACCAATATGAGCATCCAGGTTCCGCTATTGGCTATTGACCGGAGACATGTCTCGATCATGTCTACATAGTTCTCGAACCTGTAGGGTCCGCACGCTTAAAGTTCGATGACAGTTATATTATGAGTTTATGTGTTTTGATGTACCGAAGGAAGTTCGGAGTCCCGGATGTGATCACGGACATGACAAGGAGTCTCGAAATGGTCAAGACATAAAGATTGATATATTGGAAGCCTATATTTGGATATCGGAAGTGTTTCGGGTGAAATCGGGATTTTACCGGAGTACCAGGGGTTACTGACCCCCCCCCCCCGGGGGGGGGGGTTTAATGGGCCAAGATGGGCCTTAGTGGAGAAGAGGAGGGGCGGCCAGGGCAGGCCGCACGCCCCCTCTCCCTCTAGTCCGAATTGGACTAGGAGGGGGGCGACGCCCCCCTTTCCTTCCTCTCTCCCTCCGCCTTCCCCCTTCTCCTACTCCAACTAGGAATGGAGGGAGTCCTACTCCGATGGGAGTAGGACTCCTCCCTGGCGCGCCTCCTCCTGGCCGGCTGCCTCTCCCCCCTTGCTCCTTTATATACGAGAGCAGGGGGCACCTCTAGACACAAGTTGATCACATAGATCTCTCCAGCCGTGTGTGGTGCCCGCCTCCACCATAATCCACCTCAGTCATACTGTAGCGGTGTTTAGGGGAAGCCCTGTTGCGGTAGCTTCATCAACATCGTCACCACGCCGTCGTGCTGACGGAAATCTTCCCCGAGCTCTACTGGATCGTGAGTTCGCGGGACGTCACCGAGGTGAACGTGTGCTGAACACGGAGGTGTCGTACGTTCGGTACTGAGGATCGGTCGATCATGAAGACATACGACTACATCAACCGCATTGTCATAACGCTTCCTCTTAACGGTCTATGAGGGTATGTGGACGCCACTCTCTCTTCTCGTTGGTATGCATCACCATGATCCTGCATGTGCGTAGGAATTTTTTTGAAATTACTACGTTCCCTCACAGTGGCATCCGAGCCTGGTTTTATGCGTTGATGTTATTTGCATGAGTAGAACACAAGTGAGTTGTGGGCGATACAAGTCATACTGCTTACCAGCATGTCATACTTTGGTTCGGCGGTATTGTTGGATGAAGCGGCCCGGACCGACATTACGCGTACGCTTACGCGAGACTGGTTCTACCGACGTGCTTTGCACATAGGTGGCTGGCGGGTGTCAGTTTCTCCAACTTTAGTTGAACCGAGTGTGGCTACGCCCGGTCCTTGAGAAGGTTAAAACAGCACCAACTTGACGAACTATCATTGTGGTTTTGATGCGTAGGTAAGAACGGTTCTTGCTCAGCCCGTAGCAGCCACGTAAAACTTGCAACAACAAAGTAGAGGACGTCTAACTTGTTTTTGCGAGGCATGTTGTGATGTGATATGGTCAAGACATGATGCTATATTTATTGTATGAGATGATCATGTTTTGTAACGGAGTTATCGGCAACTGGCAGGAGCCATATGGTTGTCGCTTTATTGTATGCAATGCAATCGCCCTGTAATTGCTTTACTTTATCACTAAGCGGTAGCGATAGTCGTAGAAGCAATAGTTGGCGAGACGACAATGATGCTACGATGGAGATCAAGGTGTCGCGCCGGTGACGATGGTGATCATGACGGTGCTTCGGAGATGGAGATCACAAGCACAAGATGATGATGGCCATATCATATCACTTATATTGATTGCATGTGATGTTTATCCTTTATGCATCTTATTCTGCTTTGTTTGACGGTAGCATTATAAGATGATCTCTCACTAAATTTCAAGATAAAAGTGTTCTCCCTGAGTATGCACCGTTGCCAAAGTTCGTCGTGCTGAGACACCACGTGATGATCGGGTGTGATAAGCTCTACGTCCATCTACAACGGGTGCAAGCCAGTTTTGCACACGCAGAATACTCGGGTTAAACTTGACGAGCCTAGCATATGCAGATATGGCCTCGGAACACTGAGACCGAAAGGTCGAGCGTGAATCATATAGTAGATATGATCAACATAGTGATGTTCACCATTGAAAACTACTCCATTTCACGTGATGATCGGTTATGGTTTAGTTGATATGGATCACGTGATCACTTAGATGATTAGAGGGATGTCTATCTAAGTGGGAGTTCTTAAGTAATATGATTAATTGAACTTAAATTTATCATGAACTTAGTACCTGATAGTATTTTTGCTTATCTATGTTGTTGTAGATAGATGGCCCGTGTTGTTGTTCCGTTGAATTTTAATGCGTTCCTTGAGAAAGCAAAGTTGAAAGATGATGGTAGCAATTACACGGACTGGGTCCATAACTTGAGGATTATCCTCATTGCTGCACAGAAGAATTACGTCCTGGAAGCACCGCTGGGTGCCAGGCCTGCTGCAGATGCTGCTGACAAGTTAAGAACGTTTGGCAGAGTAAAGCTGATGACTACTCGATAGTTCAGTGTGCCATGCTTTACGGCTTAGAACCGGGACTTCAACGACGTTTTGAACGTCATGGAGCATATGAGATGTTCCAGGAGTTGAAGTTAATATTTCAAGCAAATGCCCGGATTGAGAGATATGAAGTCTCCAATAAGTTCTATAGCTGCAAGATGGAGGAGAATAGTTCTGTCAGTGAGCATATACTCAAAATGTCTGGGTATCATAATCACTTGACTCAACTGGGAGTTAATCTTCCTGTTGATAGTGTCATTGACAGAGTTCTTCAATCACTGCCACCAAGCTACAAAAGCTTCGTGATGAACTATAATATGCAAGGGATGAATAAGACTATTCCCGAGCTCTTCGCGATGCTAAAGGCTGCGGAGGTAGAAATCAAGAAGGAGCATCAAGTGTTGATGGTCAATAAGACCACCAGTTTCAAGAAAAAGGGCAAAGGGAAGAAGAAGGGGAACTTCAAGAAGAACGGCAAACAAGTTGCTGCTCAGGAGAAGAAACCCAAGTCTGGACCTAAGCCTGAGACTGAGTGCTTCTACTGCAAACAGACTGGTCACTGGAAGCGGAACTGCCCCAAGTATTTGGCGGATAAGAAGGATGGCAAAGTGAACAAAGGTATATGTGATATACATGTTATTGATGTGTACCTTACCAGAGCTCGCAGTAGCACCTGGGTATTTGATACTGGTTCTGTTGCTAATATTTGCAACTCGAAACAGGGACTACGGATTAAGCGAAGACTGGCTAAGGACGAGGTGACGATGCGCGTGGGAAATGGTTCCAAAGTCGATGTGATCGCCGTCGGCACGCTACCTCTACATCTACCTTCGGGATTAGTTTTAGACCTAAATAATTGTTATTTGGTGCCAGCGTTAAGCATGAACATTATATCTGGATCTTGTTTGATGCGAGACGGTTATTCATTTAAATCTGAGAATAATGGTTGTTCTATTTATATGAGTAATATCTTTTATGGTCATGCACCCTTAAAGAGTGGTCTATTCTTGTTGAATCTCGATAGTAGTGATACACATATTCATAATGTTGAAGCCAAAAGATGCAGAGTTGATAATGATAGTGCAACTTATTTGTGGCACTGCCGTTTGGGTCATATTGGTATAAAGCGCATGAAGAAACTCCATACTGATGGACTTTTGGAATCACTTGATTATGAATCACTTGGTACTTGCAAACCATGCCTTATGGGCAAGATGACTAAAACGCCGTTCTCCGGAACTATGGAGCGAGCAACAGATCTGTTGGAAATCATACATACTGATGTGTGTGGTCCGATGAATATTGAGGCTCGCGGCGGGTATCGTTATTTTCTCACCTTCACAGATGATTTGAGCAGATATGGGTATATCTACTTAATGAAACATAAGTCTGAAACATTTGAAAAGTTTAAAGAATTTCAGAGTGAAGTGGAAAATCATCATAACAAGAAAATAAAGTTTCTGCGATCTGATCGTGGAGGAGAATATTTGAGTTACGAGTTTGTCCTACATTTGAAACAATGCAGAATAGTTTCGCAACTCACGCCACCCGGAACACCACAGCATAATGCTGTGTCCGAACGTCGTACTCGTACTTTACTAGATATGGTGCAATCTATGATGTCTCTTACTGATTTACCGCTATCATTTTGGGGTTATGCTTTAAAGATGGCTGCATTCACGTTAAATAGGGCACCATCAAAATCCGTTGAGACGACACCTTATGAACTATGGTTTGGCAAGAAACCAAAGTTGTCGTTTCTTAAAGTTTGGGGTTGCGATGCTTATGTGAAAAAGCTTCAACCTGATAAGCTCGAACCCAAATCGGAGAAATGTATCTTCATAGGATATCCAAAGGAAACTATTGGGTACACCTTCAATCACAGATCCGAAGGCAAGATATTTTTTGCTAAGAATGGGTCCTTTCTAGAGAAGGAATTTCTCTCGAAAGAAGTGAGTGGGAGGAAAGTAGAACTTGATGAGGTAACTGTACCTTCTCCCTTATTGGAAAGTAGTTCATCACAGAAATCGGTTCCTGTGACATCTACACCAATTAGTAAGGAAGCTAATGATGATGATCATGAAACTTGAGATCAAGTTACTACCAAACCTCGTAGGTCAACCAGAGCAAGATCCGCACCAGAGTGGTACGGTAATCCAGTTCTGGAGGTCATGTTACTTGACCATGACGAACCTATAAACTATGAAGAAGCGATGATGAGCCCAGATTCCGCAAAATGGCTTGAGGTCATGAAGTCTGAGATGGGATCCATGTATGAGAACAAAGTGTGGACTTTGGTTGACTTGCCCGATGATCGACAAGCCATCGAGAACAAATGGATCTTCAAGAAGAAGACAGACACTGACGGTAATGTTACTATCTACAAAGCTTGACTTGTTGCAAAATGTTTTCGACAAGTTCAAGGAGTTGACTACGAAGAGATCTTCTCACCCGTAGCGATGCTTAAGTCTGTCCGAATCATGTTAGCGATTGCCGCATTTTATAATTATGAAATTTGGCAAATGGATGTAAGGACTGCATTCCTGAATGGATTTCTGGAAGAAGAGTTGTACATGATGCAACCTGAAGGTTTTGTCGATCCAAAGGGAGCTAACAAAGTGTGCAAGCTCCAGCAATCCATTTATGGACTGGTGCAAGCATCTCGGAGTTGGAATAAACGTTTTGATAGTGTGACCAAAGCATATGGTTTTATACAAACTTTTGGAGAAGCCTGTATTTACAAGAAATTGAGTGGGAGCTCTGTAGCATTTCTAATATTATATGTGGATGACATATTGTTGATTGGAAATGATATAGAATTTCTGGACAGCATAAAAGGATACTTGAATAAAAAAAATTCAATGAAAGACCTCGGTGAAGCTGCTTATATATTGGGCATCAAGATCTATAGAGATAGACCAAGACGCTTAATTGGACTTTCACAAAGCACATACCCTGATAAAGTTTTGAAGAAGTTCAAAATGGATCAAGCTAAGAAAGGGTTCTTGCTTGTGTTACAAGGTGTGAAGTTGAGTAAGACTCAATGCCCAACCACTGCAGAAGATAGAGAGAATATGTAAAGTGTTCCCTATGCTTCAGCCATTGGCTCAATCATGTATGCAATGTTGTGTACCAGACCTGATGTGTGCCTTGCTATTAGCCTAGCAGGGAGGTAACAAAGTAATCCAGGAGTGGATCACTAGACAGCGGTCAAGAACATCCTGAAGTACGTGAAAAGGACCAAGGATATGTTTCCCGTTTATGGAGGTGACAAAGAGCTCGTCGTAAATGGTTATGTTGATGCAAGCTTTGACACTGATCCGGACGATTCTAAATCGCAAACCGGATACGTGTTTATATTAAATGGTGGAGCTATCAGTTGGAGCAGTTCTAAACAGAGCGTTGTGGCGGGATCTACATGTGAAGCAGAGTACATTGCTGCTTCGGAAGCAACAAATGAAGGAGTCTGGATGAAGGAGTTCATATCTGATCTAGGTGTCATACCTAGTGCATCGGGTCCAATGAAAATCTTTTGTGACAATACTGGTGCAATTGCCTTGGCAAAGGAATCCAGATTTCACAAGAGAACCAAGCACATCAAGAGACGCTTCAACTCCATTCGGGATCAAGTCCAAGTGGGAGACATGGAGATTTGCACGATACATACGGATCTGAATGTTGCAGACCCATTGACTAAGCCTCTTCCACGAGCAAAACATGATCAACACCAAGGCTCCATGGGTGTTAAAATCATTACTGTGTAATCTAGATTATTGACTCTAGTGCAAGTGGGAGACTGAAGGAAATATGCCCTAGAGGCAATAATAAAGTTATTATTTATTTCCTTATTTCATGACAAATGTTTATTATTCAGGCTAGAATTGTATTAACCAGAAACATAATACATGTGTGAATGCATAGACAAACATAGTGTCACTAGTATGCCTCTACTTGACTAGCTCATTAATCAAAGATGGTTAAGTTTCCTAACCATAGACATGAGTTGTTATTTGATCAATGGGATCACATCATTAGAAGAATGATGTGATTGACTTGACCATTCCGTTAGCTTAGCACTTGATCGTTTGTTTACTGCTAATTCTTTCTTCATGACTTATACATGTTCTTATGACTATGAGATTATGCAACTCCCGAATACCGGAGGAACACTTTGTGTGCTACCAAACGTCACAACGTAACTGGGTGATTATAAAGGTGCTCTACAGGTGTCTCCGACGGTACTTGTTGAGTTGGCATAGATCAAGATTAGGATTTGTCACTCCGGTTGTCGGAGAGGTATCTCTGGGCCCTCTCGGTAATACACATCACTATAAGCCTTGCAAGCATGATAACTAATGACTTAGTTACGAGGTGATGTATTACGGAATGAGTAAAGAGACTTGTCGGTAACGAGATTGAACTAGGTATTGGATACCGACGATCGAATCTCGGGCAAATAACATACCGATGACAAAGAGAACAACGTATAGTGTTGTGCGGTTTGACCAATAAAGATCTTCGTAGAATATGTAGGAACCAACATGAGCATCCAGGTTCCGCTATTGGTTATTGACCGAGACATGTCTCGATCATGTCTACATAGTTCTCGAACCCGTAGGTCCGCACGCTTAAAGTTCGATGACGGTTATATTATGAGTTTATGTGTTTTGATGTACCGAAGGAAGTTCAGAGTCCCGGATGTGATCACGGACATGATGAGGAGTCTCGAAATGGTCGAGACATAAAGATTGATATAATGGAAGCCTATATTTGGATATCGGAAGTGTTCCGGGTGAAATCGGGATTTTACCGGAGTACCGGGGGTTACCGGAACCCCCCCCCCCCCAGGGGTTTAATGGGCCAAGATGGGCCTTAGTGGAGAAGAGGAGGGGCGGCCAGGGCAGGCCACGCGCCCCCTCTCCCTCTAGTCCGAATTGGACTAGGAGGGGGCCCCCTTTCCTTCCTCTCTCCCTCCTCCTTCCCCCTTCTCCTACTCCAACTAGGAAAGGAGGGAGTCCTACTCCCGGTGGGAGTAGGACTCCTCCCTGGCATGCCTCCTCCTGGCCGGTTGCCTCTCCCCCCTTGCTCCTTTATATACGGGGGCAGGGGGGCACCTCTAGACACAAGTTGATCACATAGATCTCTCCAGCCATGTGTGGTGCCCCCTCCACCATAATCCACCTCGGTCATACTGTAGCGGTGTTTAGGCGAAGCCCTGCTGCGGTAGCTTCATCAACATCGTCACCACATCATCGTGCTGACAAAACTCTTCCCCGAGCTCTACTAGATCATGAGTTTGCGGGACGTCACCGAGCTGAACGTGTGCTGAACACGGAGGTGTTGTACATTCGGTACTGAGGATCGGTCGATCGTGAAGACGTACGACTACATCAACCGCGTTGTCATAACGCTTCCGCTTAACGGTCTACGAGGGTACGTGGACGACACTCTCCCTTCTCGTTGCTATGCATCACCATGATCCTGCGTGTGCGTAAGAATTTTTTTGAAATTACTACGTTCCCCAACAGGGGATGCCCCGGAAGGCATCCCCTCTTTCGTCTTCGTCTATCGGTAACTTTACTTGGAGCTATATTTTTATTCACCACATGATATGTGTTTTGCTTGGAGTGTCTTGTATGATTTGAGTCTTTGCTTTTTAGTTTACAACAATCATCCTTGTTGTACACACCTTTTGAGAGAGACTCACATGATTGGGAATTTATTAGAATACTCTATGTGCTTCACTTAGATCTTTTGAGCTATATAGTTTTTGCTCTAGTGCTTCACTTATATCTTTTAGAGCATGGTGGTGGTAATGTTTTATAGAAACTATTGTTCTCTCATGCTTCACTTATATTATTTTGAGAGTCCTTTAGAACAACATGGCAAAAACAAAAGCTTTCATATAAGTGCATTGAATACTATGAGAAATTTGATAATTGATAATTGTTTTGAGATATGGAGATGGTGATATTAGAGTCATGCTAGTTGAGTAATTGTGAATTTGAGAAATACTTGTGTTAAAGTTTGTGATTCTCGTAGCATGCACGTATGGTGAACCATTATGTGATGAAGTCAGAGCATGATTTATTTATCGATTGTCTTCCTTATGAGTGGCGGTCCCGGGGACGAGCGATGGTCTTTTCCTACCAATCTACCCCCCTAGGAGCATGCGCGTAATACTTTGCTTTGATAACTTGTAGATTTTTGCAATAAGTATGTGAGTTCTTTATGACTAATGTTGAGTCCATGGATTATACGCACTCTCACCCATCCACCATTGCTAGCCTCTCTAGTATCATGCAACTTTCGTCGGTACCATAAACCCACCATATACCTTCCTCAAAACAGCCACCATACCTACCTATTATGGCATTTCCATAGGCGCCATTCCGAGATATATTGCCATGCAACTTTCCATCATTCCGTTATTATGACATGCTTCATCATTGTCATATTGCTTGCATGATCATGTCGTCGACATCGTATTTGTGGCAAAGCCACCGTTCATAATTTTCATACATGTCACTCATGCATCATTGCACATGCCGGTACACCGCCGGAGGCATTCACATAGAGTCATATCTTGTTCTAAGTATCGAGTTGTAATTTTTGAGTTGTAAGTAAATAAAGTGTGATGATCATCATTATTAGAGCATTGTCCCAGTGAGGAAAGGATGATGGAGACTATGATTCCCCCACAAGTTGGGATGAGACTCCGGACGAAAAATTAAAAAAAAAAGACAAAAAAGAGGCCAAAAAAAGAGAAAGAAGGCCCAAAGAAAAAATGAGAGAAAAAGAGAGAAGGGACAATGCTACTATCCTTTTGGCACACTTGTGCTTCAAAGTAGCACCATGTTCTTCATATAGAGAGTCTCCTATGATATCACTTTCATATGCTAGTGGGAATTTTTCATTATAGAACTTGGCTTGTATATTCCAATGATGGGCTTCCTCAAAATGCCCTAGGTCTTCGTGAGCAAGCAAGTTGGATGCACACCCACTTAGTTTCTTCTTGTTGAGCTTTCATACACTTATAGCTCTAGTGCATCCGTTGCATGGCAATCCCTACACACTCACATTGATATCTATTAATAGGCATCTCCATAGCCCGTTGATACGCCTAGTTGATGTGAGACCATCTTCTCCCTTTTTGTCTTCTCCACAACCACCATTCTATTCCACCATAGTGCTATATCCATGGCTTACGCTCATATACTGTGTGAAGATTGAAAATTTTTGAGAACATCAAAAGTATGAAACAATTGCTTGGCTTTTCATCGGGGTTGTGCATGATTTAAATATTTTGTGTGGTGAAGATAGAGCATAGCCAGACTATATGATTTTGTAGGGATAAATTTCTTTGGCTATGTTATTTTGAGAAGCCATAATTGCTTAGTTAGTATGCTTAAAGTATTATTATTTTTATGTCAATATTAAACTTTTATCTTGAATCTTATGGGTCTGAACATTCATGCCACAATAAAGAAAAATTACATTGAGAAATATGTTAGAAAGCATTCCACATCAAAAATTCTATTTTTATCATTTACCTACTCGAGGACGAGCAGGAATTAAGCTTGGGGATGCTTGATACGTCTCCAACGTATCTATAATTTTTGATTGCTCCACGCTATTATATTATCTATTTTGGATGTTAATGGGATTTATTCTACACTTTTATATCATTTTTTGGACTAACCTACTAATCGGAGGCCCAGCCCAAATTGCTGTTATTTTGCCTATTTTAGGGTTTCGAAGAAAAGGAATATCAAACGGAGTCCAAATGGAATGAAACCTTCAGGAACGTGATTTTCTCAACAAACGTGATCCAAGAGACTTGGAGTTGCCGTCAAGAAACAAGGGAGGAAGGCACGAGGCAGGGGGCGCGCCTACCCCCCTGGGCGCGCCCTCCACCCTCGTGGGCCCTCCGTTGCTCCACCGACGTACTTCTTCCTCCTATATATATCCACGTACCCCCAAACATCCAGGAGCACCACGAAAACGAAATTCCACTGCCACAACCTTCTGTACTCGAGAGATCCCATCTCGGGGCCTTTTCCGGAGCTCCACCGGAGGGGGAATTGATCACGGAGGGCCTCTACATCAACTCCATGGCCTCTCCGGTGATGTGTGAGTAGTTTACTTCAGACCTATGGGTCCATAGCTAGTAGCTAGATGGCTTCTTATCTCTCTTTGGATCTCAATACAAAGTTCTTCTCGATTTTCTTGGAGATCTATTCGATGTAATCTTCTTTTGCGGTGTGTTTGTCGAGATCCGGTGAATTGTGGGTTTATGATCCAGTTTATCTATGAACAATATTTGATTCTCCTCTGAATTCTTTTATGTATGATTTGTATATCTTTGCAAGTCTCTTCAAATTATCAGTTTGGTTTGGCCTACTAGATTGATCTTTCTTGCAATGGGAGAAGTGCTTAGCTTTGGGTTCAATCTTGTGGTGTTCGATCCCAGTGACAGAAAGGGAACTGATACGTATTGTATTGTTGCCATCGAGGATAAAAAGATGGGGTTTATATCATAATGCATGAGTTTATCCCTCTACATCATGTCATCTTACTTAAAGCATTACTCTGTTCTCTTGAACTTAATACTCTAGATGCATGCTGGATAGCCGTCGATGTGTGGAGTAATAGTAGTAGATGCAGAATCATTTTGGTCTACTTGTATCGGATGTGATGCCTATATACATGATCATACCTAGATATTCTCATAACTATGCTCATTCTATCAATTGCTCGATAGTAATTCATCTACCCACCGTAATACTTATGCTCTTGAGAGAAGCCACTATTGAAACCTATGACCCTGGGGTCTATCTTCCATCATATTAATCTTCCAATACTTAGTTATTTCCTTTGCTATTTATTTTACTTGCATCTTTTATTTCTCTTTATCACAAAAATACCAAAAATATTATCTTATCATATCTATCAGATCTCACTCTCGTAAGTGACCGTGAAGGGATTGACATCCCCTTTATCGCGTTGGTTGCGAGGTTCTTATTTGTTTGTGTAGGTGCGTGGGACTTGAGCGTGATCTCCTATTGGATTGATACCTTTGTTCTCAAAAACTGAGGGAAATACTTACGCTGCTTTGCTGCATCACCCTTTCCTCTTCAAGGGAAAACCAACGCAGTGCTCAAGAGGTAGCAGAGTTCTTTTATATCTTGCAATCAAATTCCTCAATATCAGTATGTACACTTCATATGTTTGTCCCCGTTGAAAACATAACCTATTTGTCATCAATCACCAAAAAGGGGGAGACTGTAAGTGCATCTAGTGCCCCTTAGTGATTTTGGTGTATTGAAGACTTATAGGTTAAGGGACTAATGTGTTTGTGAGTGTACACAGGTTATATAAGTCTCTGAGGAGTTTGATAAATCTGATGAATGTCGATCCCTAAAACTGAATATCCTCATTTGAAGATTATGGTTTTCTTGAAGACTTTGAAAATGAGGAAATTGGTGTGACCTTGAAGACATTGATATTGATGCAAGGATTATGAAGCGTGAAGACTTTTGTTTTCGTAGTTTCATTTTCTCTTTCTCGAGTCATAGGAAACACCATACTGTTAAAGGAGGTCAAGGTAAAACTAAGGAAACATTTCCAAGTGATGCTCATCTCAAATCCTACACCTACCCAATCTTTCAAGTAAAGCCTTTTGGAAATCTCATACAGTTCAGTCAACTTCTTCAGTGACAGAGACGAAGATCTTCTGTTCTCTGAGGAATTTGTTCTGACTAAGGAGTTAGGAATTCGCCAGTGCGGATTACCTACAAGTGAGAAACATGATATCCCTAAGGAATTTGAGAACTCAAATTTCCGACCATCGTTGTGCTACGCGCTAGCTGTCCCAAATATCTTATCCACCTAATGGTCATATCATTGAAGGGCATTTATGTCTTATCATGTCGGGCTGCTCCTCGGCTATAAATGGCAGCCCCCTACAACCACTAGTTGGTTGGCTGCTCCGCAAGAAAATGACACTTGTCATTGAGAGCATCCCATCCTCCGAGGAATTTGAGAGAAAATCATCAGTGAGGAAAAACCCAAAACCCCAACGCCTAAAACCCAAAGTGATTGAGCATCACTAAAGAGACTGTTCATGTGTGTAACCGACACTTGTTACCTTTGAAGACTGTGCATCTTCCAGACGGTTAGACGTCAAGGTCTAGAGCATCCAAGAGGAATTGTGGATCGCCGGGTGACCTAGTCTGTGAAGGTTTTGAAGTCACTTGAAGACTTACCACGAGTGATTGGGCGAGGTTTGTGTGACCTTAGCTCAAGGAGAATACAGTAAGGACTGTGTGTCCTTTGGTTTAAATACCAAGCTGCTCCAACCAGACGTACAACTATCACAGCGGTTGGAACTGGTCTACCAAATCATTGTCTTCACTGAGCTACTAGTTCTATGTCCTCAACCCTTTCATTTCCTCGCTCATGTGTTGAAGTAATTGGTCATTACTGTTTGATGACTTTGATTGAAGACTTTCTCAATTTCTTCAATCCTATTTCTTCAGTCATCTTGTCTTCTGCCTGCTTATCCTGTTTACACGCTACCTGTGCTCTGTGTATGTTTCAATTCATCATGATGACCATGCTTATGTCTTGTTATGCATGCACTTGAGTACTTATTCCGCTGCTTGTGGTTCATCACTTAGCAAATTCCTCAAGTAGTATTTCCTCAGTGACGAATTTGTAAAAATCGCCTATTCACCCCCCTCTAGTCGATATAACGCACTTTCAAGGACCCCATTGACCAATGTCACGAGCCAACTAGACAGGTACATTAACCAAGTTCAGATCCAAATTAACCTGATTATTGTTGTTCTGCTCCTCCTCTTGATTCCAATTGGTGTTGTGGTGTTCCTCAATGTGGTGCTGATTGATTGGCCCAAGAAGGTGGGATGATTGGGGTAAAAATGTGGTTGGTCTGGGGCTGGGTGAGGATTTCCTCCTTTAGGAACTGGTTCTTCATCTCCTGGGCCTTCGTCAATCAGCCTCTGCTGCAAGATGGACACTAGACAAGCCCAAGAATCCTCTCTGAATTCATTAGTGCCAGTAAGGAGAATGCTTGAGGGGATATCTTTCAACTCCCCAACCCTAATCTTAACTAGAATACCAACATCAGTGTTGAGCTATTGATCCCATTCCATGAAGGTGCTAAAAAGATATCACTACATCATGAACTTCAGTAATATTCCGCAGATCTGCATGAAACCCCGCAATGAAAATCCAACACTCTCTGTTGATGTGATATATTCTCCAGTTCATACCCTCATCATGTTTTTCAAAGATAATGTGCACATCATCAAAACGGTGAGGTCTTTGCATCACAAGCTCATCTCTGTCAAAGACACTGTGCAACTGACCAAAAGCCTGTCCCAGCGGACACTTGGAGATCTTCTGAAACCCTACTCTCTTGTGCAAAGTAAGAAATTCAGAGAGGATTTCTCTTACATTGGTGAAGTGAACCTCTCTAGCTGGCATGGGGATGATCGTCGCCATTGCTAGGTTTTCGTGCTTCCTGTGGATGTGACCACAAACCACCCGCACACGAACTGGCCTTCCATCAAATTGAATAGGCTGGTGTCTGGCAGGAAGGAAAGGGAGTGGATCAAAGGGAAATTTGTCATGGCTACCACGGCGGAATGGCGGATGGCGGTGAGGTCTGCTGTCTTCGAACGAGGTGGAGGAGGTGGCGGTGGAGTGGCTTGACTGAAGCGGGAAGCAGAGGAAATTGGAGCTCGAAACGTCACCGAGGGATTGATAGGTGGGCCCAGATCAAGGTTGGTAAGCCGAAGTGAGAGCGAGATTGACTGCAGATTGGTGAGCTATGCGGTCTGTTTCCTTGGAATATTACGTGTATCTCGCGAGGGGCCAGTTTGGGCTGTATTGGGGCAGTTGGCCCTAATGTGGCCCCAACCTTTGCAAACCCAAACAACAAATGCGATTAGAGCAGGCTGCACGAGTATGGCCCATTAAGAGGCATCTCGCACACTTTGGAGTATTGTGATTGTTGGCCAGCCCACTACTCGGCACAGGCCCAAGAATTCCTTTGCCATTTGAATCAAAACCCTGAACTCCCGCTGAGGGAGTCCTGGATTAGGGGGTGTTCGGATAGCCAAACTATACCTTTAGCTAGACTCCTGGACTATGAAGATACAAGATTGAAGACTCTGTCCCGTGTCCGGAAGGGACTTTCCTTGGCATGGAAGGCAAGCTTGGCGATACGGATGTTCAGATCTCCTACCATTGTAACCGACTCTATGTAACCCTAACCCTCTCCGGTGTCTATATAAACCGGAGGGTTTTAGTCCGTAGGACAACATACACATCAACAATCATACCATAGGCTAGCTTCTAGGGTTTAGCCTCTCTGATCTCGTGGTAGATCTACTCTTGTACTACCCATATCATCAATATTAATCAAGCAGGACGTAGGGTTTTACCTCCATCGAGAGGGCCCGAACCTGGGTAAAACTTCGTGTCCCTTGCCTCCTATTACCATCCGGCCTAGACGCACAGTTCGGGACCTCCTACCCGAGATCCGCCGGTTTTGACACTGACATTGGTGCTTTCATTGAGAGTTCCTCTGTGTCGTCGCCGTCAGGCCCGATGGCTCCTACGATCAGCAATGGCGATGCAGTCCAGGGTGAGACCTTCCTCCCCGGACAGATCTTCGTCTTTGGCGGCTTTGCACTGCGGGCCAATTCACTTGGCCATCTAGAGCAGATCGAAAGCTACGCCCCTGGCCGTCAGGTCAGATTCAGAAGTTTAAACTACACGGCTGACATCCACGGGGACTTGATCTTCGACGGATTCGAACCACTACCGAGAGCGCCGCACTGTCACGACGAGCATGATCTAGCTCTATCGCCGAACAGTGCCCTGGAGGCCGCACCCGCATCGGCTCCGACCCTTAGTCCGGAGCCGACCACGTCGATCGAGGATGGGCGGTTGGACGCCACCTCGGGGGCTGTGATCCAAACGGCGATTGAGCCGAACACCAGCCCCGTACTCTGCGAGACTCGTGACTCCATGGAGCCGGATTCATCTCCGGAATCCGAACCCTCCGCGCCCCTGCCGATTGAATCCGATTGGGCACCGATCATGGAGTTCACAGCCGTGGACGTCTTTCAGCACTCGCCTTTCGGCGATATCCTGAAGTCACTGAAGTCTCTCTCTTTATCAGGAGAGCCCTGGCCGGACTACGATTAGCAAGGTTGGGGTACGGACGATGAAGAAATTCAAAACCCACCCACCACCCACTTCGTAGCCACTGTCGACGACTTAACCAACATGCTCGACTTCGACTCCGACGTCATTGATGGTATGGACACCGGTGAAGGAGACGATGAAGAACCAGCGCCTATTGAGCCCTGGAACGCCACCTCATCATACGACGTATACATGGTGGACGCACCAAAAGATGACGATGAAGAGCGGAAGAGACGCACCGAAGGATTGTTCCCTCGAAAAGCAGTCAAAGCGGCGACGCAAGCGCCGCCCCAAATCCCGCCTCGACAGAAATAGCGATCACACAAACCCAGCACTGGAGCAGGGCGAACCACTGTCGGACAACGGCAATCCGGATAATCAAACCGAACAAACAAACCCTATCAAGGATAATGGTCCAGATGACATAACGCCGGACAGGCACCCGGAGCAGCAGAACGCCCGTAAAAGGCTTGTTGCCACCGCGAGGAGCCTCAAAAAGCAGAAGCGAAGGCTCAAGGCCGCGCAAGACACACTCCAATTCAGATGGAGCAAAATACTCAACACTACAGCAAGGTACGGCGACAATCGCCCCTCTAAGAGCTACCCAAAGCGGAAGCTGCTACCCGAATTCGATGAGGAGGCCGCAGACCCCCCACAACCAAATACCAAAGCAGCCACCTGGTCGGATAGACGACCCCTCCACCAACACAGAGTAGCATACAACGCCGCTCACAATACAACACGCGACCCAGGCGAGGGTTCGCACCCAAAGGACGGCGAAACAAGATCCATCTATGGACCACGCAAGCGCCCCCAACATACAATGCAACACAACAAATATCCGAACAATGTGGTACACCCAGCTACAGGGGTGCCGCACACCCTCTATGTTTCACCGACGAGGTGCTGGACCATGAATTTCCAGAGGGATTCAAACCCGTAAACATAGAGGCATATGATGGAACAACAGACCCCGGGGTTTGGATTGAGGACTATATCCTTCATATCCATATGGCTCGAGGAGATGATCTCCACGCCATCAAATACTTACCCCTCAAGCTCAAAGGGCCAGCTCGTCACTGGCTCAAAGGCCTCCCCGAAAGCTCCATTGGAAGTTGGGAAGAGCTCGAAGACGCCTTTCGGACAAATTTTCAAGGGACTTATGTCCGACCTCCGGATGCGGATGATCTGAGTCATATAACTCAACAACCCGGAGAGTCAGCCCGAAATCTTTGGAACAGGTTTCTTACTAAAAAGAACCAGATTGTTGATTGTCCGGACGCCGAAGCCTTGGCAGCTTTCAAGCATAGTGTCCGCGACGAATGGCTCGCCAGACACCTCGGCCAAAATAAGCCGAGAATGATGGCCGCATTAACAAACCTCATGGCCCACTTTTGCGCGGGTGAGGACAGCTGGCTAGCCAGATGCAGCACCAGCGACCCCAGTACATCCGAAGTTAGAGATGGAAACGGGAAATCACGGTGCAACAGCAATAGCAAACGCCGGATTAAAGAAGATAGCATGAAGGGCACGACAGTAAATGCCGGATTCAAAAGCTCTTGGCCAGGTCAAAAGCCGCCCCCTAAAGGCACCAGGGACGAACTGTCCAGCCTTAACAAAATTCTGGACCAAGTATGCCAGATCCATAGTACCCCTGGTAAACCCGCTAATCATACCGACAGAGAATGTTGGGTCTTCAAGCAGTCCGGCAAGCTCAACGCCGTACACAAGGGGGAGGATACACCAAGTGAAGACGAGGACGAGCCTCCCAAACAAGACACGGCGGAACAAAAGAAATTTCCACCATAAGTGAAAATAGTAAACGTGTTACACGTGATCAGGGGAAAAAACAACATGACACTCCCAGGAAAACATACCCAAGTGCCTGTCACCGCGAAGTCCTGCCACTGGTCATCTCAATCGATCACTTTCGACCATCACGATTACTCAGCAAGTATCTAGCACGCAGGATGGGCTGCCCTGGTATTAGACCCAGTAATTGACGGATATCACTTCACACAAGTCTTGATGGACGGTGGCAGTAGCCTAAACCTAATATATCAGGATACAATCTGCAGGATGGGGTTAGACCCAACACAAATTCGCCATAGCAATACTACCTTTAAAGGAGTAATGCCAGGCCTAGGGGCTCATTGTACGGGCTCCCTCTCATTACAAGTTACATTCGGCTCCCCCGATAACTTCCGTCGCGAGCATTTAACTTTCCACATCGCTCTGTTTCAAAGTGGCTATCAAGCACTGATCGGACGCGAAGCTTTCGCTCGCTTTAATGCAATACCACACTACGCCTCCCACACACTCAAGATGCCCGGTCCACATGGCATCATTACAGTGCACGGAGATATCAAGCGCTCTCTGCGCGCTGAAGAGAGTGAGTCTGCCTTGGCAGCCGAACATTAAAGGCGTCCGGACCAGCGATTGAGTCTGGCGCCGCTATTTACACCGAATAAGTGATCACACCCCTATTTGTCAATACAAGGGGCTCAACGCGCGCAGACAAGTGGTAATTTCTTATCATCTTCAATTATACATGGTTTCTTTAAAAACTATCTTTTTGCACGACAACTTTTTCACTTAACTTACTCTCTTTTACAGACGATCATCGTGCTACACCCGTCCAGGATATGGCACAACAGAGACATAGGCGCAGACGTGCAGCAGGGACCCGCTCAAAGGATTCTTTTTAGATTAAGACCCTGCGTAAACCTTTTTTACTGTCTATTGTTGATACATATCCAACGTTGTGAAGGATGCTGACGTCTTGGCATGTGGGCACGCCAGAACAATGCACGTACCTGGACACAAGGGGCTTCTTACAAAGGCCATTATTTAGGCCCGGTTTATACCACAAAGACCGGATACCTTAGGGAGTGTTCGGCGTCGCGAGTTTGGCCCTATATGCATCAGCTCCGAATCATTGTCTTTGGTCAAATGTTGGGTTTGCCCGGCTCCTGTGTTTTGGTGCCTTACGTTCCGCTTTACCGGCTAAGGTAGCACCAGGAGAACTACTGCGATTGTGCCCTGGTTCATCCGGACGAGCACCTCAGTAGAGAAAGCCGAAAACTGAATGTCATGATATAGCGTGAGACTGGTCAACCACTCGATGACCCGTGGGAATGTTAGAATTCCTCCGCCTTAACGAAGGGCCGTTTTCCGGCCAGGCATGTACGCACCCCAAGATCGGGAGAGTGCGGAGCCACCAGGGGCTATCTAGTAGCCCCACTGTCAAACTCCTATGGCTAAGTGAAAGTGTTAAAGCATTATAGTCCGGTTGCCTCGCTCGCTCCGCTATCACCTCCTTAATAGGACCAAGACGTTGGGTTAAGTGTGAACGCGTGTTTTTGCTAGCACCTCCGCATTATATGCATGGGGGTTGAAGCCGACGACTGCAATCTTTCAGGTTATACACGCGTATACAGAAACGGCAGCCCAGGAGGCATCATGTTACTTTCAGGCAAAAGTATAAAAATAGCCTTATAAAACTCTATAAAAGAATTTCGCTTACAATGAGATTACATATCACTCAAACATAATATTTTTTGAGCACTGGGTCTCTACCAAACGGGCACCCTCAAGAACTTCTTCAAAGTAGTGCTCAGCAGCCTTTCGATCTATGGCCGAATCCCGCGCTGCAACATTGGTAGCATCCATCTCCGCCCAATATGCCTTGACACGGGCAAAGGCCATTCGTGCGCCCTCTATGCACGCCGACATCTTCATCGCATCAATGCGCGGCACCACATCGAGTAACTGCTGCACCAAGCCAAAATAGTTGTTCGGTTTTGACCCTTCCAGCCATAACTGATCCACAACAGACCTCATGGAGAGTCCGGACAACCTATTTAGTTTGGCCCATTCGGCTAATTGGTCAGTCAATGAAAGTGGACGCTCGGGAGTATAGAATTGTCTCCAAAACAGCTGGTCTACTCCACGGTCCGTCTGACCCTGGAAGTACTTAGCCGCATCGGCGGCGCTCGCCGCCAAATCCATATACACATCCTCCGAGCTCCACAGCCGATCCAGGGGGGCATACCGTGGATCTCCGAACTTTCTCCGCAACATAAAGGATTTCCCAGCTACAATATCCTCGGCTTCCCGCAGCTCCTCCTTCTTTGCCCTCATAGTAGAGCGGAGGTCCTTTTTTGTCACAGCAGCCTTCTCAAGGTCCGATGCCTTCGCCTGGTTTTCCTTTTCAAGACCCCGGCAACGGTCTGCGGCGGCTTTTAATTCTATGGCCATCTTGGCCATCTTGTCTCGGCTCTCGCCATGTGCAGCCTTCTCGGCTTGCAACTCTTCGGCCGCCTTTAAAGCAGCCGCATTACCCAACCTCGCTTGTTCCTTGGCTCGGGCAAGTTCTGCCCGCAAGGCTTCAACAGTGGCAGCCCCATCTGCAGTCACAACATATTAAAGATACTGGCATCATGCTACTCTTCCTACGTGACGTTCACCAGATAATGACACTTACCCTGTGCCTCGTCAAGCCTTTTGTTAACAAGCTCGATGTCGGCGTCTGCCGCATCCAACTGCCATTCTAAATGGGCAAAGTCGCTAGTCCGACTAGCCATCGGAGCTTCCATCACCTGCACATAGAGGCAGTATGGTTATTACCTGGGAATATGATCCTCTATTCGTCGTCGTTTCCGACAACAACCAGAGTCTCAGGGGCTACTATCTACACAGGGCACACCTAGCATGTGCAGGACTATCATACATTCTTTTACGTACCTCAAAACCTGTCAGTAGACTCATAAAAGCTTCATGCAATCCGCTTTCGGCGGACGATATTCTCTCCATCACCGTATCCATCAGCACACGATGTTCATCTGAGATGGCCACTCGCCCCACCAACTCCCTCAGCACATCCGATCGCACACTAGACGGTGCCGGACTCTTTTGTCTGCTCTTTTCGGGAGCCGGACACTGGGAGCTTCGGGGGTCAATGGGATTATCTTCTGGCCTCACCGGACTCGGAGAGGCCCTCCGCGACGACACTTCAGGGTCGCCCGCTTCTGGAGTGGAGGAGTCCGGAGGAGGCGTTTCGCTCTCCATCATCTCTGGAAGAAGATCCCCCAAAGACGAGCTCATTTGAGAGGGG
Source organism: Triticum aestivum (assembly GCF_018294505.1). Lineage (NCBI taxonomy): Eukaryota > Viridiplantae > Streptophyta > Magnoliopsida > Poales > Poaceae > Triticum > Triticum aestivum. The sequence continues at coordinate 248,193,945 of NC_057812.1, forward strand.
CTAAGGCCCGAACTGCTAAGATATATGTGGTGGTTATTTTCTCAGAAGAAAAAGATGGCATATCTGTACTTTTAAAGTATTCGGGGTCACTTACGACTCGCGGGAGAATTGATCCCCCCGCGGACTTTGTGCGGCAACAACACCCCCCAAGGTAGGACCCTCGGTGGGAGACTTCTTCTCCCGTTTGGAAGCTTCGGCTTCCGAATCCCCGGGCTCGGTCCTTTTCCTCTTTTGGTCGTCTTCCTTCGTGGAGACGCCCGCTCCCTCGGTTAGAATGGGCAGCGTTGGGGGCCCGCGTCCGCCCTTACTGTCCTCCGCAGTATCTTCCTTCAAGGGCTCCGGGCAAGGCACGATCTGGAGCATCTTTTCCAGGACCGGATTTTCCAAACCCTCAGGAAGGGGGGACGAACACCGAATCAACTTTGCCTTTGCTAGCCAGTCCTGATCAAAAGGCGAACTCTCAGAAATAACTTCGTAACAAATGAGAGACAGTATGTTCGGCCGGAAGATGCCTTACCTGTTCGGTGGCGCGGTTACTACTCAGTCCCACGTCCTCGTTGATTTCTGGACACTCCACCTGAGGTCCGAAGAATGACTTGTATATCTCCTCGTGCGTCAGGCCGAGAAAATTTTAAATGACACGCGGTCCCTCGGGATTGAATTCCCATAGGCGAGGAGGCCGGCGTTTGCAAGGCTGGACTTGACGAACCAGCATAACTTGTATTACCGCAACCAAACTGAAATCTCCATTGAAGAGATCCCGAATGCGGCTTTGCAGTATAGGCACGTCCTTGGCTGGGCCCCAGCTCAGGCCTCTGCTGATCCATGACATCAGTTGTGGTGGAGGGCCCGAGCGGAAAATAGGGGCGACCGCCCACTTGGCACTTCTAGGAGCCGTGATGTAGAACCACTCCTGTTGCCACAATTCAGACACCTCTGGGATGGAACCTTTGGGCCACGGAGCTCCCGTCATCTTGCGTATTGAGGCACCTCCACACGCTGCATGTTGCCCCTCGACCATCTTCGACTTCACTTCAAAGGTCTTGAGCCACAAGCCAAAGTGAGGGGTAACCCGGAGGAAGGCCTCGCACACGACAATAAATGTCGTGATTTGAAGAAAGGAGTCCGGAGCTAGATCATGGAAGTCTAGCCTGTAGTAAAACATCAAGCCCCTGACGAAAGGATCCAGAGCAAGGTCTAGACCTCGGAGGAAGTGGGAAACAAACACGACGTTCTCGTTGGGTTCGGGGGTAGGGACGACCTGCCCTCGGGGAGGCAGCCGATGCAAAATCTCAGTGGTCAGATATTTGGCCTCCCTCAACTTTTTGATGTCTTCTTCCGTGACGGAGGAAGGCACCCATCAGCCTTGAAGGCTAGATCCGGACATGACTGAAGGTTCGGAGCACCTGACCTGAACTTCGGGCGCTTGAGCTTGAGGTGGGGTAAGGATTCGATTGAGCATGGGAGGGAAAAATAAAAGCCTGGTCCCTTTATAAAGAGGGTGAATATCAAGCGTCCTCCCCGTGTCCGTTTGGACTTGCCTATGATCTAGGAGTCCTAGAAGCGGTTGGGTTACCCACGCCCGTATTGATGAGAATCCCGGAATAAGGGGACACGATCTCTGCTTTAATAAGACGTGCCAAGGAAACCGCCTCGCATAACGCGCTAAGATGGGACAGTAAAACGGTTTGAATAAAAGCTTCGCCGTGGTGTGATGTCACACTACGGAGTACGTCAGCAGATTAGATTTATGTAAATATTATTCTCTCTATGGCAATATGTGGAAACTTATTTTGTAGAGCCGGGCACTATCTTTGTGTTCAAAATCTTCTATGAAGTACTTGGAGGAGGAACCGGCCTTGCAATGCCGAAGACAATCTGCGCGCCGGACTCGTCGTCATTGAAGCCTGGTTCAGGGGCTACTGAGGGAGTCCTGGATTAGGGGGTGTTCGGATAGCCGAACTATACCTTCGGCCAGACTCCTGGACTATGAAGATTCAAGATTGAAGACTCCGTCCCGTGTCCGGAAGGGACTTTCCTTGGCGTGGAAGGCAAGCTTGGCGATACGGATGTTCAGATCTCCTACCATTGTAACCGACTCTATGTAACCCTAACCCTCTCCGGTGTCTATATAAACCGGAGGGTTTTAGTCCGTAGGACAACATACACATCAACAATCATACCATAGGCTAGCTTCTAGGGTTTAGCCTCTCTGATCTCGTGGTAGATCTACCCTTGTACTACCCATATCATCAATATTAATCAAGCAGGACGTAGGGTTTTACCTCCATTGAGAGGGCCCGAACCTGGGTAAAACTTCGTGTCCCTTGCCTCATGTTACCATCCGGCCTAGACGCACAGTTCGGGACCCCCTACCCGAGATCCGCCGGTTTTGACACCGACACCCGCTCTTGATATTACAGGACCATTAATCCGAGCAGTTGCCACCTAGGAAGTTACTGATGCCTGAGGAGTAAATGCCGATGATCCATCAGCGGGAAATTGCAGACGCTGGAAGACTGAGATCCGGGCTCGGTCTTGGGTGACGATTCTTTGGGTTTGAACAGCTTGAGCATAGGATTTTGATTTACCTTTTCTGAATACCTGAGTCCATTCATCATCTTTCTCACGAGAAAAGAGCTCAAATTCTCGAAGATAGTCTGGTCCTCCTCCGCCCCATAACCAGAACGAAAGATTAAAATTTTGATTTGAAATGTTACCTCCATGAAAGATGAGAAAACTAACGTCTTTTGATGCAACAGAGAACTTGATGGTCCAATTCTGACAACATCTGAACTTGAAACGCGAGGCATGTCCTCCAAAGCAAGATTGCAGGATGAGACCCGCAGAATCCTCATTGAGCCTTAACTTGGATCTTGAGAATTCAGCAACCAAGAAGAGTTCTTTGAGGTTTCAACTTTCTAAGAAATTGATAGGCACTCCAAACTTCTACCACACTTGTTCTTTGAACTTGAGACCTGCATCGAACTGGAGATCTAAGAGAGCCATGGATGTTGAGAGTGTAGTTACCGTATTCAGAGTGAATCACGGTGAAAGGCTAGGTGGTGGACGGCAGGGCCAGAGGGGGCACCGGCGTGGAAGATTAGGCGTGGGACGCCGGGGCCGGAGTGGCCACCGGCTTGGAGGCTAGGCGTGGAGGCTAGATTTTGCTTTGACATGTTTCAACATGTTGTTGCTTTCTGAGTTGGTTGATGCTAGGATGTTGGTTGGAGGTGTGGAGGCTAGATTTTGGTTTTGTTGGTCGGCAATTCTGTTTATTATTTCGTTGCATGAATGTTGTAAATGTGCAGGTGTGAATTGAGGCTCAGCGTACAATTAGTTTGGAACTTTGAACTAACCAAGAGGACGAGGTATGCTGCTTTCCCAAACTAAGTGACACGCGCCAGGTTTTCTATTATATAATTACCTGTTAGTGCTTGGCTAAACTGCATGAAATGGCCATAGTCGATGGATGGTACGTGGTGATGTCAGTGCTGCATTTGATGGCCATGGTCGCTGCGTGTGGCTTTTGGAGGTGAGAGTGAAACCGTAACTGAACTGCATCTCAAGACAATGTCCATCAAGTTTAGTCATTTGTGTATTGGAAAATGTTCATTGTCTGGTACGCATGGAAGTTTTTTTTATTGTTAATGCTTCATGCCGATAACTGATAAGACATCGTTTTTTGCCACCGTTGCTCTTTTATAGATATTTTCAAGCAAGCCGCTAAGCCCATATCTCGGATCCAGATTGCCGTCGTTCATTAGTCCCAAGTATTTGAATTCTTCTGTATTCCTGCTCCTGTACGCATGATGCGGGATTATAATTTGTTGGACTATATATTTAGGGAGTGTAGCTAGGAGATTGCGACGGAGGTGGCAGGTTTTGTGTCGGTGGGCTGTAGGAAGCTGCTGGACGCGTGACATCACTTATCGAGTCACACACAGTGACCCATGGTGGTGGATCAAAGTTGAAATTCAAGAAGGTTGGTGCGGCTGCAGTTATCCGACGATTGGGCGAGAGCGGAGCAACAGAGGAGGCTGGCCAAGGGCATGGCCGCGGATAACACATCTTGCTCGATTTCCCCAATGACCCAAGGTTGGTTGCATCCTGCATGACCTCATGTTGTTCATGAGAGTTTTGTGATGCTATTTTTTTTAGAAATTTTTTGTGACCATAACTCATGAGACATTTGACGTGATACTATGTGGTTGTAAAATGTAAATGCTATCTGCAATGCAGAGCAAACAGAGTGAACATGCCAAGAACGTGCAGTTCAGTCCGTCAGTGTAACACCTTTCTTTTTGTTTCATGCAGTAGAAGTTTTGTATAGGGGGTGAGGTAATAGTGTGCTTACCCAAAAAATCAGAGAGAGGCTGCTCAACTGTTAACGCTGTACATATGCAGCCTCACCATTCTTCGTGCAACCAAAGAAGAAGTGCATAGTTATAGTTATAGGGCATAATCTGTAGTTAGTTCTCTTTTTTTTTTTTGCTTGTTTTTTGTGGACGAGTGCGTGTGATGTGGAAGTGCTTTGTATACATACATGAAAGAATGGTGTTGCCTGCTGTTGAGAAGTTGGGACGTATCCAGTTTCCGAAAGCCCGAAACTTCACTTGGTACGTACTACTGGCTCAGCGACAGCTGCTACCTTTCACAAAGCCTTAAAAGCTTCTGCCATGCCCATGCATCATGATCTACTATGAGAGTCGGTTGATGCTTGGTAGCCACTTCAGGCCTCAGCTCTGAATATTTTCAGGAAACACAGCTCAACTCTCCCTCTGAAGTCTAGCCTACAAGTTTCTTGAGAGAAGGAGGCAATCTCTGCACCCACCAACTGAACCAAAGGCTGTGGTTAGCCAAGTGCAAGCGGAACCAACTTGACAAGCTAAAAACTCAAGGCCTCAGCTCTGAATAGAAGATTTGGCATTCGTACGGAAAACTAACTTGGGTTTGTGATTTATAGGTTCCAAAAGAAAAAACTTGGGCTTGTGATTTGGCAAGGTGCGGAAGATTGGAGAGGGGCGCCGCGTGAGCAGTTAGGCTAGGTCAAATCTGGTGGACTGCCTACCTAGCGACAGACAGATTTGGTCAAAATTTGGTGCGGATTAGTTTTTTTTTTTTTGCGAAACTGCGGATTAGTTTAGTTGCATCTAGTCTATCTACCTAGTATAGAGGATAAAGAGCAGTTGTGGCTAAGTTGGGTTTGGCTAATCTCACTGAACTCGCTTCAATGATCAAGCGTTTAGAGCATTTCTAGTAGTACCCCTAAACCTTTAAATCTGTAAAAATAACTGTTTTTTATAGTTTGGATAGAAAAAAAGTGCGTAGATTAGATCCCTTCAACCTTTAGACCCTCAAATATTTTTAGAGGCCCAACCCGAAAACACATCTCCAATCTGTAGAAGTGAAGGTTTGGGAGGAAAACAGGGGTCGACCTGCAATCCTAGCAACGACGCGCGGGAGGGAAGTTTCATCCTCCCCAACCTCCGCGCCGCCGCCGCCGCCGCGCGGATCCGGCCGCCCGCCGCCGTCCCGCCGGTGCCTCACGCCTCGGCCGCGTCCATCCCCGGCCCCGGACGGTTGCGCCTCCTCTCCGCGCGGATCGCCGCCCCTGCCCGCCCTCCGCCGCCAGAGGTGATGCGCCGCGCCGTCCCTTCGTCACCGTCGCAGCCCGCAGCGAGCAGGGCGAGGCGAGCGGCCGCGCGCGCGGCTCAGCGTGAGGAGGGCGCGGACGTCGGCCACGGTAGCAGGCACTCAGCAAGCTGGTCTCGGCAGAGAAGAAATCATAGGCCACGTCTCAATGCTGTTGCCTGCTGTTCGTATGAATTTCTTCGTGCCCCCCTTGCTTGGAGCTTAATTTTAGTCCGGCGTCGGTGTTTGCCACTCTTTGCATCGCGCGGCGCATGCCCACGAGCTGTTTGATGCTTTGCGTCAATGAGTTCGAGCAGGCCTAGTTCTTGGTTCATCCACATGTTTATGAAAAGCAATATGTTTCTTGTGTCAGGAGGTTTTCGAGAAATGATCAAGGTATACATTCACTAATCAGTTGCACTAACGGTACTTTTGAAGTATCAGAACAAGGTCAAATTTGTCTGTCCTTATAAAATCGTCAAACTTTGATAATTGCTATATTTGTATGTCACACCAAGCTTTACTTTTAGCATATCTATAGTTTGAAGACAGACATTGGTGCTAAAATTTTCATCTATATTATCTGTTGGACCATTAAACAAGGACATGTTTCTTCTTTAGATCTAAAAACATTGTAATTTGATTAATGTTGGACCATTCGGTGGTGTAATAATAACTAGAATGATTATTGTTTTATGTTAAATGTGATGGAATTTGTGGTATGTCATATGATGAAATGTGTGATATGTGAAATGACAGTTTTAAAGGTTGGGGGTGAGGCAAAGACTAGAACCCTCAAATCCAACCCTTAAAGCAGTTTAAGGGTTGGATTTGAGGGTTCTAGTATTTGCCCCTGTTTTTCAACCCTTAAGAGTGTCAAAAAATGGCACTTCTCACCCCTTAAAACTGCTTTAGGGCTCCTTTGATTCAAAGGATTTGCATAGGAATTTTAAAGGATTAAAATCCTTAGGAATTTTTCCTATGTTGTTTGTTTGATTCATAGGTTTGAATCCTATAGGAATTTTTTCTAAGGAATTTTTTGTACCACTTCCCATAGGATTTCTAGCATCCACTCAAACCTCTTTGAAAGAATCCTTTGTTTTTCCTATGATGCAATCAAACAACCAAAAATCCTATATAATTGAGATGAGCATGACATTTCAATCCTATATTTTTCCTATTCCCATGTTTTTACAATCCCACGAATCAAAGAGGCCCTTAAGGATTTGAGGGTTTTAGAGTTCTACTAGTAATGCTCTTAGTATGTTGTGGTCTACTATCCCTCAAAACTTTTGGTTTCGTTAAAGGAAGTCGTCAATGGGTTGAGTTGGAACTTGAGTCTAGACCGTTCCTACCAACTGGAAAGTGAGACTTGTCGGAGTAGTCTGCACTGCACGCCCAGATAATGTACTACTCCTGGAGTACGTATTGAAAATTCATGTCTTCTTTTGGAGCGTACGTGCCGTGCGAAACATGCCCATCAAATTTCGCGGGTAAGGTTGCAACCAGAAGGGCGGTCTAAATCATCCTCCCTCTTCCGACTAGGAACGTATACAATGGACGGACAAGAGCGGAAGAATCTTTCACGTTCACGGTGTGTCGACGCACGCGGCGTGGACGGGCCTCGGATCGCGGCGCGGCGCGATCGAGCTACGCGTGCGCGACAGCCACGGGCTCCGAGCTCTCCCGCCGCCGCGATGAGGCTGAGGGTGACTGGCGGGAGAAAAGCCGAGATGCCGTTGGAATCTGGTGCTCGGCAGCAGCATGCGCCGCGTGCGTGCTGCTCTGCTCGGCGGCTTCCGCCTGACACGCGGTGGCGTCTTGGGGGTCTGGGCCATTGCCGTGCCGGCGTATTCTCCGCTCAACACGCAGAGATGCAACAGCGTTCCTCTTGCATGAAAATAAGTCCTGTAGTGTATAGCATTAGCCGCAAATGGACAAGGGACAGCGCGATCCCATGAGGGACTTCGCGCTAGGCGAACGTTTGCTCGCATATCTTCCGTTCAACAAGCGAGGTGCAACAATGGTCCTCTTGCATGCATGAAAATATACCAGCATCAAAGCCGCCAATGGAAAAGGGACAAGGCGGCGTCAGCCAGCCTAACCAGCGATATCAATCAATGTATGTCTCGATGGGTCGCTGCAGCCTGCAAACGATCCTTTGCGCTAGGCGGCACGTCTCCATGTTCCATCTTGGCTTTCCGTACTCTTTTTGCGGTTGCCACAAGCTATTCTGTCACGAGAAAGTCCGTATGTATGAATCGACCTGCACTGAATCTAGCGCCACACACGCCCTCTCCAATTCCTCACCCGTTCGCTTCTCTTCTCGGCTCAAGTGAACCACCCACTGCACGCCACTGCCAATCTTGTTCATTCGTACCGGGACACGTATGGACAGATCCGCCACCCAGTAGGCCCACTCACGGAGTGGGAAAGTTATAGTACATACTGTACGTACACTAGCACCAGAAACAACCAAATGTCCTGTGGGGAATACAAAAGTGAAAGAACTCTGCATTCGCTTTCCCCGGCCTTGAAGAAACAAATTCAGTGTACTTGACGCCTGCTGCCCGTGTCACCTCCTTTCTAGAGAGATCATGCTTCCACTCACTGGCAGAAACATTTTCTATCTTCCCGGCTTCTGCTTCTGCTTCACCAACCACCACCACCACCGGGACACCTCTCCCGGCTATCACAAAAACAGGCCATGGCTAAATGGCCCCATAAAACAAGTGGGTGATGATGATCATCAACACAGCATATGCCACAACAAGTGTACTTCAGACCAAAACGTACCAAAATGCACGCACAACAAGTACCCAAGTATGCATCGACCGGCATCACCTCTCTCATTCCAGTATATAATAACTAATATAATGTGCAGCAGTACTATACACACACATCTATCAATCATCATCATCATCATAAAAAAAGAAACAGAGAGACGAAGGCCACTAAGGCCCGGCCCTAACCTACATAGCATCTGCCAATCCATGCTCACACACACGCAGCTCAGCTCAACACAGCCCACAGACTCCGGCCACCGAGAAAGAATCACATCACATCGCATCACATGGGCAGATGGCCGTTGTTGTTGTTGGAGGCGCCGCCGTTGTAGGCCTTGTCCTCCGTCTTCCTCCTCTTGAGCACGATGGCCCAGGTGATCACCTCCAGCGCCACCGCGACGCCGCCCAGGATGCCGATGGCGATGATGTAGCCCGTCTTCCACTTCTGCGCCACGTCCAGGATGCTCATGCCCTTGAAGATGTTGACGATGCCCAGGATGATGATGGTGTAGCCCACCGAGTGGTGGTACACGTTCCAGTACACCCGCAGCTTGTGATCCTTCTTCGGCCTCAGGAACAGCGCAAAGATCTATTGCACAAGAAAGAAATGGTCACAGCATTAGTAAGCTCTGCTCAGCTAGGCAACTGGCATTGCACAAAAATGCTTCAATTTTAGCAGATGATAGAGAGAGGAATTGGGAATGTGGAGATCATCTACCTGAACGGTACCGAGAGCAAATACGGCGATCCCGATGTTCCTGTGAAGCGAGTAGGTGATTCCCTTGGACAGATTTCCTAGATGAATGCCGGTGGCCCAGCCAGACACTCCCACAGCATACCCGATCAGCTGGCAAGCAACGTGAAGGTAGAACCAGGCAGGGTCGGCTGATTTGAATGTCTTGAGGTATCTAGCAACTATGCCTCCCATTGGCAGAAGAATCCCCCAGCTCACAGCATTCAGAATTCCATGGGTCTGCACAGAAAAAAAAACAGGGGTAAGGATGACAATGTTTTGATAAAATTAGTACTCCTACTTCAGTATGCTCTGTTTTATACTTCCATCTCAATGCCATGAATGAACAAGCAAATGTAGCTATCAACAATTAGACTGATCAAAGGGTAAAGTCCACCAAGGCAGGAAGAAATCTACTGGCTAGGCAAGGAAATATCAGCTCCAGTGTGTAAATTTTCAAAGTGCATGGAACAGACAAAACCATGTGACACACAGAGTCAACTTTACGAGGAAATTATACAGCTGATGTGTGTTCAGATACAAGTCAACTCAAACCAACCGGGGCACTAGAGTTGAAATCTTGCATATGCATGTGAGATTTCACATGGCAAACAGGCACAGTTTTCTTGTGAGGTGTCCGTTAGAAGCATACAAAATTGATTGTATTTCCATGTTGTTGCCACTAGTTCATGCGGTTTACTCCTGTTTAAACATTGCAGTAAACCGCTTCGACAGCTACAGTTACTCACTCGTAGAAAAGTTGGATACTAAAAAAAATTAGAGCTTATGTTAAAAGGTGAAAATTGTCCCCATTACTTTGCCAGCAATTCAAGTTTTTTCTGTATAGAATATCTCTCCTCGTCCAATTTTAGTTTGCGTTACGATTGCCAAATTGAAGCGTTCGAAAGGAAGGAAAAACTTGAGCATGGAGACATAAATGTGGAATCAAATGAATAAATTCCGGGGTAGAGTGCTCACATTTTTCTTCCTGAGGATGCTGCCTCCGCTGACGGCTGTGGTCGCCCCCGTGACGAGGTTGAGCTTCCCCTTGGCCCCCATGTTGGCGGCGGCCATGGCGTGTATGCCGATGCTCCCGCCCGACGCCGGTCCCACCTGCCAGACCTGGTTCACCTCCCCGGTGCCGTTCTGGAGCGCGAGCTTCCCGAACATCTGGACGCGGCCGTCGGCGCCGACCTCGGCGGCGAGGTCGGACGTCTTGTAGGCGATGGGGCCCGGCGATCCGAGCGATGTGCCCTGGATGTCGAACGTCTGGACGCCGTACGCGCCGCCGCTGCCCGTGGGCGAGGCGACGAGCGCCTGCGTGCCGCTCATGCCGTCGCCGGAGGGGTTGAGGCCCCAGGCGACCCAGCCGCCGGACGAGGGCGGCGCGGCGACGAACGCCACGGAGAGGGAGGAGGCCGCCGGGTCGTAGGTCCAGTGCACGGACGCGCCCAGGGTGGGCAGGTCGGTGCAGGCGGCGTACACGCGGTTCTTGGAGAACCTCTCCGCCGCGCACGCCCCCGCCGCGCCCACGCGCGCCGGCGCCGCGGCCGCCAGCGCCGCCGCGACAAGCAGCGCAAGAACCCGCGTGACGGACATGGCCGCTGGCGTCAGAGGACGGGGGATCTCTCCTCTGGGGTTAATGGGGGTTCGGGTGGGAGGAGGCCGGTGGGTGGTGTGGTGTGGGGAAAGAGAAGGCCTGCGCTTTGGAGCCGGGGCGTGTGGGAAGCAGGGGAGGAGGTGGCGCGGTTAATAAAGGAGGAGGCGGGGAGGGGAGGAGGACATGTGGGCGCGTATGATTGGGCGGGGGTTGACGCGGTCTGGGGCCTTTAGGAAAGGCTAAACACGTTCCGTTTTTACGCCCGTTCCTTGCCGTTTCTGCGCGGCGACTTGCCCAGTTTACTACTGATGATGATGAACCGTAACGTACGGAAAGATGATCTACTATACTATACTCGTTCGGCTCATGGATTTGGTGCATATTTACCTGCCTACATTGGACGTGATGACAAATTCCTGCACGGCCATGTAGATTCAGGGGTGGCAAGTGCTCCGTTTAGTCTACCGGGCTCCGCTAATTAAGCACAAACACTTACTAACTAATTTGTATCCCTCTGCTCATCTTGTCCTCTCAGCAGCTCCACTTAAACTGTTAAACATAGCCTACATTTTTACTCTTCTATGGAACATTTGGAAGTCTAGAAACGATTTTCTTTCCAAACAGAAAACTATCTACATGCTTCTTGGCTTATGTTGATGCGGCCTTTAATCCTGCGGTGGTGGGAAACGAAGCTTCCTTTGCAGTGTTCATAAGGAATGAAGAGAATAACCACTCACTATTCATTCAAGCGATGGCCTTAAATGTTTTCTCTCTCTATTTTGCAGGCAGAAGATATGGGTTTATTCCTGGCTGCTTCGATGGTTAAGGCTTTGGGATGGAACTTGATATCTTTCCATTATGATTGCATGATATTGCTTGATGCCGCTGAAGCGAAGAATTTATTTGAAAGACAGACATTGGGGGGGCAGACGTTTACTTGCAAATTTATTTAATATTACTTCCTACCTCAACTCTTACAAGGTTGTCACACATATTCCTAGGATAAAAATAATCTTATTACCCACTGTTTGGCCAAAAAGGCTTTCTTGTATAGATCTTCCTCTTGTTACTCTTACTTATTCAGTTAAGCCTCCAGATGTAATCTCACAATGGCCTATGAACCGATATCTTTAAGCACACACACAAATATTGATATGTTTGTGGGACGGTTCGAGAGACTTCAAGAACGACCTATGCCAACTATTTTTCCACTGTAACTCGAAGTTGGTAACGGTCAGATCTAACGTTGTATGCATCTTCGTAGTGATCATGATTCTTGATTCCTATGACGGGTTTTTTCTACTCCCTCCATTCCCTTATACAAGGTCACTGTCAAAAATACATTTTGCATCAATACAAGGCCATCAACAGTAATCGAGGCAAAAATTAATGATGTTTCCTTGAACTAGCAACTTTTTAATACTTACATGCATGTAGTCATAATGACACTCAGCCACTTCATTCCCATTCATTCGATGCATGTTTGTGGTGTATTAATGATCCCGGTTAACGAAAAGAAAAGTTGACTTGCAAAGGAGTCATTAAATTTTATCTTGGTACTTGTAATATGAGTTTGTGACCTTGTATAAGGGAATGGAGGGAGTATTACGATTCCCAACAATTAATAAGTACCTCATATTTTGTTCATGGAGAAGAATATGGCCCTGCTTTAATTGCTTGGAAGGAGACCTACAAGCCTAAAAGCCATGGAGGATTGGGAATCCTAATTAAGAATCTGCACAAGTTTTACAACAAGGAAGAGTTGTCATGGGTCAAGCTTGTCTCGGAATCATACTATTCTGAGGCCATGTGGTAGAATTGAGGGCTCCTTTTGGTGGCAGTCTCACCTAGAGCGGCTTCCCTTATTCAAAGAGGTTGCCGCATGTTCTATGCCATCTGTAGATTTAACTTTATTTTGGGAACACAAATGGAAGGATCAACAACTCAAAGTGCAATATTCTGAATTGTACTCTTTTGCTATTAACCAAAACTCATCATATGTGGTTTTGTTGTTTCAGGCAGACATCACAGAAAGCTTCCACATACCTCTGTCAATTCAGGCGTTCAACCAGTTTGAGAATCTGAGTCATTTGTTGGTGCACCACCCTATTACTTTTGAGCATGATTGTTGGGCTTATATTTGATATTCAAAGCAATTCTCATGCAAGAAAATGTACAACCATTTGATTGATCAATGTCAGGCTCACATCATTTTCAAACGGCTTTGGAAAGCTGCTAGCCATAAAATTTTCTTCTGGTAAGTTATGCATGATAGACTTAACTCCAGAAATCTCCTTAAGCGCAAGGGTGTGCACATGAAGAGTTACTGGATCATGTACTTGCATAAAATACCCTGCATCGGCTATGGAATTGCTCTTTTGTGCAAGCCTACTGGGACACTATCATCCCACGAAGACCTCCATGCATATCTACTTTCGATGAGATCAGACTCTTGAAATCTGCCCTGCCTAAAAAGATTGTTATGGATATCATTATAATGGGTTGCTGAAATTTATAGATGCAAAGAAATGGCAAGATATTTGAGAATAAATGACCTTCAATGCATTCCTCGAGATTCAAACTGATGCAAGATATGCTGGTGATGAGGATCAGAACTAAATCCCAACACATTAATTGTCTTGACCAATGTATTGCTTGCTTTGTTTAACAAAAGTAACTAGAATTTGGAATTTCTTCATGTTAGAAAAACTGGAATTGGATAGCTTTAGGCTTGTAGTTTGCACATTAAATAACTTTTTACTTATTTTAATTAATATAAACAATTGTTCTAGAGTTTCTGGGTCAAAAAGTTAAAACTTTTTTTGATACAACTATGAAATTTTAACTAATCCATCTATATGTGAGTCGCTTGAAAATTAAATTTGGATTAGTCCATTTACTAGTCGTTGATCTATGCTTTGAGTGCATCCTTTTTCTGTTTTTTTCCCTGTGCTTTTTTGGCCTTGGTTTTGTCGAATGAACAGAGTTTTCGGTCAGTTCATTTCTTATTGGGCCGCGACCCGTTATCTATGCAACCCAGCCTTTCTCTTTCTCCATTTGTTTTCCTATTTTTTTTTAGTTTTTATGTGTTTTTTCTTCTGTTTTTCCTTTTCAACTATCGGTTTTATTTTTGGCTATTTTCAAGATATTGGGAGCGTAAATGTATACACATAAAAACTATACAATATGCGCCAAAAATGCACCATTATATGATTATCCTTTGCAAATTATAAAAAGTGCAATTTCACTACAAAACTTTTGCCAGTTCTTTTATTTTCCTTCTTCTTAAAGGGTAATACCAATGCCACTAACTCATTCATCCTTAATAAATTTCATTATTATTATTATTATTATTTTATTTTTATTCCTTTTTTATGATAATACCAATGCCACTAATTCATTTGTTCTTAGGAAAATTTATTTTTGTGAAAATCCCACTATTATATACTTAAGCTTGCATGTTTTTAATAGCACAATTTTTATGTTTATTGTATTTAGTTTTTACCATTGTTTGTTTTAGATTTTTTTTCTTTCTTCTTCAAGGGTAATATCAGTGTCACTGATTCATTCTTCCTTTGCAAACTTCATTATTTTGAATTTTTCTAGTTCATTTCTCTTTTTTAGGTTCATTTTTTCTTTAAAAAGGTAATATCACTGCCGCTAATTTATTCTTTCGTGGAAAACTTCATAGTTTTGAGTTTGTTTTGGCTTTTATTTCATTTCCTTTCTTCTTTAAGAGTAATACCGCTAGCACTAAATTTTTACTTCTTAGAAACTTTTTTGGTGTGAAAGTTTTACTATTATATGATTATTCTTGCATACTATAAAAAGCGTAACTTTTTGTAAATTATGTGCAGATTTTGTTATTTCCTGTTTTAGATTATTTTATTGTCTTTCTTCTTCAAGAGTAATACAAATGCTAATAATTCATTATTTCTTGAAAAACTGATTATTTTCAATATTTTATTTTATAAGTGTAATAGCAATGCCACTAATTCATTATTTGTTTTTGTAGTTTTATTTCATTCTCTTCCTTCTTATTGGGTAATACTAATCCATTAATTTATTCCTTCATAGGAAACATTTTTTTTTGCAAAAATCCATTATTATATGCTTATACTTGGGTATTATAGAAAGCACAATTTCCGTGTAAAGTGTGTGGAAATTTCATAATTTTTCTATCTTTTAAAGGGTAATATCAATACCACCAATTCAGTCTTTATACAAAAATTCCTTATTTTAAATTTGTGTAAACTTGTATATGTTATTTTCTTTCTAATTTAAGGTAATACCAATGCCACGAATTCATTCTTTCTTACAATTGCTTCTTGCAAAAACTCCATTATTATATGTGTATTAAAAAACACATTTATGTGTAAATTGTGTGCAGGTTTTGTCATTATTTATGCGGAAAGCCTAAGCGCTCACTCGCGTTGTTCCACATGCACCATCTCTTATGCGGCCACCTTCTGGATGAACATGCGCCAAGAAAAAAACGTTGATCTAGATGACTTAGGCGAACCAATCTGTAACTGGATGGTTAGGAGGATAGTGGTATCATTAGCCCACCAGGATTCAAGTTATGGTGCTCACATTATATTAAATTTATTTCAGGGTTGCCAGAGATGCGTGTTTAGTGGGAGGAGACGTTCTCATCGACTACGAGGCGCCTGTGATGACTTCGTCAATCTTAAAATGATATGTCGGCTCAGTCTTGAAGGTGCTAATATGGGTAAGGTGTGCATGTTTGTGTTCATAGGAGTGAATGTATACCCGTATACATGACTTAGAAAACTGCATGCTAAGCTTAATCAATCAACACATCATGATCTCAGCTAATTTTCAGAAGAGCCATTGTGAGAAGTGCAACAAACACTCGCCTGCACGCCGGCAGAGCTACAGCAAGGTCAGATGGGCCATGGCCGGGAGATTTAATAGTATAGGTAAATTAGGGTCTTTTTGAGAGAGAAAAATGTGTTTCCTTCAGTATCGACCACCTTTGCCCGCTCAATCATTTTTGGGTAGCTCCCCCACTGCACGTGCATGCAACAACTATGGTGTAGAAGCTCAACTAGGTCTCTCTGATTGCTTGGTCCCGTAGTGTAAAAAATGATCTTACATTTTTTAGCATTTTGGGACGGAGGGAGTATGAAAGAAATCGGTTTGATTGATTAGTTAGTTGAGCAAATATCACTTGGGTTAAAGATCTCGCTGTTGAAATATGGGGTGGGCTTTAGTCCCATCTAACAATTTCATAAAAATCTCTAAGAGCTCATGTAGATGTCATGACAAGGGGTGATGGAAAGTTTAGTCCCACCTTGCTAGTTGGAGAGGAGTTGGACCTTCTTATAAGGGATTCTCTTTCACATGCTATTGGAGCCTCAGAAGAGAAGAGGCCCTCGCGCGCTCCTCCTCCGCCGCGCCGCATCAAGGGAATTATTCGAGCCGAGCTCACACCTATGCGCTTATTTATATGTGTGAGGCATCTCCTACCCTAGCCGTCACGCGAATCAGATCACATCTGCCTTCATGCCCACGTTGTTCCATTGCTGCTGCTGCCGGCGGCGATCCATCCCGTTCACCGCGTGCACGGTTGACGGGAAAGGGATAATTAGGTTTTTGGGACGCGACTGCTGGCCTATGTTCATCTGCTTCCTCTACGTCTGCGTCCATATCTAGGCGTTCACTACAACATGATTGCTAATTATAATATGATATCCTTACTCTTCTACATGATGCAAGATGCTTGGAGCTGCTTGAAGATGCTAGTCTTCGATAGGCTAGGCCTTCCCCTCTATTCTGGCATTCTGTAGTTCAGTCCACAGATACAACCCCTCCATTTGATGTCAATGCATACTTAGTATAGATCTGATGCTTGCGAGTACTTTGGATGAGTACTCACGGTTTCTTTGCTACCCCTTTTCCCCCTTCCTTCTTCTTTCCGGTTGTTGCAACCAGATGGTGGAACCATGGAGCCAAATGCCACCCCAGTCGACTACTATTACTGCACCGAGGTTGCCTACTACTACATGGAGACCGACGACGACCAGGAGTAGTTAGGAGGTCCCAGGCATGAGGCCTGCCTCTTCGATCGTTGATGTTTGTGCTAGCCTTCTTAAGGCATCCTTGTTTAACTTATGTCTGTAGTCAGATATTGTTGCTTTCGCTAACTCTTGTCTATCGAGCTTGTATTCGAGCCCTCGAGGCCCCTGGCTTGTAATATGCAGCTTGTATTATTTTATTTGTGTCTAGAGTTGTGTCGTGATATCTTCCTGTGAGTCCCTAATCTTGATCGTACACATTTGCGTGTATGATTAGTGCATGATTGAATCGGGGGCGTCACAGGTATGCTGAGGCGAGGGTGCATGTTCCAATCCAGCGAGAGTGCCAGAAGAGAGCCGTCGAGCCATCTCCTATCGTTACTGTCGTTGCAGCCGCAAACAGGGCCATGTCCTCGTCGCTGCATGGTGGCATGGCCATGAGGTCGACGTTGTCGCATCTAATGGGTAGAGCCGATGACTTTGAGGGGTTTATATGGAGGCCCTCGGATTCACCAAAGCCCTGGAGGATGTCTAGGAGCGCGTCAATCTCATGTTGTATTGGGTTTGAAAATATGACTACATCGTCGGCGTATAGGCTGGTTCTAAGTTTGAGCTCACAGCCGGGCAGTGGAGCAATAATTTGTCGATGCGTGGCCTCCTCTAAGAGGTGATGTAGGGGATCAATTGCCAAGATGAACAGGAAAGACGATAGTGGGTCGCCCTGCAAGAGTCCTCGACGATGCGTAATCTTCCAGCCCGACGAGCCGTTTAGGAGGAATGAAGAAGATGAGGTGGAGAGTAGGAGAGCGATCCAGTCTCTCCACCGAGCACTAAATCCTAGCCTCTGCATAAGCTCAAGGATGTATTCCCAGGATACATTGTCGAAGGCTTTGGTGATGTCTAGTTTGAGTAGTAGGGCCGGAGTCTTCTTTCTGTGAAGTGGTTTGACGCAATTTTGGATGTACAGAAAACTGTCATGAATGCACTTGGTTTGTAGGAAGGCCGACTGTGCTGGGGAAATCAATGTGTGAATGACTGATACGTATCCAACGTATCTACTTTTCCAAACACTTTTGCCCTTGTTTTGGACTCTAACTTGCATGAATTGAATGGAACTAACCCGGACTGGCGCTGTTTTCAGCATAATTGCCATGGTGTTATTTTTGTGCAGAAATAAAAGTTCTCGGAATGACCTGAAAATAAACGGAGAATATTTTTGAAATATATAAAAAATACTGGCGAAAGAATCAAGGACAGAGGGCCCACACCATGTCCACGAGGGTGGGGGCGCGCCTACCCCCTGGGCGCGCCCCCTGCCTCGTGGGCCCCCTGGTGCTCCACCGACCTCAACTCCAACTCTATATATTCACGTTCGGAGAGGAAAAAATCATAGAGAAGGATTCATCGTGTTTTATGATACGGAGCCGCCGCCAAGCCCTAATCTCTCTCGGGAGGGCTAATCTGGAGTCCGTTCGGGGCTCCGGAGAGGGGAATCCGTCGCCATCGTCATCATCAACCTTCCTCCATCACCAATTTCATGATACTCACCGCCATGTGTAGTCTTGCTGGACGGTGATGGGTTGGATGAGATTTATCATGTAATCGAGTTAGTTTTGTTAGCGTTTGATCCCTAGTATCAATTATGTTCTAAGATTGATGTTGCTGTGACTTTGCTATGCTTAATGCTTGTCACTAGGGCCCGAGTGCCATGATTTCAGATCTGAACCTATTATATTTTCATGAATATATGTGAGTTCTTGATCCTATCTTGCAAGTCTATAGTCACCTATTATGTGTTATGATCCATTAACCCCGAAGTGACAATAATCGGGATACTTACCGGTGATGACCGTAGTTTGAGGAGTTCATGTATTCACTAAGTGTTAATGCTTTGGTTCGGTACTCTATTAAAAGGAGGCCTTAATATCCCTTAGTTTCCAATAGTACCCCGCTGCCACGAGAGGGTAGGACAAAAGATGTCATGCAAGTTCTTTTCCATAAGCACGTATGACTATATTCGGAATACATGTCTACATTACATTATTGAACTGGAGCTAGTTCTGTGTCACCCTATGTTATAACTATTGCATGAGGAATCGCATCCGACATAATTATCCATCACCAACCCATTGCCTACGAGCTTTTCACATATTGATCTTTGCTTAGTTACTTTCCCGTTGCCACTGTTACAATCACTACAAAACCAATACTGTTACTTTTGCCACCGTTACCGTTGCTTCCATATTACTTTGCTACTAAATACTTTGCCATGGATATTATGTTTTCCAGCCGTGGTTGAATTGACAACTCAGCTGCTAATACTTGAGAATATTCTTTGGCTCCCCTTGTGTCGAATCAATAAATTTGGGTTGAATACTCTACCCTCGAAAACTGTTGCAATCCCCTATACTTGTGGGTTATCAATGACCGTGGCCACCTCATCGAGAGGACCTTGGAGATTAGTTTGGTGATGGAGTGGATTAGACTAATTGGCCTATAGCCACTGACGGAGGAGGCCCCATCATTTTTGGGGAGTAAAGCTACTAAAGATGTGTTGAGCATCGCGAAGTTTCTACCAGCAAGACTATAGAATTTGGAGAAGGCCGCCATGATGTCGCCTTTGATGAGTGCCCAGCAGGATCTGAAGAAAATGCCCGAGAAGCCATCCGGTCCCGGCTATCGCTCGGCCAGGGAAGATTTGATCGCACGACACATTTCTTCCTCTATGAAGGGGTTGTCCAAGCCTCCGCCTTGAATTTGTGGCAGTTGGAGTGAGGTCCAATTGATGGTGGTGCTCCGATGCACCGTCGTTCCCAACGGAGAATGGAAATGATCATGGATCGGCTTCTCTTTGTCTTCCTGTGCGGTGACTACACCCACTGGCCCATGCAGAGTATGTATGAAATTTTTGCGAGCTCTAGAATTGATCTTTGCCTGGAAGAAGGCAGTTGGCACATCGCCTGCCCGCAGCCATGTGATGCGGGACGCCTGCCTTTTCCGAGCTCGCTCTACTGCAGCAAGGCCTAAGATCCACAGCTTGAGAGCTTTTCATAAGTGGAACTCGTCGTCGGAGAGGATCCTACTTTCTTGTGCTATGTCTAATCTCAGGACAATTTCTGTAGCAAGATGTAGCTATAGGCATGCGTCGCTGAACAACGATTTGCTCCAAATCCTCAGGTCCCTAGCCACCCATGTCATTTTAGTGTTCAGCCTAGCGACAATGCAACGCTCGGGGGTAGGGCGATTCCATGCCCTTTCAACAGTTTCATGGAAGTGTGGGTGCCGGGGCCAGAAGGATTCGAATCTGAATCTCGCCCGCCGTCGAGGGGCTGCCGTCGCAGCTAGTAGTAGTGGGTAGTGGTCGGAGCACGAGGTGGATGCGGCGTGTAGAAGGTGCGTCGGGAACAAGTTTTCCCAGGCCGATTGTGCAGAAAAACTTGTCAATGCTAACTAGGGTCGGGTTTCGTCGTTCGTTGCTCCAGGTGAAGCGACGATTTTTTGCATTTGATTTCACGCAAACCCGTTGCATCAATGGCCGCTCTATACTTGCCCATGACCCTACGATTAATGTTGTTGTTGCTTTTGTCTCTAGCCTCATATATGATGTTGAAGTTGCCGTTAATTAACAAAGCATCCCCTGATGGTGGGGGCGCCCTTGCAATCTCTGCGAGGAACTCATCCTTGTGCATCTCATCTGCTGGCCCGTAGACCGTAATTAGCCAGAAGGAGGTCTGGGATCTTACTAGGCTAACTTTTCCCGTGATGGAAAACTGGCCGATCGCCCGCGTTTGAACGGAGACGGTGCCGGAGTTCCAGAAGATGGCGACTCCTCCTCACGTTCTCATTGCAGGCAGTGCAGCGCAATCATCTAGCCTAGTCCCTCCAATGTCCTTAACTATCGCTAGCAACCAACTCTTGATCTTGGTCTCCTGAAGGCACAGGATTGCTAGGTTGTGCGTGCATGCGACGTCACAAACTACAAAAGCGACGCACCGGGGTGTTTAAGCCTCTAACAGTCCAACTCATAATGGGGCAGTTGGCGTCATCCATAGGCAAACCAAGAGGAGTTCCTGCGGTGATCTATAACTCTACAAAGCAAGATAGTCAGTCGACGACCGAAAATCATTGAAGGGAAACACGAGTACACCATCCATTTATGCTAGGGTTGCCCGCGGCCACCAATAGGCCCAAAACCCCGCCAGCAAGCAACTAGCCTCCTACTCAAACTACTGTTACAGGGTTGCAGACACATAACTAGACCTAACTTCACCAAGCGCATGGCTGGTCGTCGCCGACGAAACAGACTACAAATGACTACTGACATGGGGCAGCGGATGGCCTTGAGGCCTCACCATCCTGGGCGTTCACCCCGCAATGGCCTTGAGTGCGCGGGTGTCAAGGCGAGTGAGCTTGGCAATGGCGGCGAGGGAACCAGCCTACTAAATTCATTCATCCTACTCCTAGCCGATCCCTAACCATGAAGGACGTTCTGACTCTCCCTTTGGACGCATGGAGACTGACCGTTTTTTTTAGCTCTAATAGATACTCCTAATTGTGGGTGTGTACGCAGTCCCTGTGTGTAGGTACAACATCTATCTCTCCTTGCCGCAAATGGAAGACAGCACCTCATTAATTGACATGGATTCTACATCTACATTAATACTACAAAAGACGCAGAAAAAACTCCCAGAGGATTGAAATCCTCCAAAATATCTCTCAAAATCCATCCTTTGGATCAAAGAGGGCATTGCATTATCCTCTCGCTACGGATGGAGTACCTCGCCACAGCCAGGTTGCACCAGATATCGTATCCCCGCATGCATGCGACATGGCATTGTCAAAGCGTACCACCGTCCGGTCCACGGCTCCACATCCACGCACGTCATTCTCTTCTCTAATCCGCTCCATCCACCACCAACCTAGCCTGCTACTGGTACGTACACATCACGGATGACATGAGCGGGAGGATGAGCTTGCACGCCCTGCTTGCTAATGAAAATGAAATGAATAAATGATGCAGTACTAGGAACGAAAGACACCGAGCCTGCATTACGTGCTCCGTCGATATCTGACATCTTAACTTCCACTTCCACATGGATTGACAGACAACGACGATCTGCAGGCTGCAGCGCCCCACGCGGCGGCGCCGTGACGGCGTATCAACCCCTAAATCTTTCCAGAACGCACCGCAACCACCGGCATCCGGTGCCGTCAAGGCTTACGTCCGACGCCTATAGAAGCTGACCGAGTCGCGTCTCTGTGGAGTACTGTGCACTCCATCGGTGTGCATGGAAGGGCTGCTGGATCCCGTCCCCGGATCTATGCACATGTACACAGCACACCCCGACGGGCTTTTCCTACGAAGGTGAGGGCTGGTAGGTGGGTGACGGACTGAGCCTGAGCGGTGAGCAGTCCAGTCGGTCGGTCGTGGCCACACGGGAGAGCCCGGTAGTACGCCTCACCTCAACTTCAGAGCTGTCATTAGCAGCCGAGAATACAGTGGCTTTCAGCGCGTTCGTTTCGGTCGAGTTGACTCCCGCGCATGCAGCTCCCAGCGGACTCTGCGTTTAGGTAACGTGGTTCGGAAAAACGCACGGCATGACGAACTTCTTTTTTTTCAACATCAGTACAAAAACAAATACTTATATACACGTACATACACTCACCCCTTACGACGAACGCCTTCTACTTTTGCGGTTGGGCGAGAAATCACTGGGAACGCTCCCGTCTTCGCAGACCAGGAGCCTTGCTGACAGGTAGCGTTCGCGTGAGCTCGTAGGAAACGGCGAGTGCGGCTGGCAGGCCGGCGTACCTGTCAACGTTCAACGACTTGGAACGTCGTCATGGGCGTTGAACGACGCTTGATATCTGAGGTTTAGGTTGGTCAGCTATCTAGCAAAGCGTCGTTGGTGAGGTTGCCATCAGTCAGCACCATGAAACGGTTGGGTGCGCGCAGTTCACCGGCAATCTTCATGGCTCGTCAGCTTCTCGTATCTTTTCCTGGAACGCGGGGATGCGTGTTCCGATCGCACCAGTTTTTCGGGAACATGATCTGCCAAGAGGAAACGATTTCCAGTATTGTGGTAACTCGATATTGGCAAGAGAGAACGATCACCATGGCAAATAAGGCAGACGCTGACGCCAGCACGTACGTGCCGTGAAAGTTGTACTAACAGTAAGATGAGCTATAAGAGGTGTAGTAGTATCTTAGAGCATCGCCGGGCGCCCGCCCCGTCACTGATCGGTCACGGTTTTTCGATTCAGATGGACCCCTCAAACGGCCTCAAATGCCCGGGCATGTCCGTCACGTCTGTCTGATGGCCGGGTCTTACGTGGAAACGGCCAGAAACCCGGTGGTCCAATGGATGCCGTGTCCGTCGCCGCGTGGCGCCGCTCCGTCTAGCTTCCCAAAACCAAATCAGGTTATTTAAGCCGGTTGGCGTCCCGCAACCCTAACCTATCCACCTTCCCCCTTTCCCTCCCTTGCTCTGGTGCTCTGCCCACGGTCCGACGCTCCGCAACTTCCTCATGGGCCGGAGCAAGATCGCCTACTACGCCATGCTGACTCTAGAGCGCCGCTACGAGATCCAGCAGGAGATCCGGGCGAGGCAAGCCACGTGCGCCGCGCGCGTCGTCCGCATCGCTACTGGGCTGCCTCCGGACTCGTTGTAGCCGAAGGAGGAGGAGGGGTAGCCGAGGGAAAAGGAGGAGTAGCCGGGGGAAGAGGAGGAGCAGGAGATGGCTCCGATGCAGGTGGAGGAGGCGGAGCAGCAAGAGTCGGAGCTGCCGGAGCAGCAGCTGCAGGGCTTCAACATGGAGCAGGCGGAGTTCGTCGTCACCCAGTCCAATGAGATGGGGGAGCAGCAGGCCATCCTAAAGTCCATCAAGGATGAGACCTATGTGGAGGCCAACCGGGCATTCCATCGGCGGGAGCAGGCGAAGTCCGACGCGCTCTTCGTCAAACTCAACGTGGAGATAGAGGTGGAGGAGGCCGGAGCGGAGCAGTCGAAGGAGCCGGAGTTACAACTGCCGCCCATGTTGCCGAAGCCGGGTACGAAGATCGTCGACATCTCCGACCACAAGTAGCTAGGTGATCAACGTAGTACGTAGGTTTATTTTAGTTTGCACGTCTTTATATGAATATGAGAATCTAGTATAAAGTTGTCCACA
This sequence comes from Triticum aestivum, assembly GCF_018294505.1. NCBI lineage: Eukaryota > Viridiplantae > Streptophyta > Magnoliopsida > Poales > Poaceae > Triticum > Triticum aestivum. The sequence goes on from NC_057812.1 coordinate 248,217,909, forward strand.
TGCAACTGTTAAAATCTGAGGCATGTTCGATCACTGCATCCAGACGCGGGCGATTGAAAGGCCAGATTTGTAAATCCGAACGTAGATGCTCTTACACGCCTAAATAAAAGTGCACGTAGGAATAGGATTTTCGCATTGAAAATGGCTCCTCTCGTCCGGTTCTGTCGTGTCCATGGCATGGACGTTGCCGTCGCGGCGTCTAGATTCACATGGGCCGGCCATTCCCCTGTTCACACCGCTACAAGTCCGTGTCCTGACTTCCCCGTCTGCTTGGACCGGAGATTAATTTCGCTTGCGTCGAGTCGACCTCGCCGCTGGATTAACGCCGCCGCGAGTTTCACGGTCATGTCCATGCGACGGCACAGGCGAGGTAGTAGGTGCGGCTGCTAGCTACAGGACGCGGGATACGGAGGAAAAGCGACGAGTGGGGCGCGGCGACGACGGCGACATTTGGCGCGTGGCGACGATGAGCATATGGGCTGAGTGATTCCGTCAGTCCAGACAAAACGAAAAAAAGACCCGACGCTGTCGCCGTGTGTGTGGCCCCTGCTCACCCCTCTTCGTTGTGCTCGACAGCGATGACGCCACCGTGACGGCCGCATTACGTCAGCGACAAGGCAGAAAGCCAAAGCTGTGATCGAAATGGGAGGAAAAGCGGCGTACTTCAAAAAGAAAAGAAAGAAGAATCGTTCCTCCTTTTGAATTTACGAATTCACCTTTAGTGTTTTTTCAAAAAAAAATGTTTCGATTGCTGGCCACATGTGTCATGTAACCATGCCTAAAGCAATATACTTGAGCTCCTTTTCATTGGTATATAAAAATGCAAAAATGTCTTTTGGAGGCCGCTTTTGAAAAATTCAAATTCAAATTTTTTACATTTCAAAAAATTCTGAAAAAACATAATGCACAAGCGTGTAAATTCTCAATACGAAATACGTTGGAATGAGGGATGTTCAAATGTTCAAGAAATTCGACCTCCATGGAGGCCCAGAGCCAAAACGCCTCACTCTATAAAAAGGTGCGTGTATGTAACATGGTAGCGATAGCACAATTCTTCTGGTAAGCACGGATCGTCCCGTGCACATCGGGGTGCGAGGAGCGTTTATCTTGCGAAGAACTTCGCTACACTGTAGTCTGATGAAGCCAACATTTGCGGCGTGCTATGTACAGGCTTACAGCCATTGACACAAACGTTACGTCCCTGTCGTGCATGGATTTCCTGGCCGTAGCTGCGACCGTACTCTGCCCGATTTGGCCACTCGTATAAACCAAAGAAGTCTACTCTTGTGGAAATGTCCGGGCGTTCGAAGAAAAGTTTACAACGGGTCAACTGGTCTGGCCCAATCAAAGCTTCTCCCGCCAAATTTCTGAGCTCCGGTAGGTATTCCATTTCAACGAGCGCGTATGAAGTGCCAGTATTCAGGCTTGGAATTCGGGGTCTCAGCTCCACAGTGTGTGAGTGGTCACACACTGAAGTAAACGTCGGCGTCGACGAGGTCTTGTCCACTGACGGTTGACGTCTACTCTCACTCACTGGTCAAAGTCAAAGAAAATAACGCCGAACACATCAAAGAGGTTGCAATGTGTACGAGTGGTCACGGATTCGTACTATACGTCCAAAATCGTCGGCCGGCGCCGCGGCAGACACAACGGATGGGAACTTAGCTTAGCAGAAATAATTATGGTCACACTTAGCTTAGGAAGTTAGCAGCCACTCGATGAGAATCGAACTAAGTCTGAAATTCAATTAATCTCTTGTGGCACGGCTAAGTTTTCTTTTAAAGAAAAACAACTTTTCAGTTTCTCTTGCACCCACTTGCTCATTTTTGTCGCTGGCTTTTTTAGGGGCGTTTTTGTCTCTGGCTGGCTTGACATACTGCCGTTCCTTGGACGACGGTCAATTGAGTTAGTAAGATATTCGGCCCAAATCCAACGGAGGCGTGTCTAGCCGGCAAATGGAGTTAGGCCCATTACCATTATTCTACTGGCCTGTTGCTGTTTCTTTTGCTGTCTTCTCCGTTGAGGAGTCAGGAGAGGACGCATACCAAACTTCGGCACACCTCCCTCCTTCAGAAAAGTAAGTTTGCAAGAAAAACAATTAATCTACATTAGATATTGGAGCCCACTGATATGCGTATGTGTTTTGTGCTATTAGTTCGTCCCTTAGCATTCCTTTTCGAAAGAAAAAAAGTTCGTCCCTTAGCTCATAATAAGCTTTTCATGCATTTCTAGATGAGGAGACTCCACATGGAAACAAAAAAATCTGAAACTTTTGAGCTGTTTGCCTATTGCCCGGTGCCATGCTGCGCGACTGAAGGCATGTGAACGTGCAGTACATCAGTCTTCGGCTAATGTGAAATCGAACAACCCAACCAGACTGAAATGCTCGCCCCTGAAAAGGACTGCCAGTACTTTACCTGAATCGATCCTCCGTCAAGTGACTTCTCATCTGTAGCACCACTTTTTTTCCCAGAGAAAAAGAAGATCAGAAGGTTGAGGAGCTTTAGATTCAGTCCAAACTTGAAAGCTCGCTCCCAAGCACGGCAGAATGAACAGGCACGCACAAATCATTGAAGAAATGATGCACACGCATCTGCGCCGTCACCTAAAAGCTCCAGCTGAGTTGGGTCCGTTCGTTCCACACACACACACACACCCTGTAAAAGACGAGGAAACATCAAATAAAGCGTGGCCGGGCCGGCACGGCCACGACCAGAAAGTGTCCACACACACCATAATCATATGCATCTACTTTAGATCGTTGAGTTTGCTTCCGTGAGATGTGTGCGGTGATCGTTGAGTTGGCTGATGGTGTTTGTTTCTGGCAGTTTCTTCCACGGGTGCGGTTATCTGAACCAAAGTTTCAGTTAAACAAAATGCGGCCTGCCTGCCTGCCTGTCGCCTTCCCTTTGCGGTTCTGGATGGCGTCGCGTGAAGTCTTGTGTATCCAACTAATCTAATCGATCTATCTACCTAGGTGACCATTTGGCAGCTTGTCGAGGGGCATCATCAGCACATCACGGGAGTGGAGTGACCGTCTCCAATTGATTACTCCCTTAGATGGAAGCCTACCGTGCAGTGCTAGTAGAATAGCTAGTAGCAGCACTAAATTGAGTTGGTATATTTGCCTGCGTTTGAAATTTCCAGCCGTTGCAATTTGTGCAGGGTACGGTGACACAATTGATTCGGTCACAGGCCAAGACAGAGAGGCGGGGCAGCATGGGACTTAAGAGTTACTGCTGCTGCTACTTGCACATGAATGCGGCGACAGCGTCGGTAGATCTACTCCCTCCGTTCCTAAATAATTGTCTTTCTAGATATTTCAACAAGTGACTACATACGGAGCAAAATGAGTGAATCTACACTCTAAAACATGTCTACATACATCCGTATGTTGTAGTCTATTTGAGATGGCTAGAAAGACAATTATTTGAGAACGGAGGGAGTATTAGATTAGAAGAAAAAAAGGCGGCAAGTTGTTTGAAGTTGCTCCATAATTTTTGGATGTGAGATCATACTTTCAATTCCGTAGAGGCAGCTGTGCCCATTATGCTGACACCAGATTACCGATAACAAATTGCCCTCACATTGTACACAATCAATCAGTCAATCTCGTGTGCCGCTCCACGTTACTCCATTCTGTTACTTGATTGCGTTGTTGTTTCGAAGATTAAGTTAAAGATACAGTATTAAACTCATACAGTGTGCAGTTCCGCGCGCATGTGGATCGTATAATTGCATCACATAGAGTTCTAAATTGTCACAGCTTTCGTCATCATAAACTATCTGATAGTCTATAGAACAACATCGTCTGAAGTTCTAATCTGTCACAGCATTCGTCATCGTCGTAATTAAGGAAGGATCTTGCACCATCTACTAACTGTCACAGCATTCGTCATCTGCATGGTGATCGACGGGTCAACCCTTCAAAGTCCAAATGTGGGTGCAGGCGCAGCGCTGGGCACGCACGCGTCCATGTGCGGCTGCCCCTGGCACGCCGAGATAAATGCGAGATACTACCATATGATATCCACATGATCATCCCTCCCGGCCAAGAAAAAGATATCCACATGACGGTGACCAGACTCCAGTTCCGTCAACGATGATATCTTCATATCGCCCGAGCAGTAGCGTGAACGATGATCTCTGTAGACTGGGTACTGTTCATGTCACCCCTGGCCGCTGGATCATGATCTGACGGAGGGGAGAGGGGGGCAAGGCACCATACTGTTTATGGGTGACATGCTGAAGGCATGTCATTGGATCTCAATCCCTCTACTCTAGTAAACTTGCATCTTTGTAGAAGTGTTTTCTAAGCTAAGTAGCTAACCTTTGCATGTTAGGTTTACTGTTTCTTTTCAATATCGCCTTCCCTTGTGGGCACGGTCACTAGGGCACAGCAACGTGACATGCACGAGGCATGCAATCAACCAACCAGCCAGCCGGTCCATGAGCGTGGAACAGTAGCTCTTTGATCCATGCCGCAAGATATTTCACACGCATTTAACGTACTACTTGCCGTGAAAGAGGAAAAATGATCAGTCCACACGCAACGCAGAGTTGCAACGAAATGAGCCCGCCCTCCCTCTTTGGGATTGCCTGCGTTTCTTGGGAAGTTCGGCCAGCCAGTATCATATGGAGATACTACTATCAGTGGCCATTGATTGGTTGGTTATCTTCTTTCTTTTAGGTGGCTCTGCTGGTGCGGTGTAGCGGTGTGACTGGCCCGGCTGCGAGCGCTGTCACGTGCATGGTTTGCCCGGCGTGCCGTCGACCGCGCCAGACTCGCGCCTCTTCTGCGTTGCCTCCTCCCTCGTTTGGCAGACCGGGAATATTATCGTGGCCGCGTCTGTGTGGCGCCTTCTTCTGGTTTGTACAGAAGTATCACAATTGGGGCATTGGAAGCAGATTGATACTAAGTTTGATAATTTTTACGTGTTAGTATCAAGTCTAGGGCTAGCCGTTATAAAAAGGTCTAAATTGAGTATAAACACGTATTGACGGTGTATCTGACCGGTGAGGCCCGCCTGTCGCGTGCCGACGTGGTTTTTTTTTTGCATAAACACCCCTTCCCCCTCCCCCCGCGCAGCAAACCAGTCGATCCAGCCGTCGTCGGCGAGCAGCAGCAGCCACGAGGACCCCTCGCGCCTCCTCCCGAGCTCCCCAGCTCGCTCACCAGCGCGCCTCCGCCTCCTCGTGCCTGGGCTCCTCCTCCCAGCCGCCTCCGCCCGAGGGTCTCGCCGACCCCGCCCCCAGCCGTCGCCGGCGAGCAGCAGCAGCCACGAGGACCCCTCGCGCCTCCTCCCGAGCTCACCAGCACGCCGTCGCCTCCTCGTGCCCGGGCTCCTCCTTCTAGTCACCTCCGCCCTAGCGTCTTGTCGACCCCGCCCCACGCGCCTCGCCGGAGCAGCCATCGCCGGCGACCAGGTCCCCTCGCGGCCTCCCTGTTTCCTCCCTCTCTGTTGTATGAACAAAGGACCAGCGCCGCCTGTTACGACATATCTCTCTCAAGGTAGTTTTGGTGATTGATGACAACATGTTTGCGGACTAATCTTGTGCTTTGAATAATTCACAGATTCTCCCCTGGCACGAGACGCTTTCTTCCCCTCGGAGTGTATTTCAAGACGGTGTAGCTCTTTCGTTTCTTTCTCAGTGGACTACTTGCGTAGAGGGCACCGTACTATCAAGAGGGGGTCCGCTGGGGTACTGCATGGGTGGAATCATCACGTACACATCAGCTTCTCACCCTTCGAGCATTTCCTTTCCATTGAAGAGATCTCTCCTCTCTCTTCCTTGTCCTGTCTGGGTCAAAGCGGTAGTACCACGCACCCAGCGGTAGTACCGCTGAGGAGCCACAAGCGTCAGTACCGCTCTGCAGCGGTAGTACCGCCCGTGGCTCCACAGCAGTAGTACCGCTGGGGGCCTGGCACCTCCACCTTGTCCTCAGCATCTTTGAGAGATTTCTTCTCTCTCTCGCGCGCGCCCCAGCGGTAGTACCGCACTGCCTGCGGTACTACGGCCGAAGGGTCACAAGCGGCAGTACCGGTCCACAGCGGTACTACCGCCCTTGACCCCACTGTCGTAGTACCGCTGGGCAGTCTGGCTCCTACCGCCTCGATTCGAGAGGTCTTTTTCTCATGTCGGGTTTTGCGACACTAGTCACGGTTGTAGTGGCGGTAGTACCATTCCAGGAGCGGTAGTACCGCCCTACCACCGCGGTAGTACCGCATTTGGGTCCGTTCCCTACTAGTCTCCTCAGCGCGGCAGTACCGCTGGCTGGCGCGGCAGTACCGTTGTCCTGGCGGTAGTACCGCCCCCCTCAGCGATAGTACTGCCCTATGCGGGGCTGGTTGGTGGGGGGCAACGGGATTGTTGCCCCCACTATAAAAGGGAGTCCCCTTCTTCCTTCTCACCTACCTCTTCCTCCTCCAAGCTCCATTTATTGCTCAAGCTCCATTAAATACTCCAAGCTCCATTTTCGCCCGAACTATCTCTCTAGCCAATCAAACTTGTTGATTTGCTCGGGAGTGGTTGAGAAGGCTCCGATCTACACTTCCACCAAGGGGTTTTCGATTCCCCCACTCATCCCTAGCGGATCTTGTTACTCTTGGGTGTTTGAGCACCCTAGACGGTTGAGGTCACCTCGGAGCCATATTCCATTGTGGTGAAGCTTCGTGGTCTTGTTGGGAGCCTCCGATTAAGTTGTGGAGATTGCCCCAACCTTGTTTGTAAAGGTTCGGTCGCCGCCTTCAAGGGCACCAATAGTGGAATCACGGCATCTCGCATTGTGTGAGGGCGTGAGGAGAATACGGTGGCCCTAGTGGCTTCTTGAGGAGCATTGTGCCTCCACACCGCTCCAACGGAGACGTACTTCCCTTCAAAAGGAAGGAACTTCGGTAACACATCCTCGTCTTCACCGGACCCACTCTTGGTTATCTCTTACCTTTATGTGTGCAAGCTCTTCAGTGTTTTTTCCCTTGCGTGCTTGTATGCTTGTTGTTATTGCATTATATAGGTTGCTCACCTAGTTGCACATCTAGACAACCTACTTTGATGCAAAGTTTAATTTGGTAAAGAAAAACTAAAAATTTGTAGTTGCCTATTCACCCCCCTCTAGTCAACCATATCGATCCTTTGAATTGGTATCAGAGCCTCGTCTCTTTATTAAGGACTTTACCGTCCAAAGAGTATGGTTGATACCGTAGACGGTGTGGAGGAACACTCTGGTGTGAATCCGATCTCGTCTACGGGAGATGGGGGAACTTCGGTCTCTCGTGAGGAGTTCAATGTGGCCTTGGAGACATTGAAAACCTCCATGATGACCGAAGTTGAAAGCATGTTTACTAAATTTCTTGAGGGGCTTAAACTATCCACCGCACCGTTGAAAGTGGGTGATCCCGCCAACAAAGTGACGGATGCTATCCCCGACAAGGGGGAAGCTAGTAGTGAAAAGGCTCCTTCTTCTAGTGGCAAGAATGGCACCGACATCTTTGCCCATGTGGAACCACCACTTGTTTATGGTGGACCGGTTCCTTCCACTCATTTGAATCATGCCGGTCCTCCCCTAAGATTGTGAAAAATGAGGATTTTGATTCTTGGGTTTACCGCTTTAAACTTCATTTAAATCATGTGAACACTAACCTTTGGAGAATCATTGAAGAAGGTTTCTATCCACATGATCCAAGCAACTTCACTCCTCGAGAAGCCGCGGACAATCAATTCAATGAGAATGCTCTCTTCATCATTCAAGATGCAATTCCACCCGAAGACCTACCTCATCTTCGTCCCTTCGCCTTGGCCAAAGATGCATGGCATTGTGTCGTGTCTCTCTACCGGGGAAGCACAAGCATTCAACGCTCCAACTATGAAGTGGTACAAGATGAGGCCAATGAGTTTGCAATGAAGGAAGATGAAGAACCTCGTGAGCTTTATCGGAGAGTAACCAAACTCGGGGTCTCACTACGAGATCACGGGAGCAAGGACACGGATGACAATTGGATCAAGCGCAAATTCCTCAAGGCAATGATGCCCTGTCATTCGTCAAAGACCGGACTTCCACACTTTGACCTCAAGCGAAGTGTTGGATGAGTTTGTGGCCATGAACATTTTGGACAAGACCGCTGACAATGCGGTGCTCCGTTCTCAACGGGCAAAGAAGCCTAACCTTGCATTGAAGGCCAAGCTCACCGTGGAAGAAGAAGAAGAGGAATAAGAGGAGAGCAACCCCGAAGATACGAAGTATGCATATCATGAACACATGGCACTTGCTTCAAGGCAATTTTGGAGCAAGAAAAACTCGAGGCCAAACTTTAGCAAAAACAACTCGAGTGGCACAAGGGGCAAGCAACGTGTAAGGACTTGCTACAATTGCGGCAACGTGAGTCATTTCGTTGCGGAATACCCGTATGAGAAGAGGGAAGACAATGGTGGCAAACTCATCCGAAAGGACAAGGCCAAGTCGTTCCCGAACAAGAACAACTTCACCAAGAAGACTCCTCCCAAGGCTTTGGTTGTGCAAGAAGAGTACAATGAGGATGATGACGATGATGAAGATGATGAGTCGGTTGCCATGGCCTCCGTTGCCATTGCAAGAACGTCACGGGTGTCTCTCTTCGACTCACCCAACGAGAGCATCATCGCCAAGTGCCTCATGGCTAAAGCCACCAACAAGGTAACCTCCAACATCAAAACTACCATCATTAATCATCCTTCCCCAACGGATAGCATTAATGAACTTGAGGGAGCTAATGTGGAGGCTAATGAGTTTGAGGCCTTTATGGGCAAACTCAAGGTAAAATCCAAGAAGCACTTTGTTGCTCTCTTAGAACAACTTGGTGAGGCCAATGACATGATCGAGGCTCATGAAGACACCATCTCTAAGATGGAAGGGCATAGTCGTGACTATGCCGATGAGATTTTGGATCTTTCCAATGCTCTTGAGGAAGAGTGTGGTCTTCGTTTGGCTCTTGAGGAGTCACACAACGTTGATCATGCTAAGTTAAAGAAAGATTATGATCATGCCCTCATTGTTTCTCGTGTGCTAAATTCCGAGAAGGCCAAACTCGGGGTTGATCTTGCTAGACTCAAAGAGGAGTTTGATATACTTGACAAGGCCCACAAGGCCTTGAAGGGTATTCACGCTAGTCTCAAGGAGTCTCATGATCAACTCCAAGTGAAGCTAACTAAGGAGAAAGCAACTTTTCCTCATATGGTTTTAATTGATAATGCAAATGCTACTAACCCGTGTTGTGAGCATATACATTTTGTTGAGTAAAATGCTAAGTTGAAGGAGCAACTTGAGAGAGGTCTTGCGACTTGCATACAAGGCAAGAAGAACCTCAACGATCTCTTGATCAACCAAAAGAGAGGTGTGGCCAAGGAAGGGGTTGGGTACGTGCCTGACTCCAAGAACAAGAAGAAGAATGACAAGACCAAACGACCTCCTCCCCTCATGCAAACCTTTGTGAGGGAGGGAGAGAGTGCCCCCCAGGAGAAGAAGAAGAACAATGTCAAGAAGGGCAATGTCACTCCTCCCAACAAAGCCGGCGATTTTAATCCTTCTTATGTGTTATGTCGTGCTAGTGATGGGCATGTTTATGCCAAATTTGTTGGTTCTCTTCATGAGTACATTGAATGGTCTATTTTGGGTTCCTAAGACCCTTGTTACTAACATCAAAGGACCCATTACAAAATGGGTACCTAAAACCAAGCATTGATCTCTTGTAGGTGTTTGCTTCCGGTGGTGGATCATGGTTGCTCGATAGCGGAGCTACAAATCATATGACCGGAAGCAAGGACTTGGTGGTGGACATGCACAAAGTTCCATCTATGCCCACCAATGTCGAGTGGGGTGACGCCTCATCCTCTAAGGTATTGGGACTTGGCAAGGTGGTCATCTCTCATGATCTCACGATCGAGAAGGTCATGCTTGTTGAGTCCCTTGCATACAACTTACTTTCCGTTCGTCAACTTGCAATCATGGGCTTTGCCACCTTCTTTGATATCGATACCGTGGCCCTCTTGTGGAGCAAGACTCTTAAAGTAGCTTTTGTTGGGCATGTCGAGAACGGTCTATATGTGATTAACTTTTCAGAGCGACCCACTAAGACCGCGACATGCCTAATGGCTAAAGTTGATGTGGGATGGCTTTGGCATCGCCGTTTAGCCCATGTCAATATGAGATCTTTGCAAAGTCTCCTCAAGGGGGACCATGTCCGTGGACTAACGAATGTTAGTTTTGTTAAAGATCATGCTTGTAGTGCCTGTATCGAAGGAAAGCTACATGAGAAGGCTCACCCTCCCACGACTATCATTTATTCAAAGAGGCCCTTGGAGCTCCTTCACATGGATCTTTTTGGGCCCCCATCCTTCGGTAGACTTGGAGGTAGGAAGTATTGCTTGGTGATTGTGGATGAGTACTCAAGGTACACGTGGGTGTATTTCTTCAAGAGGAAGAGCGAGACCCAACATACCGTCATTGACTTTGCAAATGAAGCACAACGTCAACACAATGCAAAGATCTTGACAATAAGAAGTGACAATGGCACCAAGTTCAAGAACTACACCTTGGATGAATTTCTTAGTGATGAGGGAATCAAGCATCAATATTCCACACCATACACCCCTCAACAAAACGGTGTTGCGGAGAGGAAGAACCGGACGTTGATGGATGCGGCAAGGACCATGATGGCGGAGTTCAAGTCTCCGTACAACTTTTGGGCCGAAGCCATCAACACCGCGTGTCATGCATCCAATCGGCTCTACCTCCGCAAGAGCTTGAACAAGACTCCATATTAGATACTCACTGGTAACAAGCCCAACCTCAAGTACTTCCGGGTATTCGGGTGTAAGTGTTTCATTCTCAAGAAAGGTGTTCGGTTGTCTAAATTTGAGGCTAGAGCCTATGAGGGCATATTTGTTGGTTATGCTACAAACTCTCATGCTTACCGTGTCCTCAATAAATCCACAGGACTTATTGAGGAGACGTGTAACGTGGAGTTTGATGAGAATAACGGCTCCCAAGTGGAGCAAAGTGGCACTTGTGATGTAGGTGATGAAATTCCTCCTCAAGCCATAAGAAGAATGGGTGTTGGTTTCATCCTACCCATTGAGGAACCCCTTGTGGCCGAAGGAGAAGGACAATGCTCCACTCAAGTGGAGCCATCACCAACCCAAGGCCCACACGCTTCCGAAGAACAAAGTGAAGGCCCTCAACCTCATGAACAAGACCAATGGCAAGATCATACTCAAGGCGGTGTTGACACACCAAGTGATGCCCAAGGTCAAGTTCTCTCCCCCGAGCAAGTTCAAGATCAAGAACAAGTTCATGACGGTGCTCAAGATGATCAAGTAACCGCTCCTAAACTCACCACCGAGGAGGAATTAGAGCGTCGTGCCGCCAAGGTTGCTTCCAAGCTCTCCACCAAGGATTATCTCATGACGAATGTGCTTGGAAGCTTAAGAAAGGGGGTAAGCACTCGTAGACAATTAGCAAATTATTGTGAGCATCACGCGTTTGTCTCTTGTGTGGAACCCCACAAGGTCTATGAGGCGCTAGAAGATCCGGATTGGCTCAATGCCATGCATGAAGAACTCAACAACTTCGAGCGCAACAAAGTGTGGAGATTGGTGCCAAGGCCAACGGGGAACCACAATGTCATTGGAACCAAGTGGATATTCAAGAACAAGCAAGATGCCCATGGGATTATCATTCGCAACAAGGCTCGTTTTGTAGCACAAGGCTACTCCCAAGTCGAGGGTATTGACTGCGGTGAAACCTTTGCTCCCGTTGCTCGTCTTGAATCCATTCGCCTGTTGATTGCATATGCTTCTCATCATAACTTTAAGTTACAACAAATGGATGTGAAGAGTGCTTTTCTTAATGGTCCCATTAATGAATTGGTTTACGTCAAGCAACCCCCCGGGTTCGAGGATCCCTACTTTCTCGATCATGTGTATCAACTCGATAAGGCACTCTATGGCCTTAAACAAGCCCCACGTGCGTGGTATTACCACCTTACTGAGTTGTTACAAGATCGTGGTTTTGAAGTTGGGCTAATCGACCCCACTCTTTTTACTAAGAAGGTCAAAGGGGAGTTGTTTGTGTGCCAATTATATGTTGATGATACTATCTTTGGTTCTCCTAACAAAGCTTTCAATGAGGAATTTTCCGCTCTCATGACCTCAAAGTTCGAGATGTCCTCCATGGGAGAGTTGAAGTTCTTTCTAGGGTTCGAAGTGAAGCAAAGAAGAGAAGGAACCTTCATCAATCAATCCAAATACACCCAAGACATGCTCAAGAGATTCAAGCTAAGTGACGTCAAGCCGGCCTCCACTCCAATGCCCACCAAGTGCCAACTTGACTTAGATCCCAATGGTAAAGTGGTGGATCAAAAGGTATATCGTTCCATGATTGGATCCTTGCTTTACCTTTGTGCATCTAGACCGGACATCATGTTGAGTGTGGGAATTTGTGCACGATTTCAAGCCGCACCTAAGGAAAGTCACTATGTGGCGGTTAAACGAATCTTTCAATATTTGGCTCATACCCCAAACTTTGGCTTATGGTACCCAAGAGGATCAAACTTCAAGCTTGTAGGGTACTCGGATTCCGATTGGGCGGGAGACAAAGTGGGTAGGAAGTCCACTTCTGGAGGGTGCCAATTCCTTGGTTGCTCTTTGGTAAGTTGGTCTTCCAAAAAGCAAAGTTGTATGTCTCTCTCGTCCACTGAGGCGGAGTATGTTGTCGCCGGTAGTTGTTGTGCACAACTCCTATGGATGAGGCGAACTTTAAAGGATTACGGTGTCACTTGTGACAAAGTGCCTCTTTGGTGTGACAATGAAAGTGCCATCAAGATTTCTCTCAACCCAGTGCAACACTTCAAGACGAAGCATATTGAGATTCGGTATCACTTCGTCCGGGATCACATTAGGCGAGGAGAGATCGAGCTCAACTATGTCAACACTCATGACAACCTTGCAGATATTTTCACGAAGCCCTTGGATGAAGCAAGATTTCGCGAGTTAAGGCATGAGCTAAATATCATTGATTCGAGCAATGTGGCTTGAACCCGTGCACACCCTACCGCGCTCAATTTGTTGTCTAGTTTAGGTGTAGGCATGGACATAGGGGGAGTGTTGTTCTCTCAATGAACTCTCCCTCCCCCCATTATGCATAAATTCATCAAGTCTTTCACTTTAGCCATTGTTGATGGCACTTGTGCTTCAAAGACGAGTTTTGGTCATGGGCCCAAGGTTAAAATCTTTGCGGTGCCATACCTTTTGACTCAAACATAGGTGGCCTCGGCCACCGCCCTCTTTTGCAGAGGTGTGTCTTGGTCGTTTGCTGGTGTGTTTTCTCTTGCCGTTTTTGTCGTTTCGTCGAGCTAAAGCCGTGTTTGTTTAGTTGTCGTGGCGTGCTGGGCGGTACTACCGCTGGTGGTGCGCGGTACTACCACTCGTAAGCGGTACTACCGCCCCCCAGCATGGTACTACCGCCAGGGGACGAGAACAGGGGGTTAAGTCGGGGCAGGGGGAGGTTTCTTCTCCCCCATACCCATTCACTTCGCCCCTCTTTTCTCTTCCTCTCTCCAGCCTCCACTCGCCGCGGGAGGGCTCCGGCGGGTCTCCATCTCCGGGGCATCCCTCTCCATTTCCTTTGGTGGAGTCGTTCCCCACCTCGTCCTCTTGCCATGGATGCCGGTATTGCCCCCGTTCCTTTTTTCGTTTTGTCTCTTTTTCAGTTCTTGTTTCTTAGGGGCAATGGTGGTTGCATCTCTAGATTTTTTGCTAAATCTAGGCTTGAGTTGGTTGGAGAAGGCAACTAGACTATCTCGATTAGGTAGGATTATTTTTGAATTTGGTAGGCCGGCAGTGCCGGATCTGACCACGGTAGTAGGAACCCGTTGTTTCACCGCCTCGTGCTATAAGAAACTGTTGTTTCTCCGCCTCAAGCAGTACTACCGCTCTCTTTGGAGCGGTACTACTGCTTGACCTAGAGCGGTACTACCGCTCCCTTTGGGGTAGTACTTGTCTTGGTTCGAAGTCTGACAGTAGTGTAGGGGGGTAAGTATGGAGAGGCAAGATCTTAGCTGTGGGGAGTTGTAAGCACGCAAGGTTTACGAGTTCATGCCCTTCTCGGAGGAAGTAATAGCCCTACATCTCGGAGCCCGGAGGCGGTCGACTGGATTATATGAATATGGGTTACAGAGGTGCGAACCCTTATCTCGGAGGAGGGGGTGGCTTATATAGAGTGCGCCAGGACCCCGGCCAGCCCACGTTACAAAGGGTTCAATGTACATTAAGGCAGAACATTACTGGTAACGCTAGTAATAAAGTGCTATGATGACCATAAAAGCTACTTAATGACCGACCGTTAGCGTGCGGAGTGACTTCAGGCCTCCTGGCCGTCGAGTGGTTGGATCTTGGTCGAGTGATTGTTTCTTGGTCGAGCGTCTTCGAGTCTGTCGAGTGGAACACCTCCAAGTCGATTGAAAGGTAGTTTATTCTAGAGATGTCCTTGGGTAGAGCAGTTAGGACAGGCCCATGACCCTACCCTAGGTACATAGCTTCATAATTATCCCCCGAATGGATCGAGGTTTGAGTGGGGAAGGAGTTGAGAACCCCTCTGACTCGTTTTTCATGCTGTGAGCATATCTTGTTCCGGATCAATGGACCTGAGTGATGACAGCAACTTCCTTTTTAGTCGCCTTGACCCATTCTTAATTCTTCGTCGAGTGAGTTTCTTCGCTTGTAAGGCTCCGAGTGACGGTGCGGAGGAGATCTTTGGTCTGACCAGTTGTTTGCTGCGCGCAGATTTCGCGGGATCTGAATTTTGGGAAGCGCGCGGGACGGGGGAGGCTGCAGTAATTGGATGGGATAGAGCGGAGCCGCCTCGATCCCCGCGCCACCTTTTTCGCCACGTATCGCGCGCGCGGTCGTTACGGGATTTGACAGAGCCGCCTGGGCCTACCCGTCAGCCACTCGGAAGCGGCCTGATATAAAGCGCCGGACCGGGGTCTCCTGAACAGTGCATCTCATTTCCTCTTCTCTTCCTCACGCCCCTCCGCTGTGCTCGCTCTCGCCCCAGCGCCACCGCACCATACGCGTCTCGCCGGCGACAATGGGGAAGGAGAAGACGGCGGCTCTGGAGCGGGCAAAGAAGGCGACAGCAAGGTCGAAGGGGAAGGCGTCCAGCCGGGGCGGATCTTCCTCGCGGTCCGGCCTGCCGAGGGGCTAGATCCAGGGCGACTGGATCCACTCGAGGATCTCCCAAGAAGACCTCGACGACTTGGCCGAAGGGGGGCTGATCCCCTACGACTCGGCGCGGCTTCCGGGGAAGGAATCTGAGCCGCAGCCTCGGGAGGGTGAGCGTGTCCTTCTTGCCACCCACGTCGACCGTGGATTTTCCTTGCCCCCTCACCCCTTCTTCCGAGGGTTTCTGAACTTCTTTGGGGCACAAATCCATCATTTTACCCCCAACTCAATCGTTTATCTTGCCGCTTTCATTTCTTTGTGTGAGAACTTCCTGGGTTATCAGCCTCACTTGGGTCTCTTCAAGCATATTTTCACTTGTCGCTCCCAGACAGTGAAAAAGGCTAATCCGAGTGACGAGAGGACCCAAGTGATCCAGATGTGTGGGGGTCTTGGCATCCAGACGAGAGGGAAAAGCTCCTTCCCAGCCATGATTCTTCCCGACTCAGTTCGTGGATGGCAGTCGACCTGGTTTTACTGTAAAGACCAGTCGGTGCCAGGGCAATCGACTGGCCTCCCTCCCTTTACCATGGACCGAGTGGAAAAACCCTCCCTTTTGAAGGTGCTCCCGGAGGAGAAGGCGCACGTGAAGGTGCTGGTCGACCAAGTGGTCCAGCTTATTCACGACGGGGTCACTGGTATGGATCTCTTGGAAGTCTTCCTTCAGCGGCGCATCCAGCCTCTCCAAGCGTGAGACCATCCGATGTGGATGTATTCGGGTCTTGAAAACTCCACTCGGATCCACCTGGAGGAGGTCGACGACACACTGGAGAAGTGGCTGTCTGGCATTACCGGGAATAAGGACAATCCCAGGGGGGCTAGGAGAGTCCCTCCATTCGACCAGTCCCACGCACCCGAGCAGGTCTGATTCTGAGTTTTTGCTTATAATCTGAATTCACTCGCGTAGCTGCCTATATTGCGTCGACTGACTTTGATCTACCTACTTTCTTTCAGGCCATTATTGAAATGTATTCAATGCCCAATGGGGAGTAGGAGCAAGCTCTAGAAGGCGAGGCGAGTGGCGGCGAAAGCGGCGAGTGGACTTCCGATGGTGAAGGGGATGGAGGGAGTGACGGCTCAAGTGGTGGAGAAGAAGTCGAGTCGCCTCCTTGCAGGGAGAGGCGATCCAAGCTTGACCAAGAATGGCCGAGTGCCCGTGACAAGGCAACTGCTCCAGGTGGTCAGTCTTCGAAGCGCCCTCGGATCTCTTCGCCAACCCCGACTGAGAAGGCGCCAAAGCACCCCAGAGTTGTAGAGCCGAAGACTCGGAAGGCGTTACCGAAAATCAAGATTGATACCCATCGCTTCTGCGTGAGTGCCTCTCTTTGCATTCACTTGACGCTCCGCGCTGTTTGTTTTTCTTGTTTTAACTGGACGAACTTTGGAACTGTCAGCGCTGCTACCTCCGGGACCTCAGCTTATAGGGACGAAGATGAGGTGATGGAGGGCGCGGTCACTTCTAATCCGGGTATGATCCCTGCCATACTGTCTTTATTTTGGTCGATTCAACTGCAACGTGTACCATTGGTTGATGTGAATTTAACGATTGAACTTTGCATAGATCCCAATGTTATTGACCTCTTTGATGATGATGAAGAGCCCGAGAGGCCTTCGACGAGGAAAAATAGGTGAGCTCCTGCAAGCGGGGCGCTACAAACGACGCCGAGGGCGGAACTAGTTGTTCAGGACACTGGCGACATCAATCGGGGTTCTGTTACCTTCGCTGAGCCACTGTCGAGTGCCTTGCCTTCTTCGTCGACTGCTCAGGCCCCTGTCGACCCGCCTTCAGTTTTTGCGACCCATCATGTCCCAGAGGACAAGGTGAATGCTGCTAAGGAAGCCATACGCCAGGCGGACATTATGATGGAGAAGATGAAGACGGTGCGGGACGCCAGCCAAGCCGCCTATGATGCCAGCTCGCCTCTCCAGAGCAATGTTCAGGTTAGTTGGTCGCCGCTTGTTCTGTTAGGATATGCTACCTGAAGATTCTTTCCAAAAACCGTTGCAGCTGTACACCCACTGGATGTGTCGATTGAATTTTTGGTCTAGTGGGGGCACGCTGAGTGCACCCACTGGGTGTAGTCCCCGAGACTACGGTGGACTGCTGGCAGTCGACTGTAGTCTTTGTATTTTGCCGAATGTATAAACCGAACTGGTAGTTTATCTCTTCCACTTGATCTGGTCGAGTGGGATCAGAACCGGTGGGGGCACGCCAAGTGCACCCACTGGGTGTAGTCCCCGAGACCGCGGTCGACTGCTGGCAGTCAATTGTGGTCTGAGTTCTACTTTCTCTTTTTTTATTCCCCTCACTCGACTCCGGCGGACCGGTCGAGTGGGATCGGAACCGGTGGGGGCACGCTAAGTGCACCCACTGGGTGTAGTCCTCGAGACTATGGTGGACTGCGGGCAGTCGACCGTAGTCTTAGTACTTATTGCCTTTGTTGTTTTTTTGCTGTAAAAATAACTTCTCCCCTTTGATTTCAGAAATCTTGTGATCTTGGAGCTCGCTTTGCTGACTTGGAGAAGCAGCAGATTCAACTGAACCTTGACTTGGAGCTGGCCAGGACAGAGCTGCAAAAGGTCAGAGACGGCACCGCAGGTAAGACGATTTTGTCGATTGGTCAGTTTTAGGCTTGAGTACCCTTCCGCTATTTCTGAATCAATCATCATTTCTTTGCAGAAAAACTGAGAGGAGCTCTAGCGAAGAAGGATCAGGATTTGGCCGCTGCTCGTAAGGAGGCTGACGATAAGACCGCTCTGGCCGAACAGAAGCTGGCTTCAGTCGGCCAGTTGGAAGAAGAGAATACCAGGCTGAAGACCGCTCTGAATGACTCCAACAAGGAGTGCTCGCGCTGGAAGAAGGCGAATCTCGTCCAGGGCGAGAAAATGGAAGGCATTGCTCGCAGGAGGGATGATCTGGAGAGTTATCTGAGAAGTCTTGCCAAGAAGCTGTTCATCAAGCTTGAAGGTGCACATTCTGTTCCGACTGACTTTTTTTTGAGTCGACTCAGTGTATGAAAATTGACTTATCCTTGGATCGTGAATGCAGAGTTTTGCCAGAACTTTGAAGAGGAGACTAGGCGGATCGAGCTTGGTTTGGATCCAATCAACTCTCCGTGAAAGATGAAACTGCCATGAATCTGCTCCGTCTGGAATCTCGCATCGACAGTGCCGTGGACTACTTGGCTCGACTGAAGGTCGCCATGTCGCGGATTGACCCGACACTTTGGCCAGAGGCTGAGCTCCAAAATGATATTGAGTCCCTGATGACTCGACTAAATGAAATCCCCGATCGAGTGCAGGAGTGGAAGAAGTCTGCTGCTCGGTGTGGCGCTGACGTGGCTCTGTCTTTGGTTTGTGTCCATTGCAAGGAGGTGCGATAGGACAAACTGCCAGCAATCAAGGTCGCCAACACCCAGAAGCATGACTTCCGAACCTTTATGGAGACTTTCATCGCTGCAGCCACTCGGATAGCCGACGGTGTCGACCTGGATGAGTTCGTCGAGCCTACCAGCCCTCCTCCCGCGGAGTGAACAAACTCTTATGTCCCACCTTAAATTTGCCTCGGAATGTCGAGTGGTTTTTGTAACCGTTAAACTTTTTCGGGCTGCATGTCCGAGTACTGCGATCTGTGATTTGGAACCTTTGGAATTTACCCGAACTTGGTTTACCGTTGAATATCTTTATGAATCTCCAGCTGAGTGAACCCATTCTTCATTCGAGACAACTTTTGCATTCACAGCGCAGCTCCGAAGGAGAGGGAAGCAGTCGACCTATGTCTTGTATTTGTGGCGAAGCTCCCCAGGAGAAGGCGGCGGTCGACCCACACCCTGTTACCGTAGAGTGGGATGGAGCGCACATTGTATTTGTGGTGAAGCTCCCTAGGAGAAGGTGGCAGTCGACCTGCCCCTCGTCGTCCTTGAGGAATGAGATGTGTTTCGTACTTAGGCGAGTATTGGACCGCAGCTAAGCCTCCGAGTGGGAGGATTGCTCTCCACTCGGTAGGATTTTTTCAAACTTAGGTGAGTGCCGGACTGCAGCTAAGTCTCTAAGTGAGAGAACTTAGGCGAGTGCTGGACTGCAGCTAAGTCCCCGAGTGGGAGGATTGCTCTCCACTCGGTAGGATTTTTTCAAACTTAGGCGAGTGCCGGACTGCAGCTAAGTCTCTAAGTGAGAGAACTTAGGCAAGTACTGGACTGTAGCTAAGCCCCCGAGTGGGAGGATTGCTCTCTACTTGGTAGGATTTTTTTAAACTTAGATGTGTGCCGGACTGCAGCTAAGTCTCTAAGTGAGAGAACTTAGACGAGTGCTGGACTGCAGCTAAGCCCCCGAGTGGGAGGATTGCTCTCCACTCGGTAGGGATTTTTCAAACTTAGGCGAGTGCCGGACTGTAGCTAAGTCTCTAAGTGAGAGAACTTAGGCGAGTACTGGACTGCAGCTAAGCCCCCGAGTGGGAGGATTGCTCTCTACTCGGTAGGATTTTTTTTCAAACTTAGGCGAGTGCCAGACTGCAGCTAAGTCTCTAAGTGAGAGAACTTAGGCGAGTACTGGACTGCAGCTAAGCCCCCGAGTGGGAGGATTGCTCTCCACTCGGTAGGATTTTTTCAAACTTAGGCGAAACGGATTCGCAGCTAAGCCCCCGAGTGGGAGGCTGGATCGCCACTCGGTAGGAAATTGTTTTTACAAACTTAGGCGAAGCGGATTCGCAGCTAAGCCACCCACTGGGGGATTTCTTATGCAAACAAAAACAATAATAATCACTGGGAAAATTATAACACTCTTGTCTTTGATAAATAAACTATAGGAGTTTTTCTTATTACATCTCATCCGAGTGAGAATTTAAGTATAAAAGGGGCGGAGTAGCTCCGCATTCCAGGCTCGTGGCTCATCAATCTGGTGATCGACATTGTAGAGGTGGTATGCTCCATTGTGGAGGACTCTGGTGACTATGAAGGGGCCTTCCCAAGTAGGAGCGAGCTTGTGTGGTTTCTGCTGATCCACTCGGAGGACTAAGTCTCCTTCTTGGAAGGCTTGGCTCTTCACGTTTCTGGCATGGAATCAACGCAAGTCTTGCTGATAGATGGTCGATCGAATCAAGGCCATTTATCTTTCTTCTTCTAGGAGGTCGACTACGTCCTGTCGGGCTTGTTCTGCTTCATCTTCTGAGTAGAGCTCGACTCTAGGAGCGTTGTGAAGCAGGTCACTCGGTAAGACTGCCTCAGCTCCATAGACCAGAAAGAATGGGGTTCTTCCGGTCGATCGATTCGGGGTTGTCCTCAATCCCCAAAGGACTGATGGAAGCTCGTCGACCCATGCACCTGCTGCGTGCTTGAGATCGCGCATCAATCGGGGTTTCAGTCCTTTGAGAATTAGGTCGTTTGCCCTTTCTGCTTGCCCATTCGACTGAGGGTGAGCGAGGGAAGCATAGTCGACCCGAGTGCCCTGAGAGGCGCAAAAGGCCCTGAATTTGTTGGAATCGAAGTTTGACCCATTGTCGGTGATGATGTTGTGCGGAACTCCATATCTGAATATCAACTCTCTGACGAAACTGATAGCGGTGCAAGCATCAAGATTCTTGATAGGCTTGGCCTCAATCCATTTGGTGAACTTGTCGACTGCTACCAGCACATGAGTGAAGCCGCTCCTGCCTGTTCTCAGTGGTCCAACCATGTCCAACCCCCAAACAGCGAAGGGCCAGACGAGTGGAATGGTTTTCAGGGCCAACACGGGCTTGTGTGGCATGTTGGAGTAATACTGACATCCTTCACATTTGTCGACTATCTCTTTGGCCATCTCATTGGCCCTTGGCCAGTAGAACCCCGCTCAGTATACTTTAGCCACAACGGTCCGAGAGGACGCATGATGACCATAGGTCCCCGAGTGGATATCGTTAAGGATCATCTGACCTTCTTCTGGTGTAATACACTTCTGGCCCTCCCCAGTCGCGCTTTCTCTATATAACTGTCCCTTTATGACTGTAAAGGCTTTGGATCGACGGACGATCTGTCAAGCTTCTTCTTCATCTTCTGGGAGTTCTTTCCTTAGGATGTACGCGATGTACTGTTCTGTCCAGACGGGAGTGATAACCAGGACTTCCATGATCAAGTCGACCACAGCTGGCACTTCGACTTCAGTCGGATCCGTGGCACTTTTTGGCTGCGGGGCCTCTTCAGTGAAGGGATCCTCCTGGACTGATGGTGTGTGGATGTGTTCCAGAAACACATTGCTGGGAATGGCTTCTCTTTTGGAACCTATTTTTGCCAGATCATCAGCTGCTTGATTTTTCAGTCGGGGTATGTGATGAAGCTCTAACCCCTTGAATTTCTTCTCCAGTTTTCTCACTCCATTGCAATAACCATTCATGGCTGGACTTCTGACATCCCATTCCTTCATCACTTGATTGATCACCAAATCTGAGTCGCCATAGACCATGAGGCGACGGATGCCGAGTGAAATGGCCATGCGCAACCCATATAAAAGTGCTTCGTATTCTGCCTCATTGTTAGAGGAATCAAAGTGGATTTGAAGAACATATCTGAGTTTATCTCCTCTGGGAGAGACCAACACCACTCCGGCTCCGGAACCATTTATCATCTTGGAACCGTCAAAGAACATGGTCCAATGCTCCGAGTGGACCTGAGTTGGCAGTTGCTGTTCAATCCACTCGGCGACGAAATCCGCGATTGCCTAGGACTTGATAGCTTTCTTTGCCTCAAACTTGATATCTAGAGGAAGGAGTTCAATCGCCCATTTTGCCACTCGACCAGTTGTGTCCCTGTTATGCAAGATCTCTGACAACGGAGCGTCGCTGACGACTGTAATGGAATGATCAGAGAAGTAGTGGGCAACTTTCTTTGTGGTCATATAAATCCCATATACGAGCTTCTGATAATGAGGATATCTTTGCTTCGATGGGGTCAAGACTTCAGAAATATAATACACTGGGCGCTGAACTTTGAAGGTTTTCCCTTCTTCTTCGCGCTCGACCGTGCGTACCGTTCTGACGACTTGTCCTATGGCTGCAATGTAAAGCAGCAAAGGCTCCTTGCTGATTGGGGCAGCAAGCACCGGCTGGGTGGAGAGTAGAGCTTTGAGTTCTGCGAACGCTGCGTCAGCTTCAGGAGTCCACTCGAACTTGTTAGATTTCTTCATCAATCGGTAAAGAGGTAATGCCTTTTCACCGAGACGAGATATGAATCGACTTAGGGCGGCCAAGCAACCAGTAAGCTTCTGAACATCGTGCACTCGCACAGGACTTTTCATTCGGAGTATAGTACCAACTTTTTCTGGATTGGCGTCGATTCCCCGTTCAGAAACGAGAAAACCGAGTAACTTTCCGCCAGGAACCCCGAATGTGCATTTTGATGGATTAAGCTTGATATCAAACCTTCTAAGGTTGGCAAAGGTTTCAGCAAGGTCAGTCAGTAGGTCGGAACCCTTCCGTGACTTGACCACAATATCATCCATGTACGCCTCCACATTCCGACTGATTTGGGTGAGCAAACACTTCTGAATCACCCTCATGAATGTGGCTCCGGCATTCTTGAGGCCGAATGGCATGGTAACATAACACAAGCACCCGAATGGAGTGATGAAAGTTGTTTTGATCTCATCAGGTCCATACAGACGGATCTGATGGTACCCGGAATAGGCGTCTAAAAAAGATAGTCGCTCACATCCCGCAGTCGAGTCGACTATCTGGTCGATGTGGGGGAGAGGAAAATGGTCTTTCGGGCAGGCCCGATTGATATGTTTAAAGTCAATGCACATGAGAAGTGACTTGTCCTTCTTGGGGACCATGACAATATTGGCGAGCCACTCGGAGTGGTAGATTTCTCGGATGAACTCTGCCGCTAAGAGCCGAGCTACCTCTTCGCCAATGGCCTTTCTCTTCTGGACGGCGGACCGTCGGAGATGTTCCATGACAGGTTTTACTTTTGAGTCGACTCTCAGGCGATGCTCAGCCAGCTCCCTGGGAACACCTGGCATGTCAGAAGGCTTCCATGTGAAAATGTCCCAGTTCTCATGGAGGAACTGGATGAGCGCTTCTTCCTATTTGGAGTCGAGTGTTGTCGAGATATGAGTCGGAGCAGCGCCGGGATCGGTCGGGTGGATGTGAGTTGTCTTCGTATCGCCAGTCGGCTGAAAAGCCGATTCTGTGGCGGGCTTCTTGGCTCGCAACAAATCACTCGGGTCTGCAGTCTTTTGGTATTCCTGCAACTCCGCCACTGCCATCTGAGCATCAGTGATCTTCGAACCTTTCTGAAAACATTCTTCTGCTTTTTTCCGATTGCCCGTAATAGTGATCACACCTTTGGGGCCAGGCATCTTCAATTTGAGATACACATAACATGGTCGGGCCATGAAGCGTGCATAAGCCGGCCTGCCCAAAATAGCGTGGTAGGCACTCTGAAAGTCTACAACTTCAAATGTCAACTTTTCCTTGCGGTAATTCTTGGAATCACCGAAAACCACATCAAGAGCAATCTCGCCGAGTGATTCAGCCTTCTTCCCAGGAATGACTCCATGGAAACTCATGTTGCTGGCACTGAGTCTGGACATCGGAATGCCCATCCCTTTCAACGTCTCAGCATATAATATGTTCAAACCACTTCCACCATCCATCAAGACTTTGGTCAGTCGAGTGCCTTCAACCACTGGGTCGACCACCAGAGCTTGCCTCCCAGGGGTGGCAATATGCGTTGGGTGATCGGACTGGTCGAACGTGATGGCAGTCTGAGACCATTTCAAATAACTTGGTGTTGTCGGAGCAACCATATTCACCTCTCGGTTGATGACTTTCAGTCGAATTTTGCTCTCAACATCAGCAAAAATCATCAGGGTGGAATCGACTTGGGGGTATCCATCGTTGCTATCTTCTTTGTCCTCAATTTTGTTTGACTCCTTTTCTTTATCTTTGGGCTGCTTGCCCTGGAACTACTGGATCAAGAGTCGACACTGTTGAGTGGTATGTTTCGGGTAAATAAAATTACCCTCTTCATCTTTCTTTGTGTGGACGAGGCATGGCAAGTCCAACACATCATTTCCGTCCTGGTCTTTAACCTTTTTAGGGTTCCAAGGCCCTTTAGGTTTCCCTTTAAACTTTCCTTGGGTTAAAGCCAAGGCTTCCCTGGGAGCCGCTGGCTCGGCTTTCCGCTTCTGTTTCCGATTGGAATTGCCCCCGGGTTCTTGGGCGACTGACGTGATTTTTCCACTCCTGAGCCGATCTTCATCTTCACCATTAGCGTACTTGGTGGCAATCTCCATCATCCGATTTAGGGACATATCCCCAGTTTGATCGAATTTCAAATTCAGTTCTCTGTACTTGACGCCTTCCTTGAAGGCACAAACTGCTTGGTGGTCAGGCACATTCTCCACCGAGTGATGTAACGTGATCCACCTCTGGATGTAATCCCTCAAAGTTTCATTTGGCTTCTGTACACAAGACCGCAGTTCCGTCAGTCCTTCCGGCCGCTTGCATGTACCTTCAAATGTGGTGACGAACACTCGGGAGAGATCCTCCCAAGTGTAAATGCTGCTAGGTGCTTTCTGGTTTAGCCACGCTCTGGCCGAGCCCTCCAACATGAGAGGGAGGTGCTTCATGGCCACTTCATCATTGCCGCCGCCGATCTGGACGGCCACTCAGTAATCTTCAAGCCAAGTATCGGGCTTGGACTCGCCAGTGAACTTACTGACTCCAGTCGCCAACCTGAAGTTGGGAGGAATCACAGCGGCCCTGATGGCCCTACTAAAGCATTCTGGCCCCGAAACATGCACTCTCCTGCTGGTAGGTGCATCTCTATTGTGACCTTCTCGGTGAGCCCTGTTCCTGTCGACCAAACCCTAGACGAGAATGGATCTCGCGTCAAAGCCTGGCCCTCTGGGGTCGACTGGAATCCTTCGCCCACCACTATGAGGGCGCCTGTCATCCTGCTGGCGAGGCACATACGACCCGCTCCTCGGGGGAGGCGTGGGCACTCGACGTCGACCGTCACGATCGACTTGGTGATCATACTGCTCATGGTTCACATACTGGTCTCACCGGTCACCACGTCCCTCACGCCTCAGGGGCGATCTCGGGCTGTGAGCCAATTGGACTGTGTCCGCGGCAACGGATCTGCTGTGAATCCTCTTCCGCGACTGAGAAACATCGGAATTCTGATCTCCTGCTGCCCGGAGTAACGCTCTGATCTGCAGCAAGCCTCTGCGAGCCTCCGACTGGGAAGGCTGAATCGACTCTGCTATGCGAGTTGCAGCTGCTAAATTCTGAATCGGAGTTCGATATACCTGCGGGGGCGGGAAGAGCTGACGTCGACTGGATTCGGAAATCCGTTGTCGCGCACGCTCGTCGAGTGCTCGCCGGAGGTTCTCCAGTCAAGTGCGCTCGGCTAAGTTTGCCAGGCGCGCGTCCTCCAAGGCGCGAGCCTCGGGGGTCTCTCCAACGATAGGAGTGTGCAGTGCATCCATGTTCCGGCGGCGAAGTTCTTCTTTCTGCAGCGATGTGAGAGGCTCGGGAAGATACTCCTCATGGAGACGCGACGGGTCGCCTCCACCCGCGCCTCCGTCGGTACGGGGAAAACCGGGAGGACTGGGCGGTCCATCGACCATCAGAACCTCCGCCGCCGGATCGCTGCTGTCGCACTCGGATGCGGTCTCTGCGGAGCCAGTCGACATGTCGAACATGCCGTAGAGGGATTCGTTGGGCTCGATCGCCGCGACCTGGGGGGTGGCCGACTGACGCGCCACCGCGTGCCTCACCCACCGCTGAAGTCTTGACCGACCGGAACGCTTGCGCCGGCGGGAAACGGGGAGTGAGGACAACACAGGAGCCGACCGATAGGGGGTCGACGGTTGCCGCAGGAGAACGCCGCGGACGCATGCGCTAAAGTGCGTTGCCCCGCGAGCAGGGAGTGCATCCACATCAAGCGGAGCCTCCTGGAGCCAAGCAGAGTCGTCGACGATGAACGTGAGTGCGCCGAGACGGATCTCGCGGCCCTCCACCAAAACTCCGCCGAAAACCATGATGATTCGGGTCGGAAAAAGTCGCAACTTCTCCAACAAACGCTAAAACACCTGCCCCAAGGTGGGCGCCAACTGTCGTGGTTCTAAGTCTGACAGTAGTGTAGGGGGGTAAGTATGGAGAGGCAAGATCTTTGCTGTGAGGAAGTTGTAAGCACGCAAGGTTTACGAGTTCAGGCCCTTCTCGGAGGAAGTAATATCCCTACGTCTCGGAGCCCGGAGGCGGTCGACTGGATTATATGAATATGGGTTACAGAGGTGCGAACCCTTGTCTCGAAGGAGGGGGGTGGCTTATATAGATTGCGCCAGGACCCCGGCCAGCCCACGTTACAAAGGGTTCAATGTACATTAAGGCAGAGCGTTACTGGTAACGCTAGTAATAAAGTGCTATGATGACCATAAAAGCTACTTAATGACCGACCGTTAGCGTGCGGAGTGACTTCAGGTCTCCTGGCCGTCGAGTGGTTGGATCTTGGTCGAGTGATTGTTTCTTGGTCGAGCGTCTTCGAGTCTGTCGAGTGGAACACCTCCAAGTCGATTGAAAGGTGGTTTCTTCTAGAGATGTCCTTGGGTAGAGCAGTTAGGACAGGCCCATGACCCTACCCTAGGTACATAGCTTCATCAGTACTACCGCTTGGGGCGGTACTACCGCGAGCAGGTCACGGTACTACCGTTGCATACCAATTTCCATCATTTTCTTGCCTTACCTTGATCTTTTTGTTGAGTTTGTTGGCTTATGCTCGTTCTTTCTGGTTGTTTTGCATGTTCTTGTGTTTGGCTCCAGGTGATGACCTTTTCGAGCAGCAAGGTCGCCGTATCAACCCCGGGCGTGCCACATCAAAACGCTACCGCACCTCAGAGCCAGCCGGTGGTTCCTCGAGCACCCAACCACCTCCAGCAAGTGCATTTGCAAGTGTTCCTCCACCTCCTCAGCCATCGAAGCAAGCCGCCAACAAGCCAAAAGGGAAGACTATGACTGAGATGACCAACAAGGAGTTTTGGGAAAAGCGTCGCCGCAACCCCTATGCGGTGGACCAAGAACCCACTTTGGTCAACCGCCCATTCTGGAACTGTTTTCAGTTTGCCATCTACTTTGATGTGATCAAGGCCAAGAAGAATCTTTTTGTTAATGTTCGCTCCATTGACACTGATGCTATGGAGAAGGACCCAGAGTATTTTGGCGAAGCTCTTCAGATGTGCACTCAGCTGAACATTCTCAGGATCATGCAATTCAGTAAGGATTTCGATGCGGATTTGGTGGCTCAATTCTATGCCGCCGTCCATCTTGGGACGGATGTCGACAGGACTCTGACATGGATGACCAATGGCAAGCTGCTTTCTGTCAACTGTAAGGCTTTCATGGAGTTACTTGATGTGGTGGATACCGGGCTTGAGACTCCTGTCGGGTTCCGCCCTCACCGCAATGCTACGTCCACCCACAAGCAAGCCCTTTGGCCCTACTGCACTGTGAAGGTTCACCCAGTAACTGAGAAGAAGACCTATGAGCTGTCTCCATATCTGGACATTCTTCATCGCATATTCCGTGAGACTCTCTCCCCTCGGATCGGGAATCTGGATATGGTCCACTCTTACCTCGTGGACATGCTCCTTTTCTGTCAGCATGAGAAGGAAGCAAGCACTAGAGAGAGCCTGGATATCTCTCATGTCATGTGGTCTGAACTTGTATCTGCCTTGTCTAAGCGCAAGTGTCCTATCTATGGTCCATTCATCATGAGGCTCATTGAGAGGGCCTGGGCACAGACTTATCCCAGAGTGCTGCTAGAGACTGGAGACTTGGTTTCTCATGAGATCAAGCGTTTGAGGAAGAAGGACAACTGGACAGCGCCTCACACAGGGGGTCCATATGCTACTGCTGCCATAGGGGGTCCGTCTGCTGTTGCTGCTGCTGCCATGGGGACCATGAGTGAGGCTCCTACTGATGCTCATGTGGAGAACTTTGGCCCCTCTAGTGCAGAACCGCCGTGGGCACAGAAGCTTAAGCGCAAGATGAAGAAGCTTTTCTGCATAGAGTCTCATGGTCAGTACATGACTCATATGGCAGAAAAGCATGTCAGGACGCGCCACAAGGAGCTCATGCGTCAGATGGGAGAAACGGTTGTCAGTGGGTCTGAGGGTCAGATCACTGAAGAGGAGGACTGGATTCATCAGAATTGCCACTGGACCGACTCCGATCCGAGCAGTTTTCGACCCACGATGAAGATGCAGAGATGTGATGTTCGAGATCTTCCTCCTCCCATCACCTGGAGTCGTAGTGTCACTCTATGCCCTTTTTGGTGTCTCGCTGCCAAAGGGGGAGAGAGTGTAGGGTTTTGCTTCTTGTGTCGTGCTTTGAGTCGTCTTGTGGTTTTTTGTATGTTCTCTTGGCGTCCTTCTTGTTCTCTCGGTGTCCTTCTTTGGTTTGGTTTGGTGTGAGACCTAAGTTCTACTCATATGGTGTGAGACATATGCTCCCTATCGCTACCTTGTTACTTATGTCATTTCAGAGTACTGTAGTTTATTGTGAGATGCATGCTTGTCCTGTTTATTCACTTCTCTCATATATCTTGTGCTTAGTATTGTTGGACTATAAAATATAGGGGGAGTGTTGATCCGAATATGTGTGTCGTGCCATCTCTTGGTGCACACATTCTGAGGGAGCCCGTCTATATTTTGTAGTTCTTAGCTTTATTTGTTTTATTTTTTTTCCTTGCGCAAATCCCACCAAAAAAGGGGAGATTGTTACGGCATATCTCTCTCAAGGTAGTTTTGGTGATTGATGACAACATGTTTGTGGACTAATCTTGTGCTTTGAATAATTCACAGATTCTCCCCTGGCACAAGACACTTTCTTCCCCTCAGAGTGTATTTCAAGACGATGTAGCTCTTTCGTTTCTTTCTCGGTGGACTAGTTGCGTAGAGGGCACCGTACTATCAAGAGGGGGTCCGCTGGGGTACTGCATGGGTGGAATCATCACGTACACATCAGTTTCCCACCCTCCGAGCATTTCCTCCATTGAAGAGGTCTCTCCTCTCTCTTCATTGTCCTGTCTGGGTCAAAGCGGTAGTACCGCTGAGGAGCCACAAGCGGCAGTACCGCTCCACAGTGGTAGTACCGCCCGTGGCTCCATAGCAGTAGTACCGCTGGGGGCCTGGCACCTCTGCCTTGTCCTCAGCATCTTTGAGAGATTTCTTCTATCTCGCGCGCGCCCCAGCGGCAGTACCGCACTGCCTGCGGTACTACGGCTGAAGGGTCACAAGCGGCAGTACCGCTCCACAGCGGTACTACCGCCCTTGACCCCACTGCCGTAGTACTGCTGGGCAGTCTGGCTCCTACCGCCTCGATTCGAGAGGTCTTTTTCTCGTGTCGGGTTTTATGGCACTAGTCACGGTTGTAGTGGCGGTAGTACCGTTCCAGGAACGGTAGTACCGCCCTACCACCGCGGTAGTACCGCATTTGGGTCCGTTCCCTACTAGTCTCCTCAGCGCGGCAGTACCGCTGGCTGGCGCGGCAGTACCATTGTCCTGGCGGTAGTACCGCCCCCTCTCAGCGGTAGTACCGCCCTGTGCGGGGCTGGTTGGTGGGGGGCAACGGGATTGTTGCCCCCACTATAAAAGGAGTCCTCTTCTTCCTTCTCACCTACCTCTTCCTCCCCCAAGCTCCATTTATTGCTCAAGCTCCATTAAATACTCCAAGCTTCATTTTCGCCCGATCTATCTCTCTAGCCAATCAAACTTGTTGATTTGCTCGGGAGTGGTTGAGAAGGCTCCGATCTACACTTCCACCAAGGGATTTTCGATTCCTCCACTCATCCCTAGCGGATCTTGTTACTCTTGGGTGTTTGAGCACCCTAGACGGTTGAGGTCACCTCGGAGCCATATTCCATTATGGTGAAGCTTCGTGGTCTTGTTGGAAGCCTCCGATTAAGTTGTGGAGATTGCCCCAACCTTGTTTGTAAAGGTTCGGTCGCCGCCTTCAAGGGCACCAATAGTGGAATCACGGCATCTCGCATTGTGTGAGGGCGTGAGGAGAATACGGTGGCACTAGTGGCTTCTTGGGAAGCATTGTGCCTCCACACCGCTCCAACGGAGACGTACTTCCCTTCAAAAGGAAGGAACTTCGGTAACACATCATCGTCTTCACCGGATCCACTCTTGGTTATCTCTTACGTTTACTTGTGCAAGCTCTTCAGTGTTTCTTCCCTTGCGTGCTTGTATGCTTGTTGTTATTGCATCATATAGGTTGCTCACCTAGTTGTACATCTAGACAACCTACTTTGATGCAAAGTTTAATTTGGTAAAGAAAAGCTAAAAATTTGTAGTTGCCTATTCACCCCGCTCTAGTCAACCATATCGATCCTTTCACCGCCCCTCTTGCCCTCCGCCGCGTGAGTCGCCGTCCAGATCCGTCGGTTCACGCGCCCTGCCGCCGGAGTTGCGCCCAGTCCCGCTGCCTCCCCTGCTTCGGCTGCAAGCACGCGAGGCGAGGTGGAGGCCGGGGCGGGGCGGCGGTTATGGGAGGCGAAGGAGCTCGGGCTCGAGGGGCTCCTCCTCTCGATCTAGATCGGGCGCCGCCGTGCGTGGAGACGATGAACAGTAGCGCCGGCGAAGCAAGGGGCTTTCTGCAAAAAGAATGCCACATCGACAGCTGACATGCGGGCCCCGCCGGTCAGATACACCGTCAATACGCGTTTATACGCGATTTAGACCTTTTTGTAACGTCTAGCCCCAGACTTAGTACTGACACATAAAAATTATCAAACTTGATACCAATCTGCTTCCAATGCTCCAATTGTGATACTTATGTGCAATTTACTTCATCGTCTGGCTTCAAAGTGAGTGAGTGGCGAGTTATCGGTGGCACAAAGTACAGACCATGCCTAATACTCCGAGCTGGGAGTAAAATCATAACGTCTTCAGAAATTTCGAGCTGGACAAGTTCACCACTCACCATCCCAGGCTTTGATTGATGGATTCCGTTTGAAACCCCGGACATCCGTGGCCAGCACACGCACACCAAACTCGCAGGAGCCACAACTCATTTCAACCCATTTCTTATCTTTTTATCGCCGACATGTCATTACACTGACCTAGAAAGGTGTCATTAGTCATTACACCTAACCAAATCCAGACCTAAGCAACGAGAGAAAGCACACATTTAAACAGAAACCCACCTAAAATCTTCGAAAATTACACACAGCCCCACCTCCCCTCTTATAAAACCCCTCACCCTCCCCCGTCCTCACCCCTCACTGACACTCCCAGCACTCGCACGCTCCAAGGCCTCACTCACCAGCGACACCCCGAATCCAGCGGCGTATGGCCTCCTCCACGATGCCGCGCCGCGTCGCGCTGCTCCTGCTCCTCCTGGCATCCACGCGCGCGGCGTCCGCGGCCGGCGCCGGCGCCTGCGCGGCCGAGAAGTTCCCGGCGGGGAAGACGTACGCCAAGTGCGAGGACCTCCCGCAGCTGGGCGCCGCGCTGCACTGGACCTACGACGAGGCCAAGTCGTCGCTCTCGCTGGCCTTCGTGGCGGCGCCGGCGGGGGCCAACGGGTGGGTGGCCTGGGCGCTGAACCCCACCGGCGAGGGCATGGCCGGCGCGCAGGCGCTCGTGGCGCTCAAGGGCTCCGGCTCCGCCGCGCCCACCGTCAGGACCTACAACATCACCGGCTACGTGCCGCTCGGCAAGGCCTCCACGCCCATCGCG
This sequence comes from Triticum aestivum, assembly GCF_018294505.1. Classification (NCBI taxonomy): domain Eukaryota; kingdom Viridiplantae; phylum Streptophyta; class Magnoliopsida; order Poales; family Poaceae; genus Triticum; species Triticum aestivum. The sequence goes on from NC_057812.1 coordinate 248,249,886, forward strand.
TTCCCGGCCACCGACCTCGCCGCCGACTCCGGCAGCGCCGGCAAGATCCGGCTCTACGGCAAGCTGCAGCTGCACGGCGGGATGAAGGCCGTGAACCACATATGGCAGGTCGGCACCTCCGTCACCGCCGGGGCCCCCGACAAGCACGCCTTCGCCGCCGGCAACCTCGCCTCCAAGTCCAAGCTCGTCCTCTCGGGCAAAGCGGCCTCCGCGACCTCGCCTTCGCCGGCGCCCGCCCCCATGGCCGGCGGCCCGTCCGGATCGGCCGGCAGCGACGGCGGCGCGGCGGCGACCACGGCGCCTTCCGCCGGCAAGTCCCCGTCGGGCGCGGCCGCGGCCGGCGTGTCGGCGCCGGCACTCCTCGTGCTCGCGTTGATGGGCCTCCTCGCGGTAGTATGATGGCATACAATATATTTGTTCCATTTTTGTCGATCGATCTTGCTGCCTATTCTTTTTCCTAATTTCGTTTGAAATAAAAGATGGTTGGTGTACGGAGCTGTTGTTTTTAGGTATATCGAGCTGTTGTTTTTGGGTAGACGTACGTAGTACGTAGTATGTACTGCTAGCAGTCGGTGATTATTGTAGTGCTATTGTGGTCGACATGTCACTGAATTTATCATATGACTGATATATTTTTTATCATCAGAGGAGTATAAGTGTTTGGTAGCAAGTAGTATCTCTTGCATTCTGTGCAGTGCAGTTGCCCGATCTGGCCTAGTGATACACGCTGATTCGATTTGTTTAAAGCCCGGGCACCTTGTGAGAAGCACCAGCGTCAACTAGGGTCCCTGTCATTCGCAAGAGTTGAAATATAGGAATGCAAAAAAAATTCACGGATGAGAGTGTCATGTACACTTGATTGTGTAAACAAAAACACATGATTTGTTGGGCTTGATGGGAAATGCAGTCTGAAGTACAAATGGATTTTTATGGTTTGCAATTTCTACTAATCAAAATACACACCTAGAAAAAAAATCATAAGGATTTGAATCCTCCGGAATTACTTTTAAAAATTCTGTAGTCAAAAAGGCCTTTGCCTTTTTCCCGCAAAATGAAAAGGCCTTTACCTTACATTTTTTGAAGGGCATCATCTGATTTATTTATTTTATCGTAAGCACTGAGCAAGGGGGCAATTGTGTCCCACATTGGCAGGTCATCAACAGGGATTTCTAGGTGTGTTCACGTGCTCATGCCAGTTCGGTTTGTTAATGCTCCTGAGCCGGTCAGTGAGCCCAGCCCGAGACCCCGGGTAGATATTTTCTTTGTTACCGACACAAGCCCGACTACTTGGGCCAGTCTTCATTGCTCTTGTTACCCAAGAAAAATGTAAACAACTCGTGTCATTTAAAGTTTTGACCTACTGGTAGCAACGTAGCTGGACAGCGGGGTCATCTAGGTTACCAATTTTTCTTTCAAAACAAATACTATTACTCCGTCTTATACTCCGTGCACTACACTAGGTTTTTTTTTTTAACACTACACTACACTAGTGTAGAAAAAAAAAACAGACGGGAGTAGTACATTGCAGAACGTGCATGGTGATGCGTGAAAAGAACACGCGCTTTTGTTCAGAGTGAAAAAAAGAAGAAGAAAACTGTACCGCCGGAACCTAGTACCGTGGAGAGTGGCTTGGCCCCTTCCAAGTCCACACGTCGCATTTGTTTGTTGCGTCCCGCAGCGCTCGACGGTAGGTGGAGGCAATGATGCACCACCGTGTCGTCGGCTTGTTGCATGGATGCGACTGTGGATCGGACGACTAGCTGGCTCGTGCGTGCGTACATGGACCACCTCCATTCCCACCCATGATGATCGCCGTGAGTGTGCTCGCTCGCTCCCGTTCCGTGCGTGATACAGATGCAGTGCACGCATGTGCGGTGCTGGTAGTAATACTAGTATGGAGGGGATGGATGGATCCAGGTGGGGATGAACTTCCGCACTCGGTGTGACGAGGCCCGGCGCACTCTGCCTCCATCGATTAGCAAATTTAGCATGCGAGGGAGGGAATGGCAGCTGCGTCCACGGCAAAGGCGTAGCGAAGGGACTCGATCGGCAAAGTTGCCTGATGAGGTGATTGATTTCTTTGGACCCCGCCGCCTGCAGCTGCTAGCTAGCGTCTGACGTGATCACTGGCGGTGCGCTCCTAGCTAGCAGCACCTCGGATGCGCACATGGCTTGTCAAATGTGTCGGGGGGAAACCCATGCCCGCGCGTACCACCGCCGAGATACTACGCATACGGTAGTTCATATTTAGAAAATGTTTCATAAACCCATGCCCGCGCGTACCACCGACTCCTAATGGCAGCTGAGTATTGTTTATGAAACATTTTCTAAAATACTTCCATAAATTTTTAAAGATAGTCGGGCTCTATACAAATTAGGAGTCGCCATATCTGATGATGAAAAAAAAAAGAATCGTTGTATCTGTGCAACCTTCATACTTTTTTGCATGTTGCCGAGCCTTTGTGCAAACTTAATCTCTTATATATTTAACCTTTCGTCGTTCAAATGAAACCATATTTTCCAGATTCAAATTTTAAATATGAAGTGCAACCAAAAGCAATTGGCATTGGCTCCAAAATGGGTGAGCAAAAGATGAACCATCACGTACACATCCAACCGACATGCACAAAGCACATGTTGGCATCACTACCTGCTCTCATGTACGCATTGCCCCATCCTCTGTGTTGGGCGCTCCATGGCATCCTACAAGCCAGGATATCCACTATGCCTCGCCAATCAAAATGTTCTTGATGTTTTGTGCGTGGCATTTGGATCTAACATCATGAACTAGTTCTCCATATTTTATTGTATCAATCAATTCTTCTGAAATTGAATTATATGCGCCTCCATCTCTTTTTGTGCATTTTACTTTCGTTAATTGTTCCCACCATCTCTTGTAGCCTCCTCTCCTGCAACTTCACCTTCTCCTATTTTCTCTCTTTCAACAACTAGTTTCTTGACTTGATAAACTCATCAATCTTGTCTTTCACGTCCTCCCCCTTGCATCGTCTGTTAAGCGTATGCTTCGATCTCTCTTTCCTGTCTAGCAGCCCACGCGTCCGCGCATGCATGGCCCAGGAGTAGGACTCCTAGGTTTCCTCCCATCTTGATCGCCACTATGAAACTCTGAAGAGGAATAGGCATATAAAAAGCTAAAAGATCTAATGTGTAGGCTATTCAAGGTAGCAAATTATTACATTTTGAAAATAAAACTAGGGAGGAATTTTGTTTCTCAATATTTTTTGAGAAATACATGTAACTTTATTTAACCATGACAACCATTATTGGTACATTGCTTTGGGTAAAATATCCAAAAAAAACTACAAAATAACTTCCATTACTAAGAATTACGTTGAGTTCTCTTAGACACATCTTCTCGGTGGTAACCATTTTTGCAAGATAAATTCTACCAAACCTTCGACGAAGACACTGCAATTAGACATGGGCAACAACATCGCCACTCATAGATTTGCACAAATTTGTACCATAAAGCTTTCGGAGAGCCCCTTGTGTCGCCAATTCAAAAATATGAGAAGCCATGAGCGATGAAAGGACTTAGGCCAAGGATAACCCCTTAGAAGAGAAGATTCTCGAACCATACTATCTTCACTGTAGTGCCAATGAAGAATTCCAACTCCATAATGTTAGAATTAGAGATATGATGTAATCTCAACTGTTTATCTTATTCTCTCCCGTAACAACTCCAAACTCTATCTCCTTGTAACAACCTGAATCCTAGCGATCGGGTATGACTTGTAAGCCACGACAAGGGCTCTTCTTGCCCTTGATCAATATAACCCACGTGGCTCTCTACGGAGAGTAGGAGCGCTTCCATCTAATATGGTATACAGAGCCATCCTCTTCCCATTGATCTAGCCAGCAGCCTCCTTCCTCGACTACCCTCGCCGCCACCTTCCTCGACTACCTTCCTCAACTACCGTTGCCATGTCATCCTCATCCACCGTCTCCCTCAACATTGGTGCTCTCCCATCTGAGAGGCTCACTGGGACCAATTTCATCCTATGGAAGGCACAGGTTATGCGGGGTTTGTGAGGAGCGCAGGTCACCGGCCTCCTGGATGGATCAGATGCAACGCCACCGAAGACAGTGCAACAGCAGCAGGCGGACAAAACGACCGCCACAGAACCCAATTCTCTGTACGCACAGTGGATATCGAAGGACCAGCAAGCCTCAAGCCACCTCCTAAACTCTCTGTCAATGGAGATCCTCGCCCAAGTTGCGAGCAAGGAGACAACGTTCGAGCTTTGGACTGCCATCACCACCATGTTCGCCTCACAATCACAATCACGCATCACCAACCTGCAGATTGCCATCACCAACACAAAGAAAGGCTCCATGTCCAGCAGCGCCTACATCTCCAGGATGAAGAACCTGGGGGATGAGCTCGCAGTGGCAGGTCGTCCCGTCTCGGATCCAGAAATGGTGGACTACGTTCTTGCCGACCTCGATAGAGACTATGACCCTGTTGTGGCAGCCATCGGAGCAGTAAAGAACCAAATCTCAATAGACGATCTATTTGCTCAGATTGCAACCTTTGATCAGCGCATGGAGATGCTCGGCGACGAACCTGATGCGGGCTTCAAGACTTCAGCAAACCTAGCCTACAGGGGGCGCGGGCGCAGCTACAGCAGAGGCCGCGGGCGCAGCAACAACAGGGGGCGCGTCCAAGGCAGGCGCCCCTCCCCAACTCCATCGGGCGAAAATGGCGACGGAGGAGGTGGCCGCGGTCACCCAGAGCAACAACGTCAGCAGCAAGCTCGAGACTATCCAGAGTGTCAGATTTGTTACAAGCATCATCCTGGAGATGCTCGTGATTGTTGGCATCGGTATGATGATGAATATGAACATGAGGAGAAGGGGGCCAACATGGTCACCGACTCTTATGGGGTCGACACGAATTGGTATGCGGACACCGGCGCAACAAATCACATCACAGGGGAGCTCGACAAGCTAACGATCAGAGACAAGTATCGTGGACATGACCAAGTGCATATTGCAAGCGTTCTGGTATGAAAATCACTCATGTTGGTAGTTCAATTGTCAAAACCCCCATGAAGAACTTGCATCTTAAAAGAGTTTTATATGTGCCCACAACATCAAGGAATCTCCTTTCTGTTCATAGATTTACCCTTGGTAATCGTGTTCTCATTGAATTATATCCATATTTCTTTTTGGTAAAGGACTTGGACATGAGGAGAATTCTTCTTAGGGGCAAATGTGTGGGAGGTTTCTACCCGCTCATATCTTCATCAACACCATCAAATAAATAGGCTTTCGTTGCTGTCAAGCCTTCATCATCAAAGTGGCATAGTAGACTAGGTCATCCTTTGTCAGTTATTGTTAAATTTGCTCTTAGCAAGAATAAGCTTTCGTACTCTCATGAGTCCAATATTGAGTCTATTTGTGATCCATGTCAACAAGCTAAAAGTCATCATTTGTCATATCCCATATCTACCAGTATTTCCACTGCACCATTGCAACTTGTGTTTTCAGATGTGTGGGGGCCAGCACCCACCTCCGTTGGTAGGCACTCATATTATGTCAGTTTCATGACGACTATAGCAAGTTTACATGGATCTACCTCCTCAAGAAACGTTCTAAACTATTTCAAGTCTTCAAGAACTTTCAAAACCTTGTTGAGCGCAAACTAAACACTAAAATCATCGCCATGCAAACCGACTGGGGAGGTGAATATATAAAACTAAATTCCTTTTTTCAAGAACTTGGTGTTTCACATCATGTTGCATGTCCTCATGCACATCAACAGAATGGCTCTGCTGAAAGGAAGCATCGCCATGTTATTAAAGTAGGGCTAGCTCTACTAGCAAATTCATCCATGCCACTAAAATTCTGGGATGAAACCTTCTTAACTGCCACATATCTCATCAACTTGCTACCCAACAAGGTCATAAAATTTGAAACCCCCATGACACACCTCTTTGGTATCTCTCCTGACTATAAGTCGCTGCATGTATTCGGTTGTGCTTGTTGGCCCAACATTCGCCCGTACAATACACGCAAGCTTGCATTCCGCTCAAAGAAATGTGTGTTTCTTGGGTATAGTCCCATTCACAAAGGAGTTGAATGCCTAGATGCCTCTACTGGCCAGGTCTACATCTCTCGTGACGTAGTATTCGATGAATCTATTTTTCCCTTTGAGTCACTTCATCCTAATGCTGGAGCACTTCTCAAATGACAAATCCTTCTTTTTCCACCACATCTCCAAAATTCTGATCATGGGGGTGACAATTGTACTAACCCAACTGATGATCCTACGAGTAGGACTATGTCTCCATGTGTGCAGAATCATGCAACAGAAAACAAAGCATAAATTGGTGGAGAAAATGATTAGACTTTTGCAGAAAACGAGCTCATATTTCATGCACCAGAAGAAGACGAAGTTGGCACGGAGCACGAGGTGGATCTGGAGTCACCTGGAACTCCTGTTCGCCTGACCGCCTCGGATCATGGGCGCAGATACGCGTCGAATCGCGCGCCTGGTGGACTCCTCCCGCCGCGCCAACCAGCGGATGCCACGTTCCCGCATGCGGACGAGCCGTGCTCCGCACCACGTCCCACGCACAGGCAGGCGACAGCGACGTGAGATCTGGTGGGTTCCGTGTCGGGATCCCCGTCACATGTGCATGCGCCAGCGACCAGCGGTAGATCCTCTGTGGCTGTTTTCTCTAGCGGATCAGACACACCTCAAGCCACACAATCTGGTTCGGGATCCGCTGTGGAAAGGGAATCTGAAAATTCTTCGAGATCCTCTGTGCCGAAGCCTTCTGCGCCATCTCCTGTAGCACGACCAACACGCACATGTCAAAGCCAGCCCCAACAAGTTGCAACTTCACGTTTCATGACACGGTCGCAAAAAGGTATAAGAAATCCAAAGGCCAGAACTGATGGTACTATTCCATATGGTATGTTGTGTATTGCAAGAGAACCAACAAACATGGAAGATGCACTTGGAGATCCCAAATGGAAAAATGCAATGGATGAAGAATATTCAGCACTTATGAGGAACAAGACTTGGCATCTTGTACCAGAGAAAAGGGGTAAAAATATCATTGACCGTAAGTGGGTTTACATAATCAAAAGAAAGGCAGGTGGCTCCATTGACAGGTATAAAGCTCGTTTACTTGCAAAAGGTTTCAAACAACGCTATGGTCTGGACTATGAAGATACTTTCAGTCATGTTCTAAAAGCTGCAACCATCAGACTTGTGTTAGCTATTTCTGTGTCCAGGGGATGGAGTTTGAGACAGCTAGACATTAAGAACGCGTTTTTGCATGGTGTTCTAGAAGAGGAGGTTTACATAAGACAATCACCTGGGTATGTAAATAAGCGAGCACCTCATCATGTGTGCAAGCTTGATAAGGCACTTTATGGCTTGAAGCAAGCACCAAGGGCATGGTACTCAAGGTTAAGCTCTCAGTAAGGTGTCTAGGATTTGTTGCATCTAAGGCTGACACTTCATTGTTCATCTACAACAAGGCAAACATAACTGTATTTGTATTAGTATATGTTGATGATAGCATAGTTGCAAGCTCCTCACAAAGTGCTACTAATGCTCTTCTACATGATTTAAGCTCGAAGTTTGCCTTGAAGGACCTTGGTGATCTACACATCTTCTTGGGCATTGAAGTAAAGAAGATTCAAGATGGCATAACATTAAACCAGGAAAAATATGCCACTGAACTTCTAGCTCGTATGGGGATGAAAGACAGTAAGCCTTCACCCACACCATTATCCTCTTCAGAAAAACTTTCAACTTTTGAAGGTGAACTGCTCAAGGAAAAAGAAATCACAAGATACAGAAGTGCAGTAGGAGCCCTACAATACTTGACACTGACAAGACCTGATATTTCCTTCGCTGTTAACAAGGTTTGTCAATATCTTCATGCACCTACCACTGTACATTGGACAGTTGTCAAAAGAATTGTACGGTATATAAAACATACTATGAGCTTAGGCCTTCAAGTCAAACGCTCCAACTCCACTCTTGTTAGTGCGTTCTCTGATGCTGACTGGGCAGGATGCAGTGATGACAGGAAGTCAACTGGAGGATTTTGAAGGAAATATGCCCTAGAGGCAATAATAAAGTTGTTATATATATTTGCTTATATCATGATAAATGTTTATTATTCATGCTAGAATTGTATTAACCGGAAACTTAGTACATGTGTGAATACATAGACAAATAGAGTGTCACTAGTTTGCCTCTACTTGACTAGCTCGTTGAATCAATGATGGTTATGTTTCCTAACCATAGACATGAGTTGTCATTTAATTAATAGGATCACATCATTAGAGACTGATGTGATTGACTTGGCCCATCCGTTAGCTTAGCACGATGATCATTTAGTTTGTTGCTATTGCTTTCTCCATAACTTATACATGTTCCTATGACTATGAGATCATGCAACGCTCGAATACCGGAGGAACACTTTCTGTGCTACCAAACGTCACAACATAACTGGGTGAATATAAAGGTGCTCTACAGGTGTCTCCGATGGGTTTTTTTGAGTTGGCATAGATCGAGATTAAGATTTTGTCACTCGGATTGTCGAAGAAGTATCTCTGGGCCCTCTCGGTAATGCACATCAATATAAGCCTTGCAAGAAATGTAGCTAATGAGTTAGTTACGAGATGTAGCATTACAAAACGAGTAAAGACACTTGTCGGTAACGAGATTGAACTAAGTATTGAGATACCGACGATCGAATCTCGGGCAAGTAACATACCGATGACAAAGGGAACAACGTATGTTGTTATGCGGTTTGACCAATAAATATCTTCGTAGAATATGTGGGAGCCAATATGAACATCCAGATTCCGCTATTGGTTATTGACCGGAGACATGTCTCGGTCAATTCTACATAGTTCTCGAACCCGTAGGGTCCGCACGCTTAACGTTCGGTGAAGATCGATATTATGAGTTTATGTGTTTTGATGTACCGAAGGTAGTTCGTAGTCCCAGATATGATCACGGACATGACGAGGAGTCTCGAAATGGTCGAGACATAAAGATCAATATATTGGATGACTATATTTGGACGTCGGAATGGTTCCGGGTGAGTTCGGGCATATACCGGAGCATCGGAAGGTTACCGGAACCCTCGGGAGGTATATGGGCCTTATTGGGCCATAGTGGGAGAGAAGAGAGGGAGGCCTAGGAGGGGGCACGCCCCCCTCAGGCCCAATCCGAATTGGGTGGGCCCCCCCTTTCCTTCCCCCTCTCTCCCCCTTCCTTCCACTCCTAGTCCAACTAGGGAAGGGGGGGGGGAATCCTACTCCCGGTGGGAGTAGGACTCCCCATGGGTGCGCCATAGGAGGGCCGACCCTCCCCCTCCTCCACTCCTTTATATACGGGGAAGGGGGAACCCCATAGACACACAAGTTGATCATTGATCTTTTAGTCGTGTGCGGTGCCCCCCTCCACCATAATCCACCTCGGTCCTATAGTAGCGGTGCTTAGGCGAAGCCCTGTTCCGGTAGCATCATCATCACCATCATCACATCGTCGTGCTGACGAAGCTCTCCATCGATCTTATGGATCGTGAGTTCGTGGGACGTCACTGAGCCGAACGTGTGCAGATCACGGAGGTGTCATACTTTCGGTACTAGGATCGGTCGATCGTGAAGACGTACAACTACATCAACCACGTTGTCATAACGCTTCCACTTATGGTCCACGAGGGTACGTAGACAATACTCTCCCCTCTTGTTGCTATGCATCACCATGATCTTGCGTGTGCGTAGGAATTTTTTGAAATTACTGTGTTCCCCAACAGTGGCATCCGAGCTAGGTTTATGCGTAGATTTTATATGCACGAGTAGAACACAAAGGAGTTGTGGGCGTGGGTATATACATATTGCTTGACGTCACTAGTTGATTCTTGATTCAGCGGTATTGTTGGATGAAGCGGTCCAGACCGACATTACGCGTACACTTACGCGAGACTGGTTCTACCGACGTGCTTCGCACACAGGTGGCTGGTGGGTGTCAGTTGAAGGAAATATGGCCTAGAGGCAATAATAAAGTTTTTATTTATATTTCCTTATATCATGATAATTGTTTATTATTCATGCTAGAATTGTATTAACCGGAAACTTAGTACATGTGTGAATACATAGACAAACAGAGTGTCACTAGTTTGCCTCTACTTGACTAGCTCGTTGAATTAATGATGGTTATGTTTCCTAACCATAGACATGAGTTGTCATTTGATTAACGGGATCACATCATTAGAGAATGATGTGATTGACTTGACCCATCCGTTAGCTTAGCACGATGATCGTTTAAGTTTGTTGCTATTGCTTTCTCCATAACTATACATGTTCCTATGACTATGAGATCATGCAACTCCCTAATAGCGAAGGAACACTTTGTGTCGTGGTTTTGTCACGACAGATGTCCTAGACAAAGGACTTAGTCGTGGAGCCATCGCGACGGGTTAGCTTGAAGGGGTTAAAGCGGACACAAGGACACAAGAGAGTTTATACTATTTCGGCCCCTTCGATGAAGGTAAAAGCCTATGTCTAGTTGTGATGGAATTGATGGGGTTTCGATGACCAGGGAGCAAACAAGCTTCGCCTATGTCTCGATTTGTTGTCTGTTCTCCTTGAACCGCCGCCGGGTCGTCCCCTTATATACACGGGTGACGCCCGTCGGTTCACAGAGTCCCAATACCAGCTCATAGATGTGTCCGGTTTGGTCTCTACTTATTCCTAACTTACAATACAAGTTAAATACCAATGCCGGTTTATGGCTACAGGCCTTGAACCGACTATGGGCCTCGAGCCCTCATCTGCCTTCTTGGGCTTTAACATACTTAACTACTGACGAAGTTAACCCGGCCCAGATAGGCCGGTTTACGCCCAGTAGTGATATCCCCAACATTAGGCCCCAGATTGATTTGAACATGTTCATGTCAATCCTTTAGCAAAAATCTTCATCTTCAATATCTTCTTGTAGTTTGTTGAACCGCCGTGATGTCATCTTCTCTGGTCGTTGTAAACCGGCGTGACGTCACCTGTTATAAAGGACCTTAATAGGTCTGCGACAATTAAGGCGACATCTTCGTTTCCAAATCCATGGTCCCTTGATTTTCGCGCCTGACTCCTGTCCCTTGCCTTATAAATAGGACCGAAGGGTCATTTCTTTTCCCCCTCTGTGCCCTTGTGCTTCGTCTTCCTCGCGTCGCCCAGCTTCGGAGCTCCGCCGCCACCGTCAACCTCTGCATCAACCTTGGCCGCTGCATCAACCTGGGCGCACCAGAGCACCGTGGCAACCTTCCACGTCTTTCTCATCTCCAGTAAGTCTTCTGTTCTTTTCAACACAGATCTGCTCTAGGGTTTCATGTTCTTCTAGTGTTCATCGCCTGTTTCGTGTTCATACGATAACTCCTAGATGCATCTGTGAATCCTTACTCTGTGTAGCGGTAGTTTTTAGCATCCGCCTTCAGTTTCATGCCTCAAGACCATAGATCTATATGTATCTCTGCCCATTGATTCAGTACTGTTCTTTTTTGAACCTTGAATATTTTCCTTATTTTCTGAACTTGCTTCAGATCCGTCGCTGTAGAGAAGTCTTATGAAATCTGTTTCTGTAAACTTACCCATCTGCTTCAATGTTTAGACCAGGCGGTTTAACTTTGTAGAAAAAATTGCCAAACCGGTATATACCATTAGTCCCCTTGTTGAACCGCCAGATGTTGTTGCTTCATAAAACTCCGGTTTAGATAGACCTGTCTCCGGTTTAACATTGCACATACCAATGTACCTTAATCAATGCATTTTTGAACCGGGATCACCTACCTTGTAGATTTCATCATGGCCAAGCAAGTAGATGAGTGCAACTGGGTTCCTTCTCGCGTCACAGAGGCTCAACTGGACGATTTAGTCCTGATCGGCGCCTTAGGCAGCAAAGGTACCATCCATTGGAGGGCTCCTGGCAAAGATGCCCTCCCACACCTCCAGAAGGAGAGGTCGTCGTTTTCGTAGATCACTTTGCCCGGGGCTTTAAGCCGCCCGGTTCTAAATTTTACCGGGACGTTTTAGCCGATTTTCAACTCCACCCACAAGACACTGGTCCCAACTCTGTTACAAACATTTGTCACTTCCAAGTGCTCTTTGAGGCGTTCTTTCAAGAGGAGCCCACAATGGAGTTGTTCAGAGACTGTTTCCATCTAAACCGCCGTACTGAGTTTTCTGATGGTTCCAATACGAAATTGGGCGGTGTGGCGATTCAGAAAAGGAAAGAGGTCACATACCCTCATGCGAAGCTGCATAGCCACCCCAAAGAGTGGAATCAAACATGGTTCTATTGCAAAGACACCTCCCCTGCTGGTGAAAATCCTTTGCCTGGCTTTCGTCCGGAGCGGCTTAGCAATACACACCCCTTTCCGCAAAGGTTGACTGCCAAGGAGAGAAGCAAATACGCTCCTCAACTATCCAAGCTCAGAGCTTTATGGCCAACGGTTTAACAGGGGTTGATCTCGCTCGCTGTTGGATATCATGGAGCATACTACCCCTTAGTCAGCGCTCCGGTTTGATGTGCGAGTATACTAGCAGTGTTGATGACCCACTGCGACATGCTAACATCCAGCTCACCGACGAAGAAATCACAGAGGATGTGAACAAGATGCTGAATGAACCGGAACACATCTGTGCTAAAACCGGCCTGCTTCCCTTCTGTGCCACCAACAAACCGCCAACTGTAAGAGTTTGATTTTTCTTTTTGCTGAACCTGTTATTGATATATCTGGTCATTGTTTAATATCAGTGTCTGTGTAACCAGGGCAATGATCCGTTTTGGAGCAAGAAACTGCCGCAGGAGAAACCAGAAAAACCAGACAAACCGGAAAGATCAACCCGGCAAAAGACTAAAGCTGTGAAGAAGACTGCCCACAGGAAAAGAACCACTGCATCCTCTAATCCAGCCCCTGATGATGATGTGGATAACCCGGACCTTGAGGTAGGGCTTGACTCACTTGGCTTATTTTTCATGCATCTTATTGATGGTGATATTTGTCAGGATGGTGCCGAAGCCAGCCATGTTGATGCTGCAGAGGTAATTATTCTCTCGTCCGATTTAGAACCTTTGCCTTCACTAAAAATACATTAGGCAAACCGGAAAGTTAAAATTTCTCATCCTCTTGCTTACTTGGATCCCAAATTTCTTATGAAGACCCAACAACACGAAGCTCGCCGCACAACCCGGCACAGCGGCCAGGTAGTTACCTCCACCGGTTTACCGAACAGTCCGGTTCAGAAACACCGTTCAGAGGTCTCTAATTTGCTTGTCCTAAAGCGGGCTGTTTTCATCAACCTCTTAATCCATCTGACTCCGATTATCAGGTTACTTCCCACTCATCCTCTGGCGAGTCATCGGCTACTCAGCTGCCACCGCTCAAAATGGTGCTTGGGTAAGCCATACTTATCTTAATATATCCGGTACATCACCTTGGAACATATGCTGTATTTGACTTTGTTATTCCTTTCAGGGCCAAGCCTAGGCTGAGCAAAAAAGCTCGCCTGGATAAAGCGGCCGAGGAGGATGCCGTCCCTGAACCGGGCAAAACACCAGATCTTGAAGCAGCTATTCCTGAAGACATACCCAATGATCCACCGCAGCAAGATGACGATCTTATTGCTGAAGAGAGGCCTATTGATACCTCAAGTCCTGTCAACCAGCCCACAAGCCCCATCCGGATTGAGAAATCCACCAATCCAACAAAGCCTACTGATAAGCCAACGGCCCCAGTTCAAACCGGTGATGCCAAGGATGATGAGGTTGTCATTACTGGCATTGGTCGCACAGAGCCAGGCAATCCTGTAGCTTTGTCTAAACATACTGCCAAGGAAGAATTTGCTGCCTTTGGCAAAGACAAGTGGAATGTTGATCTGGCGACTTACGCTGCTCTGAACGCCCAAGACATCCATTCCGGCTATCTGAACCGGCTGTATACCAGTCGTGACTATGAAGCCGGTCTGGTTAACATGATGAAAGATAAATATGAGGTAACTTCCATATGCTCTTTCCTGCTTGTATGCTTCAATTCTTGCTGACTCTCCTAGCCCCTAAGGGCCGGTTTGTAATCTTCTTTCAAACCGGGACTTACTAATATAAATCTTAATACCTCAAAATTCGCTGATGTAGCCCCCAAGGGCCGGTTCAACTTAGTGTAGTTAAACCGGGACTTAAGTAATTAATATCTCCGCATCAGAACTTTTTTGAACAAATAGCCATTAGCCCCCAAGTGCCAAGTTGAATACTTGTATTGAGCTTGGGACTTTGTAATCAATTGAAAGATGACAATCAGATAGGCATTAGCCCCCAAGCACCAAGTGCATAACTTGTTATGTGGTTGGTGCTTCAATTCTTGCACTGCTTGCTGAATCATATAATTGTCTGTATGCAGGCTGAGCTGAAGACAAAAGAGACCCAAATCGCCGATCTCCAAGAAAATCTGAAGTCCCAACAGACTGAAACCTCAAAGCAAAAGAGGAGTTGATCAGCGCCTTAAGCGTCATGGAACAGCTTAATAAGGATTTCAAGAAGGAGCGGGCGGATTGGGCTACTGAAAAATCCGCTTTAACCAAACGAGCAGAAGATGCCGAGGCTGCCCTAAAACCGGTGGTGGATGAACTGACTAGCATAAAGCGGCACGTGCATGCCATGACCGCTGCTATCTTTGGTAAGCCGGTTTGATTTTTGAATTGATTCCGCCGTCTTACAGAGCTACCGGTTTGTTAACCCTTGGTGATATTTCAGGGACACGCATTGGTCACTTGGGGTCAGATGTGCGGAAGAAATTGAAAGCCGCCTACACGTTGATCGAACAACTATACACTGGTGCACAACGAATCATCTGTACTGCATCCCACAACAAGCCGGCGCCCACTTTGATTCAGGACACTCTAATGAAACTGTCGGTGCTTCCTGCACGGGTTGAAGAGCTGAAGAAATCTGCTGCTCGAACTAGTGCGATCAATGCCTTAATCCGGGCAAAAGCTTGGGTGCCGGATTTTGACCCTATTGAAGCGGCTCAGGGCTATCCCAGCTTGAAGGAAGACGGGCCAGAGTTTAGTGAAGCGGATCTGCGAGCAATAAACCGGGAGGTGCGTCCGCTAGCTTGTCAATTGGCTGAAGAAGCAGACTTGTCTCATTATCAAGCCCAATATGACAATCAAAACAAGCGAGTAGCTGCACCAATTCATGAAGCGGAAAATCTTATCCCTCCAACCCGTAAGCATACTTACGCTCCCGATATTGACCCGTCGTTGCTGATCCATGATGAAGCTGTCTTTCAAGCATTAATGGGAATAGACCGGATAACTGTTGATTTCCAGCCGCTGGGTAGAGAAACTGAAGCTGAAGCGGCGTGGAATGACCCACAACCCTCAGGCCGGGCTGGTGACCAAGCTTGAACCGGAAGCCGGTTTAAAATTGCTTTTCCCTTGCGAAAAACAATGATCTTATTGTGGGCACCATGCTGCCTTGTAATAGGCTAGCTGATACTTTTGATGCTGATATGCCTTCGTGCATAATTACTGCAACTTGCTCTTCCTTTGGGTGATGAACTTTCCAAAGTACTTTCTGCAATAAAAATCTTAAAGTGCCATCGCGGTTGTACCGTCAGGCGGAATATGATGTCTGCACACATGAAATCAAAACATCCGAAATTTTTAAGTATATGACCAAATTTTGAGATACATAATACCTGCCATCGTTGGACGTGAAGTTGGCTTGGCCAATCTTGAAGCGGAGTTTTATAAACCCACACTGTTGGAGGAGATAGCAGCTCCTGTATATATATGATGCCGGTTTACCATGTAAACCATGTCGGGTTATAATAAACACCGTCTTACTCCGTAATAGGATGTTAACAAAAAATCAAACCGAGCAAATAGTCTCTGGATTAAAATGGACCGTGTTCCGTCAATTGACAGTTTGAACCGGCTTAAAACTTTGTTGGTTTAAAAAGCGCAATAAAAAGAAAGAAATATCTTTCAAAGAAAAATGTGAAGCAAAGGCAATGACAAAACCGTTTGCAAAAGAGGCTTATTTGAGCTGATCAGATGGCGTTACCATGGTCGGACATGACCAAGCTCCCGATAGGTGTAGCTATGGTTCAAGTCAGCCAGGTCCCCAAATGAAACCGTGGCATTTATGCCGATCAAGTGGCATGGCAATGGTTTGGGTTCGACGAAGCCCCCAAGTGATTCTGTGGCCTTAGGCCGATCAAGAGGCATGACTGGTTCAGACGTGACCAAGTCCCCAAGTGATCTGGTGGCTCTCGCCTATCAAGATGTATTGCATTGGTTCGGACACGACCAAGCCCCCAAGTGATATAAAATGATGCTTTTGAAAAGCTAACTCAAGGGGTAAACCGGAGGCCGCTTTAGAACAACTCCGTGTAACCACACATGATGTAAAAGAACAGATACCCCGCTTTAGCTGAGGTTCCGGTTTATTATATTTAATTATAATATATACATCATCATAATATGTACATAAGTGGAGCCAATGGCTCAGGTATAGTAAGGCCGAAGATGAGCTATGTTCCACGGCCTGTTGGTCTCTTCCTCTGATGTACGTGAGTCTTTATGCTCTCGAATATCGATCAGATAGTATGACCCGTTGTGCAGATTCTTGCTGACCACAAAAGGTCCCTCCCAAGGTGGGGATAGCTTATGCATATCAGTCTGGTCTTGGATGATCCGAAGCACCAAATCTCCCTCTTGAAAGGTTCTGGTTTTAACTCGGCGACTGTGATAACGACGAAGATCCTGTTGGTAAATCGCTGAGCGAGCAGCTGCTATGTCACGCTCTTCATCCAACCGGTCCAAAGCATCTTACCGTGCTGTCTCGTTGTCCGCTTCAACATAAGCCGTCACACGAGGTGAATCATGACGGATATCACTGGGGAGAACTGCCTCCGCTCCATAGACCATGAAGAATGGTGTGTATCATGTTGATCTGTTGGGTGTGGTATTGATGCTCCATAACACAGATGGTAATTCTTCTACCCAACAACCCGGCGTTCTCTGCAAAGGAACCATAAGCCGGGGCTTGATGCCTCTCAAAATCTCTTGATTAGCCCTTTCTGCTTGACCATTGGACTGTGGGTGTGCCACTGATGAAACGTCAAGCTGGATGTGCTCCCGTTCGCAGAACTCCTTCATGGCACCCTTGGACAAATTGGTACCATTATCTGTGATGATACTGTGTGGAAAGCCAAACCGGAAAATCACTTTTTTGATAATCTGAACCGTCGTGGCCGCATCACACTTGCTAACCGGTTCTGCCTCCACCCACTTTGTGAACTTGTCAACCGCCACCAGGAGGTGGGTCTTCTTATCTTTGGACCTTTTGAAAGGCCCAACCATATCCAGCCCCCAAGTCGCAAACGGCCAAGTAATTGGAATCATCTCAATTCTTGAGCCGGCACATGAGCACGTCTTGAAAACTTTTGGCAACCATCACATCGTCTGACCAGATCCTCCGCATCAGCATGAGCAGTTAACCAATAGAAGCCATGGAGAAACGCTTTAGCTACCAAAGATTTTGAACCGGCGTGGTGACCACAATCTCCTTCGTGGATCTCATACAAAATTTCACAGCCTTCTTCAGGAGACACACAGCGTTGAAACGCCCCTGATATACTGCAATGATGCAACTCGCCATTGACAATAGTCA
Organism: Triticum aestivum; assembly: GCF_018294505.1. Lineage (NCBI taxonomy): Eukaryota > Viridiplantae > Streptophyta > Magnoliopsida > Poales > Poaceae > Triticum > Triticum aestivum. The sequence goes on from NC_057812.1 coordinate 248,267,617, forward strand.
TGGACTTGGACCGCCGAACTATCTGTCGGGCCCGAATCTCATCCTCTGGTAACTCGCCCCGGTTCATGTACGCCAGGTAAGGAAGCGTCCAATCCGGAATGACATGAAGAGCTTCCACCAATTGAGCCTCCGGATCAGGAATAGCCAAATCCGCTTCACCAGGGAGCTTGACCGACAGGTTGTGCAGCACATCCAGAAAAACATTGGGCGGGACCGGTTTGCGCTGAGAGCCCAGCCGGCTTAAAGCGTCCGCCGCTTCATTCTTCCGTTGGCCCACGTGGTCCACCTGATAGCCTTTAAAATGACCTGCAACAATATCCACCTCATGACGATATGCTGCCATGAGTGTGTCCTTGGAGTCCCAAATGCCAGACACTTGTTGAGCCACGAGGTCCGAGTCACCGAAGCACTTAACTCGACTTAGGTTCATCTCCTTAGCCATCCGGAGACCATGGAGCAAGGCCTCATACTCAGTTGCATTGTTAGTTCAAGGAAACATTAAGCGGAGAACGTAACAAAACTTATCACCTCGTGGGGAAGTTAATACGACTCCAGCCCCCGAGCCTTCCAATTGCTTGGATCCGTCAAAATGGATGGTCCAATATGTGTGATCCGGCTTTTCCTCAGGTGCTTGCATTTCCGTCCAATCATTGATGAATCAACCAGTGCTTGAGACTTCACCGCCGTCCGAGGCACATACTTCAATCCGTGCGGCCCAAGCTCTATAGCCCACTTGGCAATCCAGCCAGTCGCTTCCCGGTTATGGATGATATCCCCCAAAGGAGCAGAACTGACCACCGTAATTGGGTGCCCTTGGAAGTATTGCTTAAGCTTCCGGCTTGCCATAAAAACTCCGTACACCAGCTTCTGCCAATGCGGATACCTTTGCTTGGACTCAATGAGTACCTCGCTGATATAATAGACCGGACGTTGAACCGGATGCCCCTTACCTGCCTTCTTTTGCTCCACCACAATAGCCACGCTGACCGCACGAGCATTAGCAGCAACATATAGCAGTAACGGCTCCTTGTCAATGGGAGCGGCGAGCACAGGCGGATTGGCCAATTGCCGCTTTAAGTCCTCAAATGCTTCATCAGCAGCAGAACTCCAGACGAACTGATCCGTCTTCTTCAACATCTGATACAAAGGGATTGCCTTCTCACCAAGGCGGCTGATAAACCGGCTTAACGCGGCAATCCGGCCTGCCAGGCGTTGAACATCATTGATACACTTTGGTTTAGCCAGGGAGGTGATGGCTGTGATCTTCTCCGGATTAGCCTCAATTCCCCTGTTGGACGCCAGAAAACCCAATAACTTGCCCGCCGGTACACCAAAGACACACTTGTCTGGATTAAGCATCATCTTGTACGTCCTTAGGTTATCAAAGGTTTCCTTCAAATCGTCAACTAGAGTCTCCTTCTCCCTGGACTTAACCACGATATCATCCATGTAAGCATGTACATTACGGCCAATCTGCTTGTGAAGACAATTTTGTACACACCGTTGATAAGTTGCCTGGGCACTTTTGAGCCCAAAGGGCATAGACACATAGCAGAAGGCTCCAAAGGGAGTTATGAACACCGTCTTCTCCTGGTCCTTAACTGCCATTTTGATCTGATGATAGCTAGAATATGCATCCAAAAAACTTAAACGCTCATAACCCGCCGTAGCATCAATGATTTGATCAATACGGGGGAGGGCAAAAGGATCTGCTGGACAAGCCTTATTAAGATCTGTGTAATCCACACACATGCGCCAGGTGCCGTTTTTCTTAAGGACTAGCACCGGATTGGCAAGCCACTCAGGGTGAAAAACTCCAACAATAAAACCAGCTGCTAAGAGCCTGTCTACCTCTTCTCCAATCGCCTTGCGTCTTTCTTTGTTAAACCGGCGGAGGAACTGTTTCACCGGTTTGTATTTAGGATCCACATTAAGGGTGTGCTCAGCGAGTTGCCTCGGTAGACCTGGCATGTGCTATGTCTCGAGCTAGCGTTGGTTTTCCCCGAAGAGGAGGGGGTGATGCAACACAGTAGCATAAGTATTTCCCTCAGTTTTTGAGAACCAAGGTATCAATCCAGTAGGAGGTCACGTGCAAGTCCCTCGTACCTGCACAAAACGGTAGCAACTCACAACCAACGCTTAGGGGTTGTCAATCCCTTCACGGTAACTTACGAGAGTGAGATCCGATAGAGATAATATTTTTGGTATTTTTGGTATAAAGATGCAAAGTGAAAAGTAAAAGCAAAACAAGTAAAATAAAGTAATGGAGATTGATATGATGAGAATAGACCCGGGGGCCATAGGTTTCACTAGTGGCTTCTCTCGAGAGCATAGATATTCTACGGTGGGTGAACAAATTACTGTTGAGCAATTGATAGAATTGAGCATAGTTATGAGGTTATCTAGGTATGATCATGTATATAGGCATCACGTCCGTGACAAGTAGACCGACTCCTGCCTGCATCTACTACTATTACTCCACTCATCGACCGCTATCCAGCATGCATCTAGAGTATTAAGTTAAAAACATAGTAACACCTTAAGCAAGATGACATGATGTAGAGGAATAAATTCATGCAATATGATAAATACCCCATCTTGTTATCCTTGATGGCAACAATACAATACGTGCCTTGCAACTTTTCTGTCACTGAGTAAGGACACCGCAAGATTGAAGCCAAAGCTAAGCACTTCTCCCATTGCAAGAACTACCAATCTAGTTGGCCAAACCAAACGGATAATTCGAAGAGACTTGCAAAGATAACTCAATCATACATAAAGGAATTCAGAGAAGATTCAAATATTATTCATAGATAAGTTGGATCATAAACCCACAATTCATCGGTCTCAACAAACACACCGCAAAAACAAGATTACATCGAATAGATCTCCACGAGAGAGGGGGAGAACATTGTATTGAGATCCAAAAAGAGAGAAGAAGCCATCTAGCTACTAGCTATGGACCCGAAGGTCTGAAGTAAACTACTCACACTTCATCAGAAGGGCTATGGTGTTGATGTAGAAGCCCTCCGTCATGGATGCCCTCTCCGGCGGATCTCCGGTACAGGCCCCAAGATGGGATCTCATGGATACAGGAAGTTGCGGCGGTGGAATTAGGTTTTGGGCTCCGTATTTGGTCTAATGGGGGTACGTAGGTATATATAGGAGGAAGGAGCACGTCGGTGGAGCTCCGAGGGGCCCACGAGGCAGGGGGCACGCCCAGGGGGGGGGGGGCGCTCTCCACCCTCGTGACCTCCCCGGAAACTTCTTGGAGTAGGGTCCAAGTCTCCTGGATCACGTTCGGTGAGAAGATCATGTTCCCGAAGGTTTCATTCCGTTTGGACTCAGTTTGATATTCTGTTTCCTCAAAATACTAAAATAGGCAAAAAACAACAATTCTGGGCTGGGCCTCCGGTTAATAGGTTAGTCCCAAAAATAATATACAAGTGGAAAATAAAGCCCAATATAGTCCAAAATAGTAGATAAAGTAGCATGGAGCAATCAAAAATTATAGATAAGTTGGAGACGTATCAGGCATCCCCAAGCTTAATTCCTGCTCGTCCTCGAGTAGGTAAATGATAAAAAGAGAATTTTTGATGCGGAGTGATACTTTGGCATAATTTCAATGTAAATCTTCTTAATCATGGTATGAATATTCAGATCCGAAAGGTTCAAGACAAAAGTTCATATTGACATAAAAAATGATAATACTTCAAGCATACTAATCAAACAATTATGTCATCTCAAAATAACATGGCCAAAGGAAGTTCATCCCTACAAAATCATATAGTTAGGCTATGCTTCATTTTCGTCACACAAAGATGTTCCCAACTTCTATACCCCCGATGACAAGCCAAGCAATTGTTTCATACTCAAATAATCTCAAACTTTTTCAACCTTCACGCAATACATGAGCGCGAGCCATGGACATAGCACTATGGGTGGTATAGAATATGATGATGGGGATTGTGTGGAGAAGACAAAAAAGGAGAAAGTCTCACATCAACGAGGCTAATCAATGAGCTATGGAGATGCCCATCAATTGATGTTAATGCAAGAAGTAGGGATTGCCATGCAACGGATGCACTAGAGCTAAGAATGCTCAACAAAAGAAAACTAGTGGGTGTGCATTCAACTTGCTTGCTCATGAAGACCTAGGGCATTTTGAGGAAGCCCATCGTTGGAATATACAAGCCAAGTTCTATAATGAAAAATTTGCACTAGTATGAACAAGACAAATTATGAGACTCACTATATGAAAATCATGGTGCTACTTTGAAGCACAATATATGAGACTCACTACATGCAGAACAAGGTGCTACTTTGAAGCACAAGTGTGGAAAAAGAGATAGTAGCAGTGCCCTTTTTATTTTCTCCTTCTTTTTTTGGGCCTTTCTTTTTTTCTTTTTTCTTTTTTTGATTGGGCAATGCTCTAATAATGATGATCATCACACTTCTATTGATTACAACATAATGGTTACAACTCGATACTAGAACAAGATATGACTCTATATGAATGCCTCCGGCGGTGTACCGGGATGGTGCAATGAATCAAGAGTGACATGTATGAAAAATAATGCATGGTGGCTTTGCCACAAATAAGATGTCAACTACAAGATCATGCAATGGCAATATGACAAAAGTAAAGCATGTCATCATGATGATGATGATGATGATGGTGGAAGTTGCATGGCAATATATCTCGGAATGGCTATGGAAATGCCATGATAGGTAGGTATGGTGGCTGTTTTGAGGAAGATATAGGGAGGTTTATGTGTGAAAGAGCGTATCATATCACGGGGTTTGGATGCACCGGCGAAGTTTGCACCAACTCTCAATGTGAGAAAGGGCAATGCACGGTACCGAAGAGGCTAGCAAATGGCAGAAAGGTAAAAGTGCGTATAATCCATGGACTCAACATTAGTCAAAAGAACTCATATACTTATTGCAAAAATTTAGAAGTCATCAAAAATCAAGTACTACGCGCATGCTCCTAGGGGGATAGATTGGTAGTAAAAGACCATCGCTCGTCCCCGACCGCCACTCATAAGGATGCACAAGCCAGGTACACTTCATGCTTCAAATTTGTTACACAACTTTAACCATACGTGCATGCTACGGGACTTGCTAACTTCAACACAAGTATTTCTCAAATTCACAACTACTCAACTAGCACGACTATGATATTATCACCTCCATATCTCAAAACAATTATCAAGCATCAAACTTATCTTAGTATTCAACCCACTAAAAAGAAAGTTTCACATATCTTGAATACCAAGTATATTAACATTAAGCAAATTACCATGCTATTAACGACTCTCAAAATAATCTAAGTGAAGCATGAGAGATCAAGTTTCTTTAAAACAAACCACCACCGTGCTCTAAAAGATCTAAGTGAAGCACTAGAGCAAAAATTGTCACGCTCAAAAAGATATAAGTGAAGCACATAGAGTAAACTATCAAGCTCAAAAGATATAAGTGAAGCACATAGAGTATTCTAACAAATTTCAATTCATACAAGGCTCTCTCAAAAGGTGTGTACAGCAAGGATGATTGTGGTAGACTAACAAGCAAAGACACAAATAATACAAGAGCTCCAAGCAAAACACATATCATGTGGTGAATAAAAATATAGCTCCAAGTAAATTACCGATGGAAGTGGACGAAAGAGGGGATGCCTTCTGGGGCATCCCCAAGCTTTGACTTTTTGGTGTCCTTGGATTATCTTGGGGGTGCCATGGGCATCCCCAAGCTTAGGCTCTTGCCACTCCTTGTTCCATAATCCATCAAAAGAATTCACCCAAAACTTGAAAACTTCACAACACAAAACTCAATAGAAATCTCGTGAGCTCCGTTAGAGAAAGAAAACAAAAGACTACTTTAAGGTACTGTAGTGAACTTGTTATTTATTTGTATTGGTGTTAAACCTACTGTATTCCAACTTCTCTATGGTTTATAAACTATTTTACTAGCCATAGATTCATCAAAATAAGCAAACAACACACGCAAAACAAAATCTGTCAAAAACAGAACAGTCTGTAGTAATCTGTTACTAATGCAAACTTCTGGAACCCAAAAAATTCTACCAAAATTAGAAGACCTGGGAAATTTGGTTATTGATCAGAAGCAATTGGAATCACTATTTTATCACGTTCTGGTGATTTTTGACAATTCGGGCACTGAGCGCAAATATTCTGGAAATTACAGCAAGATCAAATAACTATCTTCCAAGAAGATCTAATAGGTTTAACTTGGCACAAACACTAATTAAAAGATAAAACCACATATAAACAGAATCTAGATGGATTATTTATTCCTAAACAGAACCAAAAACAAAAAACACAAAATAAAATTGGGTTGCCTCCCAACAAGCGCTATCGTTTAACGCCCCTAGCTAGGCATAAAAGCAAGGATAGATCTAGGTATTGCCATCTTTGGTAGGCAATCCATAAGTGGCTCTCATGATAGATTCATATGGTAATTTTATTTTCTTTCTAGGAAAGTGTTCCATGCCCTTCTTTAAGGAAAATTGGAATTTAATATTCGCTTCCTTCATATCAATAATTGCACCAATCGTTCTAAGGAAAGGTCTACCAAGAATAATAGGACATGAAGGATTGCAATCTATATCAAGAACGATAAAATCTACGGGCACATAATTCCTATTTGCAACAATAAGAACATCATTAATTCTTCCCATAGACTTTTTAATAGTGTAATCCACAAGATGCAAGTTTAGAGAGCAATCATCAAAGTCACGAAAATCTAGCAAATCACACAAAGCTTTGGGGATAGTAGAGACACTAGCACCCAAATCACACAAAGCATAAAACTCGTAATTTTTAATTTTAATCTTAATTGTAGGTTCCCACTCATTATGGAGTTTTCTAGGGATAGAAACTTTCAACTCAAGCTTTTCTTCATAAGATTGCATTAAGGCGTCAACAATGTGTTCGGTAAAGGCCTTATTTCGACTATAAGCATGAGGAGAATTTAACACGGATTGCAACAAGGAAATACAATCAATTAAAGAGCAATTTTCATAGTTAAATTCCTTGAGATCCAAAATAGTGGGTTTAGCAATATCTAGATTTTTATTTCTTTCAATCCCTTTTTTATCAATTTCATCATCAAGATCTAAAAACTCAGAATTCTTAGAACGCCTTCTAGGTAAGGGAAGATCATAATCAGATTCATCAAGATTCATATTGCAAAACAAAGATTTAATAGGGGACACATCAATAACTTTTAGATCTTCATCTTAATTCTCATAGTTATTCGGTTTAGCGGCCATCTTATTGACTAAGGTGGCTTGCATATCCGAAATTTCAGTGGTCATTTTTTCAAGATGAGCAATTTGGGCTCTTACACCATCAAATTCTTTGGACATATCACCGAGCTCTTTATTCATATAACTCATAAAACTCTTTTGTTCCTTAAGCTCGTTTCTAAAGAAATTATTATCCTCAAATTGCAAGACCATAAACTTCCTGACATCGTTTTCGATATCTTATAGCCTTTTAAGGTGAAGATCACCAAAATTAGGTAAGGCCATCGTGACGAACAAGCAAGCAAACTAACACACGAGCAAACAAAAGGCAAAGGGAAAGAGAGGGCGAATAAAACGGAAAGGGTGAAGTGGGGGAAAGGAAAACGAGAGGCAAATGGCAAATAATGTAATGCGAGAGATAGAGATTGTGATGGGTACTTGGTATGTTGACTTTTGCGTAGGCTTCCCCGGCAACGGCGCCAGAAATGGCTCGTTGACGGGAGAGTAAATCTTGACTTGACTTGGCGTAGGCCTCCCCGACAATGGCGCCAGAAATGGCTCATTGACGGGAGAGTAAATCTTGACTTGACTTGGCGTAGGCCTCCCCGGCAATGGCGCCAGAAATCCTTCTTGCTACGTCTCGAACTAGCGTTGGTTTTCCCCGAAGAGGAGGGGGTGATGCAACACAATAGCGTAAGTATTTCCCTCAATTTTTGAGAACCAAGGTATCAATCCAGTAGGAGGTCACGCGCAAGTCCCTCGTACCTGCACAAAACGGTAGCAACTCGCAACCAACGCTTAGGGGTTGTCAATCCCTTCACGGTCACTTACGAGAGTGAGATCTGATAGAGATAATATTTTTGGTATTTTTGGTATAAAGATGCAATGTGAAAAGTAAAAGCAAAACAAGTAAAATAAAGTAATGGAGACTGATATGATGAGAATAGACCCGGGGGCCATAGGTTTCACTAGTGGCTTCTCTCAAGAGCATAGATATTCTACGGTGGGTGAACAAATTACTGTTGAGCAATTGATAGAATTGAGTATAGTTATGAGGTTATCTAGGTATGATCATGTATATAGGCATCACGTCCGTGACAAGTAGACCGACTCCTGCCTGCATCTACTACTATTACTCCACTCATCGACCGCTATCCAGCATGCATCTAGAGTATTAAGTTAAAAACAGAGTAACGCCTTAAGCAAGATGACATGATGTAGAGGAATAAATTCATGCAATATGATAAATACCCCATCTTGTTATCCTCGATGGCAACAATATAATACGTGCCTTGCAACTCTTTCTGTCATTGAGTAAGGACACCGCAAGATTGAACCCAAAGCTAAGCACTTCTCCCATTGCAAGAACTACCAATCTAGTTGGCCAAACCAAACGGATAATTCGAAGAGACTTGCAAAGATAACTCAATCATACATAAAAGAATTCAAAGAAGATTCAAATATTATTCATAGATAAGTTGGATCATAAACCCACAATTCATCGATCTCAACAAACACACCGCAAAAAGAAGATTACATCGAATAGATCTCCACGAGAGAGGGGGAGAACATTGTATTGAGATCCAAAAAGAGAGAAGAAGCCATCTAGCTACTAGCTATGGACCCGAAGGTCTAAAGTAAACTACTCACACTTCATCGGAAGGGCTATGGGGTTGATGTAGAAGCCCTCCTTGATGGATGCCCTCTCCGGCGGAGCTCCGGAACAGGCCCCAAGATGGGATCTCGTGGATACAGGAAGTTGCGGTAGTGGAATTAGGTTTTTGGCTCAGTCTTTGGTCTAATGGGGGTACGTAGGTATATATAGGAGGAAGGAGCACGTCGGTGGAGCTTCGAGGGGCCCACGAGGCAGGGGGCGCGCCCAGGGGGGGGCCCTCCACCCTCGTGACCTCCCCGGAAACTTCTTGGAGTAGGGTCCAAGTCTTCTGGATCACGTTCGGTGAGAACGTTCCCGAAGGTTTCATTCCGTTTGGACTCCGTTTGATATTCTGTTTCCTCGAAATACTGAAATAGGCAAAAAAACAACAATTCTGGGTTGGGCCTCCAGTTAATTGGTTAGTCCCAAAAATAATATAAAAGTGGAAAATAAAGCCCAATATAGTCCAAAACAGTAGATAAAGTAGCATGGAGCAATCAAAAATTATAGATACGTTGGAGACGTATCAGCATGTCAGAGGGCTTCCATGCAAAAATGTCCCGATTCTCACGGATGAACTCGATGAGCACGCTTTCCTATTTTGGATCCAAGTTGGCACTGATGCTGAACTGCTGTGATGAATCGCCAGGTATGAAGTCAACAAGCTTAGTTTCTGCTGCCGGTTTGAACTCCAGGGCCGGATCATGCTCCGTAGTTGGCTTTTTTAATGGAGTCATGTCCGCCGGATCAACACTGTCCTTATAATACTTCAGCCCCTCGGTGGCACAAACCAATTCTGCGTAAGCCGCATCTCCTTCCTCGTACTCCAAAGCGATTTTACGACTTCCGTGAACCGTTATTGTCCCCTTGTAACCCGGCATCTTGAGCTGCAAATACACATAACAGGGTCGTGCCATAAACTTGGCGTAGGCTGGTCGCCCAAACAGGGCGTGATATGGACTTTGGATTTTCACCACTTCAAACGTCAATGTCTCCGACCTGGAATCATGATCATCTCCAAAGGCCAGTTCCAGAGCTATCTTACCAACATGATATGCTGACTTGCCAGGTACTACACCGTGGAACACCGTATTAGACGGTTTGAGATTTTTATCTGTTAGTCCCATACGACGGAAGGTCTCATAGTATAAGATATTAATGCTGCTCCCTCCATCCATGAGCACTTTGGTGAACTTGTAACCTCCCACCTGAGGTGCCACCACCAGAGCCAACTGACCCGGATTATCAACCTGGGGAGGGTGATCCTCTCTGCTCCATATGATTGGCTGTTCAGACTAGCGTAGATAACAGGGCACGGCCGGTTCAACAGAGTTGACTACCCGCCTCTGAACCTTCCGGTCTTGCTTGTTCAAGCTAGTGGTGAAGACATGGTACTACCCACTATTCAACTACTTTGGGTTGCTCTGGTAACCTGACTGTTGCTGCTGCTGGTTATAACCACCCTGGTTGGTCTGATTATTTTGATTATTATGTCCGCCCGGATTACCATTAAATCCTGAACCGGAATTTCCTCCACCATAACCCGGCCCGGATCCTGAGCCACCGCCGGAGCCGTGATCATACCGGAAAGCATAAGAATTCTTGAACTCCTGCATAATAAAGCAATCCTTCCAAAGGTGGTTTGCTGGCACCTCCTTCGTCCCATGTCTTGGACAGGGGTGGCTCAGTAGATAATTTAGGCGATCCGGATTAGGGTTGGGTGCCCCACTGCGATTTTTTGGTTTACCCTTGCGTCGCTGGCCATTGTCCTGCGCGTTGGTATTAGCCACAAAGTCCATGTTACCATCCGCTTTACGCTTGCCTCCACCACCATCGCCTGCCCAGTGATGCTGCTGACCTTTGGAGTTGCTGTTCCTCTTTCCCTTCCCTGCCTTGTCATCATCAGATTCGGGATCCTTGGTACTATCAGAATCAGCATACTTTACCAAAGCAGCCATGAGGGTCCCCATGTCAGTGCAATGGCGCTTCATCCATCCCAACTTCAGCTTTAGGGGCCCAAACTGGCAGTTGCCTTCTAGGGTTAAGACTGCGGTGTCAGCGTTGATGCGGTCTGATGAATGCAACACTTGTGAGACCTGGCGCACCCAATGAGTCGTCGATTCTCCTTCCTCCTGGACACAGGCAGCTAAGTCTACTATCGACATGGGCTGCTTACATGTATCCTTGAAATTATTGATAAACTGGGCTCGTAATTGGGCCCATGAACTAATAGAATTGGCCGATAAGCTTTTTAACCAAGTGCGGGCCGTTCCTTCAAGCATCATGGTGAAGTATTTCGCACATGCCGCATCATCCACATCCAGCATCTCCATGGCCATCTCATAGCTCTCCACCCATGTCTCTGGGGGTTGATCCGCCGTGTAATTTGGTACCTTGCGCGGGCCCTTGAAATCCTTAGGTAGGCGCACATTGCATAAAGCGGGGACAAGGCAAGGCACCCCCAAAGAGCTAGAAGTAACACCGGGTTCGACCGAAATAGTTGGACGAACCGGCGTAAGCTGCCGAGCCTGATATTGTGCGGCTAACTCGGCCTCCCTGCGTGCTCGGGCCCGGTCCACCACTTCCTGAGCGTTATCAGCACCACCCGCCGGGTTGTTGCCGCGGGGTACTCCACATCGTTCATTGCTTGACACTGCCGGTTCTTCCATACGCCTGCTATAGCTCCGGCTTGGGCGAGGGGTCGAGTGGATCCGGTCGCGGCTGTATGAGTATGCTTCCTGTTGGTCCAAAGCTGTCCTAAGAAGCTCCTTGACACGTCGCGTCTCTATCGCCTGCGGTGAGTCACCTTCAATTGGAATGGCCTCCAGCCGTGCAGCAACAGCGACGAGATTGTCCATTGGGTTGGAGTAGTGACCCGGAGGTGTTGAAACAGCCTGAGGTATAACGGTGTTTTGACGAGGCGGATCCATCCGACGAGGCTGAACCGGCACACCGGTCCCAGGAGCTTTCGCCCGGTTTCCCTCCAGCGGATTACTGGTTCCTGCTCCCGGGGTGTTGAAAAGGTCTCTAGCCTCGGAAACCGGAGGCAAATGGGATCGGTACTTCCTCCTCATGACTTCATGCGACGTGTTCTGGTCCAACATGAGCATGTAGGCTTGTGCGTCTAGAGCGGCCCGCTCTGTGGCCATCCTGGTATCCTCAGCTGCTAGGTCCGCCTTGGCCTGGGTGATCTGTTCCCTTACCTTTGCAATCTCCGCGTTGTGGACGTCCTGATCCGCCGGATTAGCTTCCGCCACAAGCACAACCAATGCATCAAATAGCTCTGATAGAACTTGAGCCGGCGAGCGCACAGGGCCTCCTGCCCCGGCAGCCGTCGCCGCTGCTGAACCGGAGGTTGTTGCCGCAGCGGTCGAAGAATGAAGCGCTGCTTGTGTGCCGGCCATGAATATTCCAACTCGGTTGGGCAGATCAGAGGGGTCCGGAATACTGTCACCGTCGGAACAACCCCCAATCCGGCCATCTTGTAGCTGATATAGAGATTCGGTTTCTCCGGTTGATAACTCATCGCCGGAGTAAATGACGTTCTCGCCGCTAGATCCCGATCCATCCTCATGACCTCCTCCATGGATGACTCCCACGAAGGCACGCTTCATGGCCAGTTTAACCCGGGCAGATCGCGCATGCTGAGCCGTTTCGACGAGGTCGGTGCAGATATCCGGCTCAGGGCCCGGTTCTCCGATCTTGCCGATGAAAACGTGTATGCCACCAAAGGGGACCCGGTACCCGTACTCAACTGAGCCGGCCTCGGGGCCCCAGCCTGCATCGTCGATGTAAAGCTTGCCGCGATGACTCTTAGTCATCCGGCCTACGGCGTAGCCCTCGAGTCCTTCAAAGCGGCCCTCCAAGAACTTGAAACCATCGTGCGATAGCCCCACAGTGGACGCCAACTGTCGTGGTTTTGTCACGGCAGATGTCCTAGAGAAAGGACTTAGTCGTGGAGCCATCACGACGGGTTAGCTTGAAGGGGTTAAAGCGGACACAGGGATGCAAGAGAGTTTATACTAGTTTGGCCCCTTCGATGAAGGTAAAAGCCTACGTCTAGTTGTGATGGAATTGATGGGGTTTCGATGACCAGGGAGCAAACAAGCTTCACCTATGTCTCGAGTTTTTGTCTGTTCTCCTTGAACCGCCGCCGGGTTGTCCCCTTATATACACGGGTGACGCCCGTCGGTTCACAGAGTCCCAATACCGGCTCATAGATGTGTCCGGTTTGGTCTCTACTTATTCCTAACTTACAATACAAGTTAAATACCAATGCCAGTTTATGGCTATAGGCCTTGAACCGACTATGGGCCTCGAGCCCTCATCTGCCTTCTTGGGCTTTAACATACTTAACTACTGACGAAGTTAACCCGGCCCAGATAGGCCAGTTTACGCCCAGTAGTGATATCCCCAACACTTCGTGTGCTACCAAACATCACAAAGTAACTGGGTGATTATAAAGGTGCTCTACAGGTGTCTCCGATGGTGTTTGTTGATTTGGCATGGATCAAGAATAGGATTTGTCACTCCGATTGTCGGAGAGGTATCTCTGGGCCCTCTCGGTAATGTACATCACAATAAGCCTTGCAAGCAATGTATCTAATGATTTAGTTACATGATGTAGCATTACCGACCGAGTAAAGAGACTTGCCGGTAACGAGATTGAACTAGGTATTGAGATACCGACAATTGAATCTCGGGCAAGTAACATACCAATGACAAAGGGAACAACGTATACCGTTATGCGGTTTGACCGATAAAGATCTTCGTAGAATATGTAGGAGCCAATATGAGCATCCAGGTTCCGCTATTGGTTATTGACCAGAGATGAGTCTCGGTTAGGTCTACATAGTTCTCGAACCCGTAGGGTCCGCACGCTTAACGTTCGGTGACGATCGGTAATATGAGTTTATGTGTTTTGATGTACCGAAGGTAGTTCGTAGTCCCGGATATGATCACGTACATGACGAGGAGTCTCGAAATGGTCGAGACATAAAGATCGATATATTGGATGACTATGTTTGGACTTCGGAAGGGTTCCGGGCAAGTTCGGATGAATACCGGAGTACCGGGGGGTTACCTGAACCCCCCGGGGAGTGTAATGGGCCTCATGGGCCTTAGTGTAGAAGAGGAGGGGCGGCCAGGACAGGCCGCACGCCCCCTTCCCCTCTAGTCTGGATTGGACAAAGAAGGGGGGCGCCCCCCTTTTTCCTTCCCCTTATCTCCTCCTTCCTTCCTCCTACTCCTACTCTTGGAAGGGTTGGAGTCCTACTCCCGGTGGGAGTAGGACTCCCCTTGGGGCGCGCCCAGGAGGCCGTCCTCCTCCCCCTCCTCCAGTCCTTTATATACGAAGGAGGGGGGCACCCCATGACACACAAGTTGATAATTGATCTTTTAGCCCTGTGCGGTGCCCCCCTCCACCATAATCCACCTCGGTCATATCGTAGCGGTGCTTAGGTGAAGCCCTGCATCGGTAGCTTCATCAACACCGTCATCACGCCATCGTGCTGATGGAACTCTCCCTCGAAGCTCTACTGGATCGTGAGTTCGTGGGATGTCACCGAGCTGAACGTGTGCAGATTGTGGAGGTGTCGGACATTCTGTACTAGGATCGGTCGATCGTGAAGACGTACGACTACATCAACCGCGTTGTCATAACGCTTCCGCTTATGATCTACGAGGGTACATGGACGACACTCTGCCCTCTCATTGCTTTGCATTACCATGATCTTGCGTGTGCGTAGGAAAATTTCTGAAATTACTGCGTTCTCCAACAGTGCATTCGAGGCAGGTTTATGCGTAGATGTTATATGCACGAGTAGAACACAAAGGAGTTGTGGGCGTGGGTATATACATATTGCTTGCCGTCACTAGTTGATTCTTGATTCAGCGGCATTGTTGGATGAAGCGGCCCAGACCGACATTACGCATACGCTTACGCGAGACTGGTTCTACCGATGTGCTTCGCACACAGGTGGCTAGTGGGTGTCTGTTTCTCCAGCTTTAGCTGAATCGGATTCAATGAACATGGTTCTTTCTGAAGATCAAAAAGCAATCACTATACCGCGTTGTGGTGTTTGATGTGTAGGTAAGAACAGTTCTTGCTCAACCCGTAGCAGCCACGTAAAACTTGCAACAACAGAGTAGAGGATGTCTAACTTGTTTTTGGAGGGCTTGTTGTGATGTGATATGGTCAAGACGTGATGAGATATACGCTGTCGTATGAGATGATCATGTTTTTGTTGAAGTTATCGGCAACTGGCAGAAGCCTTATGGTTGTCTCTTTATTGCATAAGATGCAAGCGCCAAATAATTGCTTTACATTATCTCTATGCGATAGCAATAGTTGCAAGAGCAATAGTTGGCGAGACGACCATGTGATGACACGTTGATAGAGATCAAGATGATGGAGATCATGGTGTCAGGCTGGTGACGATAGAGATCATGACGGTACTTTGGAGATGGAGATCAAAGGAGCAAGATGATCATGGCCATATCATGTCACATATTTTGATTGCATGTGATGTTTATCCTTTATGCAACTTATTTTGCTTAGATCGATGGTAGCATTATAAGATGATCTCTCACTAAATTTCAAGGTATAAGTGTTCTCCCTGAGTATGCACCATTGCGAAAGTTCGTCGTGCCGAGACACCATGTGATGATCGGGTGTGATAAGCTCTACGTTCACATACAGCGGGCGCAAGCCAGTTTTGCACACGCAGAATACTCGGGTTAAAATTGACGAGCCTAGCATATGCAGATATGGCCTCAGAACACTAGAGACCGAAAGATCGAGCGTGAATCATATAGTAGATATGATCAACATAGTGATGTTCACCTTTGAAAACTACTCCATCTCACGTGATGATCGGACATGGTTTAGTTGATGTGGATCACGTGATCACTTAGATGATTAGAGGGATGTCTATATAAGTGGGAGTTCTTAAGTAATTTGATTAATTGAACTTTAATTTATCATGAACTTAGTCCTGATAGTTTTTGCATATCTATGTTGTAGATCAATAGCTCGCGTATAGCTCCCCTGTTTTATTTTTGATATGTTCCTAGAGAAAACTAAGTTGAAAAATGTTAGTAGCAACAATGCAGATTGGATCCATGATCTAAGGATTATCCTCATTGCTGCACAGAAGAATTATGTCCTTGATGCACCGTTAGGTGACAGACCGATTGCAGGAGCAGATGCAGACGTTATGAACGTTTGGCAAGCTCGATATGATGACTACTAGATAGTTTAGTGCACCATGCTTTACGGCTTAGAATCGGGTCTTCAAAGACGTTTTGAATGCCACGGAGCATATGAGATGTTCCAAGAGTTTAAATTAGTATTTCACACTCATGCCCATGTCGAAAGGTATGAGTCCTTTGACAAGCACTTTGCCTACAAGATGGAGGAGAATAGCTCAGCTACTGAGCATGTGCTCAGAATGTCTGAGTACTACAATCACTTGAATCAAGTGGGAGTTAATCTTCCAGATAAGATAGTGATTGACAGAGTTCTCTAGTCACTATTACCAAGTTACTAGAACTTCGTGATGAACTATAATATGCAAGGGATAACGGAAACGATTCCCAAGCTCTTCATGATGCTGAAATCGACGAAGGTAGAAATCAAGAAAAGCGTCAAGTGTTGATGGTTGACTAGACCACTAGTTTCAAGAAAGGGGCAAAGGGAAGAAGGAGAACTTCAAGTAGATGCGCAAGCAAGTTGCTGCTCAAGTGAAGAAGCCCAAGTCCGGACCTAAGCCTGAGACTAAGTGCTTCTACTGCAAAGGGACTGGTCACTAGAAGCAGAACTGCCCCAAGTATTTGGTGGATAAGAAGGATGGCAAAGTGAACAAAGGTATATTTGATATACATGTTATTGATGTGTACTTTACTAGTGTTTATAGCAACCCCTCAGTATTTGATACTAGTTCAGTTGCTAAGATTAGTAACTCGAAATAGGAGTTGCACAATGAACAGAGACTAGTTAAGGGTGAAGTGACGATGTTTGTTGGAAGTGGTTCCAAGATTGATATGATCATCATCACACACTCCCTATACTTTCAGGATTAGTGTTGAACCTAAATAAATGTTATTTGGTGTTTGTGTTAAGCATGAATATGATTTGATCATGTTTATTGCAATACGGTTATTCATTTAAAGTCATATAATAATTGTTGTTCTGTTTACATGAATAAAACCTTCAATGGTCATACACCAAAGGTGAATGGTTTATTGAATCTCGATCATAGTCATACACATATTCATAATATTGAAGCCAAAATATGCAAAGTTAATAATGATAGTGCAACTTATTTGTGGCACTGCCATTTAGGTCATATTGGTGTAAAGCACATGAAGAAATACCATGTTGATGGACTTTTGGAATCACTTGATTATGAATCACTTGATGCTTGCGAACCATGCCTCATGGGCAAGATGACTAAGACTCCGTTCTCCGGAACAATGGAGCGAGCAACAGATTTGTTGGAAATCATACATACTGATGTATGTGGTCCGATGAATATAGAGGCTCGTGGCGGGTATCGTTATTTTCTGACCTTGACAAATGATTTGAGCAGATATGGGTATATCTACTTAATGAAACATAAGTCTGAAACATTTGAAAGTTTCAAAGAATTTCAGAGTGAAGTGAAAAATCATCTAACAAGAAAATAAAGTTTCTACGATCTGATCGCGGAGGCGAATATTTGAGTTACGAGTTTGGTATTCATTTGAAACAATGTGGAATAGTTTCGCAACTCACTCCACCTGGAACACCACAGCATAATGGTGTGTCCGAACGTTGTAGTCGTACTTTATTGGATATGGTGCGATCTATGATGTCTCTTATCGATTTACCACTATCGTTTTGGGGTTATGCATTAGAGACAACTGCATTCACATTAAATAGGGCACCATCTAAATCCGTTGGGATGACACTGTATGAATTATGGTTTGGCAAGAAATCAAAGCTGTCATTTCTTAAAGTTTGGGGTTGCGATGCTTATGTGAAAAAGTTTCAGCTTGATAAGCTCAAACCAAAATTGGAGAAATGTGTCTTCATAGGATACCCAAAGGAGATTGTTGGGTACACCTTCTATCACAGATCCAAAGGCAAGATATTCGTTGCTATGAATGGATCCTTTCTAGAGAAGGAGTTTCTCTCGAAAGAAGTGAGTGCGAGGAAAGTAGAATTTGATGAGGTAAATGTACCTGCTCCCTTATTGGAATGTAGTTCATCACAGAAATCAGTTCCAGTGATTCCTACACCAGTAAGTGAGGAAGCTAATGATAATGATCATGAAACTTCTGATCAAGTTACTACCGAACCTCGTAGGTCAACCAGATTAAGATCCACACCAGAGTGGTACGGTAATCCTGTTCTGGAGGTCAAGTTACTTGACCATGACGAACCTACGAACTATGAGGAAGTGATGATGAGCCCAGATTTTGCGAAATGGCTTAAGGCCATGAAATTTGAGATGGGATCCATGTATGAGAACAAAGTATGGACTTTGATTGACTTGCCCAATGATCGGTGAGTCATTGAGAATAAATGGATCTCCAAGAGGAAGACGGACGCTGATAGTAGTGTTACTATCTACAAAGCTCGAATTGTCGCAAAAAATGTTTTCGATAAGTTCAAGGTGTTGACTACGATGAGATTTTCTCACTCATATTGATGCTTAAAAGTCTGTCCGAATCATGTTAGCAGTTGCCGCATTTTATGAAATCTAGTAAATGGATGTCAAAGCTGCATTCCTTAATGGATTTCTTAAAGAAGAGTTGTATATGATGCAACCAGAAGGTTTTGTCGATCCTAAAGGTGCTAACAAAGTGAGCAAGCTCCATCGATCCATCTATGGACTGGTGCAAGCATCTCAGAGTTGGAATACATGCTTTGATAAAGTGATCAAAGCATATGGTTTTATACAGACTTGCAGTGAAGTCTGTATTTACAAGAAAGTGAGTGGGAGCACTACAACATTTGTGATAAGTATATGTGAATGACATATTGTTGATCGGATATAATGTAGAATTTTCTGGAAAGCATAAAGGAATGTTTGAAAGGAGTTTTTCAAAGAAAGACCTCAGTGAAGCTACTTACATATTGAGCATCAAGATCTATAGAGATAGATCAAGACGCTTGATATATTTTCAATGAGTACATACCTTGACAAGATTTTGAAGTAGTTCAAAATGGAATAGTCATAGAAGGAGTTCTTGCCTGTATTACAAGGTGTGAAGTTGAGTCAGACTCAATGCCCGACCACTGCAGAAGATAGAGAGAAAATGAAAGGTGTTCCCTATGCTTCAGCCATAGGCTATATCATGTATGCAATGTTGTGTACCAAACCTGATGTGTGCCTTGCTATAAGTTTAGCAGGGAGGTACCAAAGTAATCCATGAGTGGATCACTGGACAGCGGTCAAGAACATCCTGAAATACCTGAAAAGGACTAAGGATATGTTTCTCGTATATGGAGGTGACAAAGAGCTCGTCGTAAACGGTTAAGTCGATGCAAGCTTTGACATCGATCTGGATGACTCTAAGTCAAAGACCGGATACATGTTTTTATTAAATGGATGAGCTGTCAGTTGGTGCAGTTCCAAGCAGAGTGTCGTGGTAGGATCTACATGTGAAGCGGAATACATAGTTGCTTTGGAAGCAGCAAATGAAGGAGTCTGGATGAAGGAGTCCTTATCCGATCTAGGTGTCATACCTAGTGCATCGGTTCCAATGAAAATCTTTTGTGACAATACTGGAGCAATTTCCTTGGGAAAGTGTTGTAGGGTGGAACCCTAAGTGGAGATCTTTCACAAATTGGAGGGAGAATCCCCAAGAACAAGATGAACACAAGAGAGAAAACAAGAGGAACACTCAAGAACAAGTCCAATCACACATCCACTAGACAATCAAGCACACAAGATCCACAAGGTACATGAAAAATCAAAGGGAAACAAGATACATGGTAGAGTTCATCTCAAATCCAAAGGAGATGAGGGCTTGATGATCTAGATAGATCCTTCCCTAGATGGGGGCTTTATCCACTAGGGATCTTCTCCAATGCAGGTCTTGTACTCCAATGGAGTCTTCTCTCTCAAGAGGAATCCCACAAGGGGAGGTACATGAGCTAAGCTATAATATCTAGATCTATTCTTAGCTACATCCAAATGGAGGAGGGGAAGGAGTATATTGTTGGAAATATGCCCTAGAGGCAATAATAAAAGTGTTATTATTATATTTCCTTGTTCATGATAATTGTCCTTTATTCATGCTATAACTGTATTATCCGGAAATCGTAATACACGTGTGAATACATAGACCACAATATGTCCCTAGTGAGCCTCTAGTTGACTAGCTCGTTGTGATCAACAGATAGTCATGGTTTCCTGGCTATGGACATTGGATGTCGTTGATAACGGGATCACATCATTAGGAGAATGATGTGATGGACAAGACCCAATCCTAAGCCTAGCACAAAGATCGTGTAGTTCGTTTGCTAGAGCTTTGCCAATGTCAAGTATCTCTTCCTTTGACCATGAGAGCGTGTAACTCCTGGATACCGTAGGAGTGCTTTGGGTGTATCAAACGTCACAACGTAACTGGGTGACTATAAAGGTGCACTACAGGTATCTCCGTAAGTATCTATTGTTTTATGCGGATCGAGACTGGGATTTGTCACTCCGTGTAAACGGAGAGGTATCTCTGGGCCCACTCGGTAGGACATCATCATATGCGCAATGTGACCAAGGAGTTGATCACGGGATGATGTGTTACGGAACGAGTAAAGTGACTTGCCGGTAACGAGATTGAACAAGGTATTGGATACCGACGATCGAATCTCGGGCAAGTAACATACCGATAGACAAAGGGAATTGAATACGGGATTGATTAAGTCCTTGACATCGTGGTTCATCAGATGAGATCATCGTGGAACATGTGGGAGCCATCATGGGTATCCAGATCCAGCTGTTGGTTATTGACCGGAGAACGTCTCGGTCATGTCTGCATGTCTCCCGAACCCGTAGGGTCTACACACTTAAGGTTCGATGACGCTAGGGTTATAAAGGAAGTTTGTATGTGGTTACCGAATGTTGTTCGGAGTCCCGGATGAGATCCCGGACGTCACGAGGAGTTCCGGAATGGTCCGGAGGTAAAGATTTATATATGGGAAGTCCTATTTTGGCCACCGGAAAATGTTCGGGATTTTTCGGTATTGTACCGGGAAGGTTCTAGAAGGTTCTGGAGTGGGGCCCACCTGCATGGGGGGACCCACATGAACGTGGGTAGTGGGGGCAAGGCCCCACACCCCTGGTCAAGGCGCACCAAGATCCCCCCTTAGAAGGAATAAGATCATATCCCGAAGGGATAAGATCAAGATCCCTAAAAAGGGGGGATAACAATCGGTGGGGAAGGAAATGATGGGATTTCTTTCCTCCCACCTTGGCCAACGCCCCAATGGACTTGGAGGGCAAGAAACCAGCCCCTCCACCCCTATATATAGTGGGGAGACGCATGGGAGCTTAACACGAAGTTCTGGCGCAGCCCTCCCCCTCTCCCAAGTACTCCTCTTCTCCCGTGGTGCTTGGCGAAGCCCTGCAGGATTGCCACGCTCCTCCACCACCACCACGCCGTTGTGTTGCTGTTGGATGGAGTCTTCCTCAACCTCTCCCTCTCTCCTTGCTGGATCAAGGCGTGGGAGACGTCATCGGGCTGTACGTGTGTTGAACGCGGAGGTGCCGTGCGTTCGGCACTTGATCATCGGTGATTTGAATCACGACGAGTACGACTCCATCAACCCCGTTCACTTGAACGCTTCCGCTTAGCGATCTACAAGGGTATGTAGATGCACTCTCCTTCTACTCGCAGCTGGTTTCTCCATAGATAGATCTTGGTGACACGTAGGAAAATTTTGAATTTCTGCTACGTTCCCCAACAGTGGCATCATGAGCTAGGTCTATTGCGTAGATTCTTTGCACGAGTAGAACACAAAGTAGTTGTGGGTGTTGATGTTGTTCAATATGCTTACCGTTACTAGTCCAATCTTGTTTCGATGGTATTGTGGGATGAAGCGGCCCGGACCGACCTTACACGTACTCTTACGTGAGACAGGTTCCACCGATTGACATGCACTTGGTGCATAAGGTGGCTAGCGGGTGCCAGTCTCTCCCACTTTAGTCGGAACGGATTCGATGAAAAGGGTCCTTATGAAGGGTAAATAGCAATTGGCATATCACGTTGTGGTCTTGCGTAGGTAGGAAACGTTCTTGCTAGAAACCCATAGCAGCCACGTAAAACATGCAACAACAATTAGAGGACGTCTAACTTGTTTTTGCAGGGTATGCTATGTGATGTGATATGGCCAAAAGGATGTGATGAATGATATATGTGATGTATGAGATTGATCATGTTCTTGTAATAGGATTCACGACTTGCATGTCGATGAGTATGACAACCGGCAGGAGCCATAGGAGTTGTCTTTATTTATTGTATGACCTGCGTGTCATTGAAGAACGCCATGTAAACTACTTTACTTCATTGCTAAACGCGTTAGTCATAGAAGTAGAAGTAGTCGTTGGCGTGACAACTTCATGAAGACACGATGATGGAGATCATGATGATGGAGATCATGGTGTCATGCCGGTGACAAGATGATCATGGAGCCCCGAAGATGAAGATCAAAGGAGCTATATGATATTGGCCATATCATGTCACTACTCTATTTGATTGCATGTGATGTTTATCATGTTTATGCATCTTGTTTACTTAGGACGACGGTAGTAAATAAGATGATCCCTTACAAAATTTCAAGAAGTGTTCTCCCCTAACTGTGCACCGTTGCTACAGTTCGTCGCTTCTAAGCACCACGTGATGATCGGGTGTGATGGATTCTTACGTTCACATACAACGGGTGTAAGACAGTTTTACACAGCGAAAACACTTAGGGTTAACTTGACGAGCCTAGCATGTACAGACATGGCCTCGGAACACGGAGACCGAAAGGTCGAGCATGAGTCGTATAGTAGATACGATCAACATGAAGATGTTCACCGATGATGACTAGTCCGTCTCACGTGATGATCGGACACGGCCTAGTTGACTCGGATCATGTAATCACTTAGATGACTAGAGGGATGTCTATCTGAGTGGGAGTTCATAAGATGAATTTAATTATCCTGAACATAGTCAAAAGACCTTTTGCAAATTATGTCGTAGTTCACGCTATAGTTCTACTGTTTTAGTTATGTTCCTAGAGAAAATATAGTTGAAAGTTGACAGTAGCGATTATGCGGACAGTAGAAAGCTTATGTCCTTAATGCACCGCTCAATGTGCTGAACCCCAAACGTCGTTTGTGGATGTTTTGAACATCGAACATACACGTTTTGATAACTACGTGATAGTTCAGTTAAATGGTTTAAGTAGAGGCACCAAAGACGTTTTCGAAACATCGCGGAACATATGAGATGTTTCGAGGGCTGAAATTGGGATTTCAGGCTCGTGCTCACGTCAAGAGGTATAAGACCTCCGACGATTCTCTTAGCCTGCAAACTAAGGGAGAAAATCTCAATCGTTGAGCTTGTTCTCAGATTGTCTGAGTGCAACAATCACTTGAATTGAGTGGGAGTTGATCTTCCAAATGAGATAGTGATGTTTCTCCAAAGTCATTGCCACCGAGCTGCTAGAGCTTCGTGATGAACTATAACATATCAGGGATAAATAAGATGATCCTTGAGGTATTCATGATGTTTGACACCGCGAAAGTAGAAATCAAGAAGGAGCATCAATTGTTGATGGTTGGTGAAACCACTAGTTTCAAGAAGGGCAAGGGCAAGAAGGGATACTTCATGAAACAGAAAATCAGCTGCTGCTCCAGTGAAGAAACCCAAGGTTGAACCCAAACCCGAGACTAAGTGCTTCTGTAATAAGGGGAACAGTCACTAGAGCAGAATTACCCTAGATACTTGGTAGATGAGAAGGCTGGCAAGGTCGATAGAAGTATATTGGATATACATTACGTTAATGTGTACTTTACTAGTACTCCTAGTAGCACCAGGGTATAAGATACCGGTTCGGTTGCTAAGTGTTAGTAACTCGAAATAAAAGCTACGGCATAAACGGAGACTAGCTAAAGGTGAGCTGACGATATGTGTTGGAAGTGTTTCCAATGTTGATATGATCAAGCATCGCACGCTCCCTCTACCATCGAGATTTGGTGTTTGCGTTGAGCATAGACATGATTGGATTATGTCTATCGCAATACGGTTATTCATTTAAAGAGAATAATGGTTACTCTATTTTATTTGAATAATACCTTCAATGGTCTTGCACCTAAAATGAATGGTTCATTGAAATCTCGATCGTAGTGATACACATGTTCATGCCAAAAGATAGTAATGATAGTACCACCTATTTGTGGCACTGCCACGTAAGTCATATCGGTATAAAATGCATGAAGAAGCTCCATGTTGATGGATCTTTGGACTCACTCATTTTTGAAAAGTTTGAGACATGCGAACCATGTCTATTGGTATATAAGCATGAAGAAACTCCATGCAAATGGACTGTTTGAACTCACTTGATTTTGAATCACTTGAGATATGCAAATCATACCACATGGGCAAGATGACTGAAAAGCCTCGGTTTCAGTAAAATGGAACAAGATAGCAACTTGTTGGAAGGAACACATTTTGATGTGTCCAATCCAATGAGTGCTGAGGCATGCAGTGAATATCGTTATGATCTTACTTCACAGATGATTCGGGTAGATGTTGAGAATATTTACTTGATGAAACACAAGTCTGAATTATTGAATGGTTCAAGTAATTTCAGAGTGAAGTAGAAGATCATTGTGACAAGAGGATAAAATGTCTATGATATGATCATAGAGATGAATATCTGAGTTACGAGTTTTGGCACACAATTAAGACATTGTGGAAATTGTTTCACAATTAATACCGCCTGGAACACCATAGTGTGATGGTGTGTCCGAACATCATAGTTGCACCCTATTGGATATGGTGCGTACCATGATGTCTCTTATCGAATTACCACTATTGTCCATGGGTTAGGCATTAGAGACAACCACATTCACTTTAAATAGGGCACCACGTAGTTCCGTTGAGATGACACCGTACGAATTATGGTTTAGAGAAACCTAAGTTGTCGTTTCTTAAAGTTTTGGGGCTGCAACGCTTATGTGAAAAAGTTTCAGGATTGATAAGCTCGAACCCAAAGCGGATAAAATGCATCTTCATAGGACACCCAAAACAGTTGGGTATATCTCCTGTCTCAGATCCAAAAGCAATAAAGGATTGTTTCTTGAATCAGGTCCTTTCTCGAGGAAAGGTTTCTCTCGAAAGAATTGAGTGGGAGGATGGTGGAGACTTGATGAGGTTATTGAACCATCACTTCAACCAGTGTGTAGCAGGGCACAGGAAGTTGTTCCCATGGCACCTACACCAATTGAAGTGGAAGCTTATGATAGTGATCATGAAACTTCAGATCAAGTCACTCCCAAACCTCGTAGGAAGACAAGGATGCGTACTACTTGAGAGTGGTACGTAATCCTGTCTTGGAAGTCATGTTGCTAGACAACAATGAGCCTACGAGCTATGGAGAAGCGATGGTGGGCCCGGATTCCGATAAATGGCTTGAGGCCATAAAATCCGAGAGAGGATCCATGTATGAAAACAAAGTGAAGACTTTGGCAGAACGACTCGATGGTCGTAAGGCAAATGAGTACGAATGGATTTTAAAAGGAAGACAGCCAATGATGGTAAGAATTACCATTAAGAAAGCTCGAGTTGTCGTTAAGATGTTTTCCGACAAGTTCAAGGAGTTGACTACGATGAGATTTTCTCACTCGTAGCGATGCTAAGAGTCTGTTGAAATTATATTAGCGATTACTGCATTATTTATGAAATCTTGCAGATAGGATGTCAAAACATTGTTTCCTCGACGATTTTCTTGAGGAAAGGTTGTATGTGATACAACCGGAAGGTTTTGTCAATCCCGAAAGATGCTAATAAGTATGCAAAGCTCCAGCAATCCTTCTAAGGACTGGAGTGAGCATCTCGGAGTTGGAATGTA
Organism: Triticum aestivum; assembly: GCF_018294505.1. Classification (NCBI taxonomy): domain Eukaryota; kingdom Viridiplantae; phylum Streptophyta; class Magnoliopsida; order Poales; family Poaceae; genus Triticum; species Triticum aestivum. The sequence goes on from NC_057812.1 coordinate 248,293,651, forward strand.
TGCTTTGATGATGATCAAAGATTTTGGGTTTGTACAAAGTTTATGAGAAACTTGTATTTCCAAAGAAGTGAGTGGGAGCACTATAGAATTTCTGATGAGTATATGTTGTTGACATATTGTTGATCAGAAATGACGTAGAATTTCTGGAAAGCATATAGGGTTATTTTGAAAGTGTTTTTCTATGGAAAGCCTGGATTAAGCTACTTGAACATTGAGCATCAAGATCTATAAGGATAGATCAAAATGCTTAATAATACTTTCAAATGAGCACATACCTTGACATGATCTTGAAGGTGTTCAAGATGGACCAGTCAAAGAAGGAGTTCTTGCCTGAGTTGTAAGGTATGAAGTTAAGACTTAAAGCTCGACCTCGGCAGAATAGAGAGAAAGGACGAAGGTCGTCCCCTATGCTTAAGACATAGGCTCTACAGTATGCCATGCTGAGTACCGCACCTGAAGTGTGCCTTGCCATGAGTCAGTCAAGGGGTACAAGAGTGATCCATGAATGGATCACAAACAGCGGTCAAAGTTATCCTTGGTAACTAGTGGACTAAGGAATTTTCTCGATTATGGAGGTGGTAAAAGAGTTCGTCGTAAAGGTTACGTCGATGCAAGCTTAACACCTATCCGGATAGCTCTAAGAAGAGATACCGGATACGTATTATGGGGCAACAATTTAGAATAGCTCCAAGTAGAACAGTTATTTGGAATAGCTCCAAATAGAGCGTGGTAGCTACATCTAGGAGATGACATAGAGATTTGTAAAGCACACACGGATCTGAAAGGTTCGGACCCGTTGACTAAAACCTCTCTCACAAGCAACATGATCAAACCTAAAACTCTTGGGTATTAGTCACATGGCGATGTGACCTATGAGTGTTAATCACATGGCGATGTGAACTAGATTATTGACTCTAGTGCAAGTGGGAGACTGTTGGAAATATGCCCTAGAGGCAATAATAAAAGTGTTATTATTATATTTCCTTGTTCATGATAATTGTCCTTTATTCATGCTATAACTGTATTATCCGGAAATCGTAATACACGTGTGAATACATAGACCACAATATGTCCCTAGTGAGCCTCTAGTTGACTAGCTCGTTGTGATCAACAGATAGTCATGGTTTCCTGGCTATGGACATTGGATGTCGTTGATAACGGGATCACATCATTAGGAGAATGATGTGATGGACAAGACCCAATCCTAAGCCTAGCACAAAGATCGTGTAGTTCGTTTGCTAGAGCTTTGCCAATGTCAAGTATCTCTTCCTTTGACCATGAGAGCGTGTAACTCCTGGATACCGTAGGAGTGCTTTGGGTGTATCAAACGTCACAACGTAACTGGGTGACTATAAAGGTGCACTACAGGTATCTCCGTAAGTATCTATTGTTTTATGCGGATCGAGACTGGGATTTGTCACTCCGTGTAAACGGAGAGGTATCTCTGGGCCCACTCGGTAGGACATCATCATATGCGCAATGTGACCAAGGAGTTGATCACGGGATGATGTGTTACGGAACGAGTAAAGTGACTTGCCGGTAACGAGATTGAACAAGGTATTGAATACCGACGATCGAATCTCGGGCAAGTAACATACCGATAGACAAAGGGAATTGAATACGGGATTGATTAAGTCCTTGACATCGTGGTTCATCCGATGAGATCATCGTGGAACATGTGGGAGCCATCATGGGTATCCAGATCCCGCTGTTGGTTATTGACCGGAGAACATCTCGGTCATGTCTGCATGTCTCCCGAACCCGTAGGGTCTACACACTTAAGGTTCGATGACGCTAGGGTTATAAAGGAAGTTTGTATGTGGTTACCGAATGTTATTCGGAGTCCCGAATGAGATCCCGGACGTCACGAGGAGTTCCGGAATGGTCCGGAGGTAAAGATTTATATATGGGAAGTCCTATTTTGGCCACCGGAAAATGTTCGGGATTTTTCGGTATTGTACCGGGAAGGTTCTAGAAGGTTCCGGAGTGGGGCCCACCTGCATGGGGGGACCCACATGAACGTGGGTAGTGGGGGCAAGGCCCCACACCCCTGTTCAAGGCGCACCAAGATCCCCCCTTAGAAGGAATAAGATCATATCCCGAAGGGATAAGATCAAGATCCCTAAAAAGGGGGGATAACAATCGGTGGGGAAGGAAATGATGGGATTTCTTTCCTCCCACCTTGGCCAACGCCCCAATGGACTTGGAGGGAAAGAAACCAGCCCCTCCACCCCTATATATAGTGGGGAGACGCATGGGAGCTTAACACGAAGTTCTGGCGCAGCCCTCCCCCTCTCCCAAGTACTCCTCTTCTCCCGTGGTGCTTGGCGAAGCCCTGCAGGATTGCCACGCTCCTCCACCACCACCACGCCGTTGTGCTGCTGTTGGATGGAGTCTTCCTCAACCTCTCCCTCTCTCCTTGCTGGATCAAGGCGTGGGAGGCGTCATCGGGCTGTACGTGTGTTGAACGCGGAGGTGCCGTGCGTTCGGCACTTGATCATCGGTGATTTGAATCATGACGAGTACGACTCCATCAACCCCGTTCACTTGAACGCTTCCGCTTAGCGATCTACAAGGGTATGTAGATGCACTCTCCTTCTACTCGCAGCTGGTTTCTCCATAGATAGATCTTGGTGACACGTAGGAAAATTTTGAATTTCTGCTACGTTCCCCAACATATATATAGTCCTAGGCAAAGAGAGGGATAAGTGGGGGTGAAATGGTAAAACAAGGGCAAAGCCCGCAACATCACACAGGGGGGCGTGCGCATGGGGTATCCAGAGACCTGATGCAGGAGCCCATGCGCACGGGGTCTATGAGGCCCGTGGACACGGGGTCCCGTGGGCACGGTACACGCCCGTGCGGACGGGCTCTTTAGGACCGCCAGCCTGGGAGCCCCGTGGGCACGGGGTCGGAGGGGCCCGTGCACATGAGGTCGCCTGGGAGCTGCTACCTTCTTCTTGGCACTTCCTTCTCCGCTTCCAGGCTTCCCTCTTGGATGGCGTATATGTTCTCTTCTTCTTGGACTCCTCCTCAATGAATGTGTAGCTCTGCTCACACCTATGTAGGCACACAAGAGAGGGGTCAAGTAGTATACCATCCTTGAGAGGTACAAGTGGACACGTGTAAAGGAGATGATTCACCTTTGTATGTATGAAATAGATGTTGCACGTGTCACTTGCCGAACGAACTCTTGACGTGGTGATGTCCATAGGATGCTCTGCATCACCCCCTCCCCCTTGGGAAATATCCGACCTCAGATCGAAATCCAAATCACCATGGGAAAGAGATGATGTCGCCTTATAGAAGTTGACGATCACCAAGCATTCATCATCTTGTAGCTTGAAATGGGCACTCTCCAATGTCGCACCATCTTGTAATTCCTTCAAAAGGAGCAAAGATAACAAGCACTTGGAAAAACAAATGTGGTTGGCATTAAAGCAAAACCGAGCATTCAAGAGGTGAGTCACCAAACAAGTGTCATCATCATGCAAAGCATATGGTTTGACAAAGAAGTGTGGCATGGCATTAAGCATATAAGTTGAGCACAATCAAGGACATCATGGAAACAAGCATGCAAATGGGAGGTGAGGATGCTAATATGTGTGACAAGTGAACAAGCATCTACCTCACGGCCATAGCAAGCATGCATAAAGCACTCAACAAACGGTCTATGGTATGCATATGAATCATTTACAACACCAAATATAATGAGATGTCGAAACACATGGGGTAAGTGCAAGACAATCCAAGCATAATGTGCATATGGTGTAGTGAAGATATCATGGCACTCAACACAAAAGAAGGAGCAATTGTTCAATATGTGTGAGGCAATCAAGTCAATCATGTGCAAAGCATGGAAATGGATGCCATCAACCGAAGAAACGAGCAAGTATGAGTCATCGGTGATGCAACATAAGCAAGCATATCAATCATGTTGTGCAAGCTAGTGGAGCGAAGATCCAACACACTAGAGGATATCATGGCAATCATGTCATGTGAGCAAATAATAGGCATAGGCAATGCACATGACATATCGCAAGCACGGACACAAAGCAAGATCATAGTATCATCATAGGCATGGGGCACAAAGCAAACATGGTAATAACAAGTGATATCTCCACCAAGCTTGCAAATACACATACAAGTACTAGAATCAATCATCATGTGTAATGCAAAGCATGGGTCACAAATGCATGGCAAAGGCATAGGAATGAGCATATCATGCAAAGTGATGGCAATATGGGCATAAAGTGAGAAGTGGTAAATAACCCATAACCATGTGAGGGCCGTGTGGAAGATATGCGCGAAGTCTTTGCGCGAAGGGAGTGGTGGTAAGGACAATCCACGGGATCCCAAGTCATCATTGCTCTCTAGAGCTCATTTCGTCAACTCATGGGATTGTGAGGTTGACGAGTGTTCATGGGTACCTACACAAAAGAGACACAAACCAAAGAAAGTGTGTGCGTGGTAAATGTACACATCACCCATCATGATGTGTATGTGAACGTGAGCGTTAGCACAAGATAAAGAATGCCCAAAGAAATTTGAGGAATGGTAGAGAAACATGTCATCCATCATGCAATGATAGTTGTTGTGTTCAACATGATTGGGACGCAATTTATAGCAAGTGTGTGGCACAACAATAGCATTTTTATTCATGGGGATCATATGGTGCACACAAGTATTGGGGTCATGCAATGGATGGGATGGAGCAAAATCTCCTAACATGTATGAGGAAACTATGGGGTCTCCTCATGAGCAATATCGGAAATATCATATGGAGAAAATGGACAACATCCAAAACAATGCATATCCGAAGCTAGGTGGTCATGGCATATGAGATAAATGATGCAAAGGAAGCATATCCACATCATCGCAAGAAAAACAAATGCCAATCACCATGGGCTTGTCATTGATGCCATAGGTGCAAATTGGGTTAATCTTAATGGCATATGCATAGTCACTATGATGAGATTGCAAATATGACATATGATTGATCTCATGCATAGCATATGACAAGGCAAGCGAATTGTTGAATATGATGTGACCAAGAGAATTATCACAAGAAGGAAGGACGAAGTCATTGGAGATCGGCGCATCATCATATATGGGACCTAGCACCAAAGGGGGGTGCATCATATTCCACCATGGCCATCGTCTTGTCCAAAGGAAGGACGAAGTCATCGGAGATCGGCGCATCATCATATATGGGACCTAGCACCAAAGGAGAAGACACAATAGAGGTAGAGGTTAAGTTGTTAGAAAGAGAAATGGCCTCATATGCCTCATCAACTATCTCACTCTCTCTATGTGGTGGTGGCCCAGTCACTCCCTCAAGGTAGGTGCACTCAATGTCACATATGGTGGAGTCACTCAAATCACTCAAGTGGTGGTGGTGGTAGCTCTCCTCACATGGGAATTATGGCAACTCATCATATATGGGGCTAGTGGTGAAGTCACTCTCACTCTCTATATGGTGGCTAATGTCACTCAAGTCATCATACGTCGTCGTGGTCGAAGGGAAAATCCCATGCTCAACCGTCTCGTCGTTGTCGCCGTGGTTGAAGGCCGAAGATGGCACATCACCACTCTCATCGTGGATGAAGGCCGAAGATGGCACATCATTGCTCTCGTCATGGATGAAGGCCGATGATGGCAAATCATCTTTCTCGTTGTGGATGAAGGCCGAAGATGGCACATCATCACTCTCACCATCTTGTAGCATGGTCGGTGCAAAGTGAGCTCGGGGTCGAGTATACTTGGCCTTCATGAGTTCTTGCTCCGCCTTGAGAGCACCAATGTAATTGTCGTCGAGGGACTTGTAGTTCTCGAGGAAGATAGTCTTGGAGATGTCGTTGTTCAATCCCATCATGAAGTAGAACTTCATCCAAATGGGGTCGTCCACGCCGGCACGTCGCAAGGATTCCTTCATGTTCTTGAAGTACTCGTCGAGGGACTTGGATCCTTGTATGGTGTTCTCCAATTGGCGTTGAAGATGTTCTGTGTAGGTGGAAGGCACAAATTCTCACCTCATCGCTTTCTTCATCATGGGCCACATCATGGTGAAGCTTGTTGAAGGTCTATGAAGCCACCATGTCAATGCATAGTCGTGGAAGGCACTTGTGGCGCACTTCACTTGATCGTCAAAGCGTACGTGGTGCAGCATGAGGTAGTCGTCCATCTTGCACTCCCACTCGAGGTACTCTTCGGGTTCATGAGTCCCAAAGAATGGAAACTCATCATCATCGGTGAAGTTGAAGTATCTCGTGGAGGTAGTGGACTTGAGCTCGTGGAGTAGGCGAAGATGCCGTACATCCGAAGGTGAAGATGCCTTGAAGTCACTTGGCGAAGATGCCAATGTTGTTTAAGAAGCCGAAGTCTTGTAGTTGATGTCGCGGTTCTGTAGAGCCCGTGTGCATGGGGGTGCAGGAGGCCGTGTGCACAGGGCTCGAGGGCCCGTGTGCACGGGGTTGGTAGAGTAGCCAACGTGTGTCCTGAGGCTCGCTCTTCATGGTCATGTCAATGCTGATGCTTGTGTGTACTTGCCGAAGATGGTAGCTCGGGAGTCTTTGCACTTGTGCGTCTTCTCGAAGATGAAGAAGACCTCTTGCGGTTCTGGATGAGGGCCTTGATCTCCTCCATTTGCTTGTCCATCTTGGTGTCGATGAAGTTCTTCATAGCATCGAACTCGTCATCGTGGTTGTAGACCGGAGATGATGTGCTTTGCCTATCCATCACAAGACTCGAGCAAAGGTGAGTAGGAAATGAGATAAACAATACCAAGCTACCTTTTCCCAAAGTTGAGGATGTATCTCGTATCACTTAATGTGAGATGAAAGAATAGTGGAATTGGTACCGGACTTGTTCACTCACACCTACAGTAAAAGCTTATCGAGTGGCTTGGTTAGGACAAGTGGCACAAATTTCATGCAAATTGAGGTCCAAGATATTGTAAATGTTGAAATAAATCCAAAGGACTCAAAATGCAAAGCAAGTGATCACAAATATAGAGGAGGGCAATAAAGAAACACACACGGTGGGATAATGGGGCTTGTGCAACTATAGGGATGAGCAATGCAAAATTGCCTCATGAAGACTAAGCTCGTGTTGCACAAACACTAGGAGAGCACTAGCTTGATTGGACACTTGGGCACGATTCACCACTTGGCACCAACCTATATGCATGCAAGCCAAATGTTTCCTATTCCATGTATCCTCATGCACAAGTATCTCTTTTCATGCTCAACTCTTTGCTTATAAGATTATGATCATCCTTTTCTTGCTTAAAAGCTTCTTTTTTCTCTTTTTTGCTCTTCTCTTCCTCTCCACTTTTCTCTTATTGAGCCTCAACCACACATATGGGATAAGTATCACAAGATATGCACGGGAGCAAGCAATTGCACAATATGATGTATTGAAAGATGCAACAATATGATATCGTATCACTATGGTGCACAAGTTTTCGCGAAGCCCGACAATACTCGGATGGCTAGTCTCAATAGGTATGAAGGTATGCGCAAAGATGGTTGGGCTATCAAGATGTAATGGTAGGGAAGGAAAAGTTTATGACGGAATGGATACCTTCGTCACACTTAACCTTTCATGAAGTCGGGGGTAACTGGCCTTGCTTCCGGTTGAAGATGGTCTCAAAGGATGGATGGTCGTCATCGATGTGGAAGCTCGTGGTGGATGTAGTCGATGGACCAATACAAGTCACCGGTGGTGGATGAAGATGTAACCGTACCTAAGTAGCCGAAACACCTGAGGAGACTCAAATCACAACTCCAACAACCACAAATGCACTAAGGACCAAAATGGGTTAGTTTGCGGAAGATGTATGTGGTGGTGCGAAAGTTATGGCGGATGGCCTATGCAAAAGATGAAAAAATGGAGGAAATTTGATGGAGTCTAATGGTGTTAAAACCAAGATGAGCAGCGCGGGCACGTCGCTAGCTTTTCAACGAGCCAAAGAACACCCAAATCGGAGTTCGGGAGTGGAAGTTATGGCCGAAAATGTAAGGTGCATGCGGCTGATTCTCGGAGGGCCGTGCGCACGGGGTCGAAGGCCCGTGGACACGGGGTCCCGTGCGCACGGTATACGTACCGACGGCACGGGGTCACTTGGGACTACGCAAGGGCCCGTGGGCACGGGGTAGGGGGAAATTTCACGATTTTCTTGTCAAATACCAGGGGAAAAAGAAAGTTTGGGGTATGGGGATGCAAGAGGGGGTAGATCTACTTGCTATACATTAGATCCACGGATCAAAATCAACAAAAACTCACAAGAAACTTCAAATCACAAAAAAATTGTATGGCTCTTTTTGTGGGGATTTTCAAAATTAGGCAAGAACAAGCAAAATTAGGCTAGAAAACTAAGAAGGGGGGCTCCAATTTCATGAGAAACCAGGGCTCTGATACCAAGATGTTGTAGGGTGGAACCCTAAGTGGAGATCTTTCATAAATTGGAGGGAGAATCCTCAAGAACAAGATGAACACAATAGAGGAAACAATAGGAACACTCAAGAACAAGTCCAATCACACATCCACTAGACAATCAAGCACACAAGATCCACAAGGTACATGAAAAATCAAAGGGAAACAAGATACATGGTAGAGTTCATCTCAAATCCAAAGGAGATGAGGGCTTGATGATCTAGATAGATCCTTCCCTAGATGGGGCTTTATCCACTAGGGATCTTCTGCAATGGAGGTCTTGTACTCCAATGGAGTCTTCTCTCTCAAGAGGAATCCCACAAGGGGAGGTACATGAGCTAAGCTCTAATATCTAGATCTATTCTTAGCTACATCCAAATGGAGGAGGGGAAGGAGTATATATAGTCCTAGGCAAAGAGAGGGATAAGTGGGGGCAAAATGGTAAAACAAGGGAAAAGCCCACAACATCACACAGGGGGCCCGTGCGCACGTGGTAAGTGGAGCCCGTACGCACGGGGTATCCAGTGACCTGACGTAGGAGCCCGTGCGCACGGGGTCAGTGAGGCCCGTGGGCACGGTAAACGCCCATGCGCATGTGGTCTTCAGGACCGCCTGCCTGGGAGGCCCGTGGGCACGGGGTCACGGGGTCACCTGGGAGCTGCTGCCTTCTTCTTGGCACTTCCTTCTCCGCTTCCAGGCTTCCCTCTTGGATGGTGTAGATGTCCTCTTCTTCTTGGACTCCTCCTTGATGAATGTGTTTTGATGTACCGAAGGTAGTTCGGAGTCCCATATATGATCACGGACATGACGAGGAGTCTTGAAATGGTCGAGACATAAAGATCGATATATTGGATGACTATGTTTGGACTTTGGAAGGGTTCCAGGCAAGTTCGGATGAATACCGGAGTACCGGGGGGTTACCTGAAACCCCCCGAGGAGTATAATGGGCCTCATGGGCCTTAGTGGAGAAGAGGAGGGGCGGCCAGGGCACGCCGCGCCTCCCTCCCCCTCTAGTCCGAATTGGACAAGGAAGGGGGCGGTGCCCCCCTTTTTCCTTCCCCTTCTCTCCTCCTTCCTTCCTCCTACTCCTACTCTTGGAAGGGTTGGAGTCCTACTCCCGGTGGGAGTAGGACTACCCTTTGGGCGCGCCTAGGAGGCCGGCCTCCTCCCCCTCCTCCACTCCTTTATATACGGAGGAGGGGGCACCCCATGACACACAAGTCGATCATTGATCTTTTAGCCGTGTGCGGTGCCCCCCTCCACCATAATCCACGTCGGTCATATCGTAGTGGTGCTTAGGCGAAGCCCTGCGTCGGTAGCTTCATCAACACCGTCATCACGCCGTCGTGCTGATGGAACTCTCCCTCGAAGCTCTACTGGATCGTGAGCTTGTGGGACGTCACCAAGCTGAACATGTGCAGATCGCGGAGGTGCCGTACGTTCGGTACTAGGATTGGTTGATCATGAAGATGTACGACTACATCAACCGCGTTGTCATAACGCTTCCGCTTACGGTCTACGAGGGTACGTGGACGACACTCTCCGCTCTCGTTGCTATGCATTACCATGATCTTGCGTGTGCGTAGGAAAATTTCCGAAATCACTGCGTTCCCCAACATCAGTTTCTCCAACTTTAGTTGAATCGGATTCAATGAACAGGGTTCTTTCTGAAGATCAAAAGGCAATCACTATACCGCATTGTGGTTTTTGATGCATAGGTAAGAACGGTTCTTGCTCAGCCCGTAGCAGCCACGTAAAACTTGCAATAACAAAGTAGAGGACGTCTAACTTGTTTTTGGAGGGCATGTTGTGATGTGATATGGTGAAGACATGATGCTAAATTTTATTGTATGAGATGATCATGTTTTGTAACACAGTTATCGGCAACTGGGAGGAGCCATATGTTTGTGGCTTTATTTTATGAAATGCAATCGCCATATAATTGCTTTACTTTATCACTAAGCGGCAGCGATAGTCGTAGAAGCAACGGTTGGCAAGACGACAACGATGCTTCGATGGAGATCAAGGTGTCAAGCCGGTGAAGATGGTGATCATGATGGTGCTTTGGAGATGGAGATCAAAGGCACAAGATGATGATGGCCATATCATATCACTTATATTGATTGCATGTGATGTATATCCTTTATGCATCTTATTTTGCTTAGTTCGGCGGTAGCATTATAAGATGATCTCTCACTAAATTTCAAGGTATAAGTGTTCTCCCTGAGTATGCACCGTTGCTACAGTTTGTCATGCCGAGACACCACGTGATGATCGGGTGTGATAAGCTCTACGTTCACATACAACGGGTGCAAGCCAGTTTTGCACAGGCAGAATACTCGGGTTAAAGTTGACGAGCCAAGCATATGCAAATATGGACTCGGAACACTGAGACCGAAAGGTAGAGCATGAATCATATAGTAGATATGATCAACATTGTGATGTTCACCATTGAAAGCTACTCCATCTCACGTAATGATCGGACATGGTTTAGTTGATATGGATCACGTGATCACTTAGATGAGTAGAGAGATATCTATATAAGTGGGAGTTCTTAAGTAATTTGATTAATTTAACTTTAATTTATCATGAACTTAGTACCTGATAGTATTTTGCATGTCTATGTTGTCGTAGATAGATGGCCCGTGCTGTTGTTCTGTTTAATTTAATGCATTCCTAGAGAAAGCTAAGTTGAAAGATGATGGTAGCAACTACATGGACTGGGTCCGTAACTTGAGGATTATCCTCATTGCTGCACAGAAGAATTACGTCCTGGAAGCACCGCTAGGTGACAAACCCGCTGCAGGAGCAACGCCAGATGTTATGAACACCTGGCAGAGCAAAGCTGATGACTACTCAATAATTCAGTGTGCCATGCTTTACGGCTTAGAACCGGGACTTCAACCACGTTTTGAATGTCATGGAGCATATGAGATGTTCCAGGAGTTGAAGTTAATATTTCAAGCAAATGATCGGATTGAGAGATATGAAGTCTCCAATAAGTTCTACAACAGCAAGAAGGAGGAGAATAGTTCTGTCAGTGAACATATACTCAGAATGTCTGGGTACCACAACCACTTGACTCAACTGGGAGTTAATCTTCCTGATGATAGTGTCATTGACAGAGTTCTTCAATCACCGCCACAAAGCTTCGAGAGCTTGAACTATAATATGCAAGGGATAGATACGATTCCTGAGCTCTTCGCAATGCTAAAAACTGCGGAGGTAGAAATCAAGAAGGAGCATCAAGTGTTGATGGTCAACAAGACCACCAGTTTGAAGAAAAGGGGTAAAGGGAAGAAGGGGAACTTCAAGAAGAATAGCAAGCCAGTTGCTGCTCAAGTGAAGAAACCCAAGTCTGGACCTAAGCCTGAGACTGAGTGCTTCTACTGCAAAGGAACTGGTCACTAGAAGCGGAACTGCCCCATGTATCTGGCGGAGAATAAGGATGGCAAAGTGAAATGTATATTTGATATACATGTTATTGATGTGTACCTTACTAATGCTCGCAGTAGTGCCTGGGTATTTGATACTGGTTCAGTTGCTAACATTTGCAACTCGAAACAAGGGCTACGGATTAAGCGAAGATTGGCTAAGGACGAGGTGACGATGCGCGTGGGAAATGGCTCCCAAGTCGATGTGATCGCCGTTGGCATGCTACCTCTGCATCTACCTTCGAGATTAGTTTTAGACCTAAATAATTGTTATTCGGTGCCAGCGTTGAGCATGAACATTATATCTTGATCTTGTTTGATGCGAGGCGGTTATTCATTTAAATCAGAGAATAATGATTGTTCTATTTATATGAGTAATATCTTTTATGGTCATGCACCCTTGATGAGTGGTCTATTTTTACTAAATCTTGATAGTAGTGATACACATGTTCATAGTATTGAAACCAAAAGATGTAGAGTTTATAATGATAGTGCAACTTATTTGTGGCACTGCCGTTTAGGACTTCTGGAATCACTTGATTATGAATCACTTGGTACTTGCGAACCATGCCTCATGGGCAAGATGACTAAAAATCCGTTCTCCGGAACAATGGAACGAGCAACAGAGTTATTGGAAATCATACATAATGATGTATGTGGTCCCATGAACATTGAAGCTCGTGGCGGATATCATTATTTTCTCACCTTCACAGAGGATTTAAGAAGATATGGGTATATCTACTTAATGAAACATAAGTCTGAAACATTTGAAAAGTTCAAAGAATTTCAGAGTGAAGTGGAAAATCATCGTAACAAGAAAATCAAGTTTCTACAATTTGATCATGGAGGTGAATATTTGAGTTATGAGTTTGGACTTCATATGAAACAATGTGGAATAGTTTTGCAACTCACGTCACCTGGAACACCACAACATAATGGTGTGTCCGAACGTTGTAACCGCACTTTATTAGATATGGTGCGATCCATGATGTCTCTCACTGATTTACCGCTATCGTTTTGGGGTTATGCTTTAGAGATGGTTGCATTCACGTTAAATAGGGCACCATCTAAATCCATTGAGACGACACCTTATGAACTGTGGTTTGGCAAGAAACCCAAGTTGTTGTTTCTTAAAGTTTGGGGTTGTGATGCTTATGTGAAGAAGCATCAACCTAATAAGCTCGAACCCAAATCGGAGAAATGTGTCTTCATTGGATACCCAAAGGAGACTATTGGGTACACCTTCTATCACAGATCCGAAGGCAAGATATTCGTTGCTAACACTACAAAAAAAGACACATCCGTGACATTTTGGGCCGAATGAAACTTTTTTCTGTCATACATATGACCCTTCTATGATGATAATTGTGACAAAACCCGGTATCATCCTAGATGTGGTGGGCTCCTACTTCTATGACAAAAAATCATGACAGAAAATGGGCTTTTCGTCCTGGGCGGGCCGGAGACGCAGCTGCATGACATTCTTTGGGCCGTCCATGACGGAAAAAACCGTGGTAGAAGCGAGGGTGAGGAAAATTTTGGGGAGTTCCCGGTTACGGTGGGAGGTCGGGGGTCGAGTGATGCGCGTTTCTCTCGTACATGTACGCGCGTGTGTGGAGGCGTTGGCTCTAACTGAACCCGAGCGAGGTGTTGGGCTCTAACAGAACCTGAGGGATTGCACTGCAGGCTACGCGTTACTGAACCCGAGCGATCGATCGATGGCTGTTAACTGAACCCGATCGAGCGATTCCTTCGCTACTGCTGCTAACTGAAGCCGATCGATGCTGCCTCTGGGATGAATAGCAAGCATTGCAGGGGGGGTGGATGAACAGTGAGCAGTGGCGTTGCCTCTGGATGAACAGGACCCCGTGGTGTGGTGGAGGGCTGGATGAACAGTAGACGATGGAGGGGTGCCCATGGAGGGGTGGTTGAACAGGACCCTGTGGTGTGGAGGGCTGGATGAACAGTAGATGGTGGAGGGGTGCCCGTGGAGGGGTGGTTGAACAGTAGCCAGTGGAGTAGCGCGCGGTGGAGGCTAGATGAACAGGAGCCCGTGGAGGCTGGAGGAGGTCGACAGTGGAGATGAACAGTATCCCGTGGAGTCCCGTTTTGTGGTACGCCACACCCCTCCCGATGAACAGGACCCCTGTTTCGACCGTAGGAGGTCCGTTTCGTCCGTTTTGCGGTACGCCACACCCCTTCCGATCAACAGGACCCCCATTTCGACCGTAGGAGGTCCGTTTCGTCCGTTTTGCAGTGCGCCACACCCCTCCCGATCAACAAGCCCCCGTTTCGACTGTAGGAGGTCCGTTTCCTCCATTTTACGGTACGCCAGACCCCTCCCAATCAACAGGACCCCGTTCCGAACGTAGGAGGTCCGTTTCCTCCGTTGTGCGGGACGCCAGGCCTCGTTTCCATCGCCTGTTTCGTCCAAGCCCTCCCGATGAACACGACCACGCATTCCGTTTCGACCCAGCCAGTTGGCTCCCACGCGTTCCGTTGCCTCCCGATGAACACGACGCATTCCGTTGCCTCCCCATGAACACGACGCGTTCCGTTCCCTCCCCATGAACACGACGACGACGATGTTTCTCTGTTCCGACCCAGCCATGTACACGAGCCCTGGCCGTACGTATGCGCGAGTAGGTGTTCAAGACCCCGCCTGTATGTACACATACGTGGCCGTATTTTCTTTCTTGCACCCTGGCTGATGTACATACGTGTACATGCTATGTGCGCGCCTCTACTACGACACGTGCGCGCCTCTACATCCACCAGTATATATGTACGTACACGTTCGCGACCAGAATGACAACGCTACGTACACTTCGACCAGGTGGGTCCCGACTATCAGGCACTTCCTTGCTACGAAGATGTAGCTGGTGGGTCCCAGCAGTCAGGGGGGCGAATCGTTTTTTTTGCCCGGACGCACTTCCTTGCATGCGAAGATGTAGCTGGTGGGTCCCAGCAGTCAGGGGCAAATGTTTTTTTCGCGAAATACGGTGGCCCATCCGGTGGGTCCCCGCTGTCAGGTGGAGGAATAATTATTTTGCACGTAATAAGGAGGCACTTCCTTGCTGCAGCCGTGGACCCAGCCGTCAGCCTCTCCATGTACAGTCCACGTCCGATGGAAGCCGTTTCTTGACCACGTTGACCACGCAGCGCCGAGAGCACCCGGGCGGTGGACGACGGTGAGGCCTAGGAAGGGGACGACGCGGAGCCGGGGAAGACGCAGCAGTGGATGCCCACGCGTAGAGGAGTACGAGGGTTCACTGGTTCGCTGCGGTGTGAGGCTACCGTCGCCGCAGAATAACAGGGGGTGTGGGTGAGTAGAGGGATGGCCTGGCCAGCGGTGGGAGTAGTAGGGGGCGGTGAGGCCTCCGCCGAACGCAGCCGGCCACGGGAGGCAGGAGCACGAGGCACGACCGGCGCTGGTTTCGGCAGCTGGAGCAAGAAGACCAGAGGTTGAAGAAGCACTACGACCGTTGGATGGACATCGTACGGTCACTGGAGCTAGAATCGTGCATATTGACTAAGTTGACAAAGCCCTCCGTCCCCGTCAACTTAGTAGGCCCACAAGTCAGCCTGCCACTATACTGGGTCCCAGCTAACAGCAGGAGTATTCATTTTTTTATGTGTAATAAGGAGGCACTTCCTTGCGTGCGAAGATATAGCTGGTGGGTCCGAGCTGTCAGCGGCGGTAATGTTTTTTCGCGAAATACAGAGGCCCTTTCGGTGGGTCCCTGATGTCAGGTGGAGGAATCATTATTTTGCGCGTAATAAGGAGGCATTTCCTTGCGTGCGACCGTGAACCCAGCTATCGGCCTCTCCACGTACAGTCCACTTTAGATGCATGTCGGTCATTGACCACGTTGACCAGGCTGCGCCGAGAGCGCCAGGGAGGTGGACGACGGCGAGGGCTTGGAAGGGAATGACACGGAGGCAGGGAAGACTCGATAGTTGTTTCCCACGTGGAGGGGAGTACGACTGTACGAGGGTTTACTATTTCGTCTGCCGTCGTTGGAGAATAACAGTAGGTGTGGGTGAGTAGAGGGATGGCTAGGCCAGCGATGGGAGTATGGTGGGGCGGTGGGGCCTGCGCGGCAGCATAGCCGGCCGCGGGGAGGAGGGAGCAGGCAGTCCCGCTGGCGCTTGTTTGAGCGGTTGGAGCAGGAATAACAGAGATTGAAGAAGCACGACGGCCGTTCGATGGACATCCAACAGTCACTGCTTGTGCGTCAACCTTTTTTTTAGGAAAGACTCAAATTTGTGGAAAACAGCATACAACCTATCTGCCATTATTTCTAATAATTTATAGCCCGTTTGCTAATTCTTAAGGTTTTTTTGGAGCCCATATTCTTTTTGTTAGCATTACAGACCATATTGTGGCCACGGTTAAAAAATTATATGAAAGTTTGCATATTTCGGTGCGGTCCGAACTGTTTTTAATCCCGAAATTTCGACTCACATTCAAACTGTTTTTAAAAATAAATGTATATCAATATAAAATCCAACAAATTCTCCACGCATAAAAATTAATGTAATTTAAAATCTCGAAATAAAAAAAAGATATTTGAAACTAATTGCCGGTTTGATGTGTTTTAAAAATGTACATCCCATTTCTCATTACTGATGGGCCATTTTCTCGGCCAGCCGAATGAAAGCTCTCCTCGTCTTGAAAGATTTGCAGCCCAACAGGCCTGACAAAGCGACTTACTTGGCAAATCACAAAAAAACTTGGCTGTGGCCGTGGACCTAGCTTTCAGGCTCTCCATGTACAGTACTCTTCTGATGGAACTCGTTCCTTGACCACGTTGACCACGCCGCGTGGAGAGCACCATGGCGGTGGACGACGGCGAGGCCTAGGAAGGGGACGACACGGAGCCGAGGAAGACGCGACAGTGGAAGCCCGCACAGAGAGGAGTACAAGGGTTCACTGGTTCGACTGCGGTGTGAGGCTGCCGTCGCCGCAGGGCCTGGCCAGCGGCGGGAATAGTAGGGGGAGGTGAGGCCTTCGCGGCAGCACAGCCGTCCACGGGAGGCAGGAGCATGTGGCACGACCGACGCTGCTTTGGGCGGCTGGAGCAAGAAGACCAGAGGTTGAAGAAGCACTACGGCCGTTGGATGGACATCGTACGGTCACTGGAGCTAGAATCATTCATATTGACTAAGTTGACAAAGCCCTTCATCCCCGTCAACTTAGTAGGCCCACAAGTCAGCCTCCCACCAAGGTGGGTCCCAGCTAGCGGGGGGAGTATTCATT